>NC_134689.1:30627354-30936640 GCF_050947455.1 Rhinoderma darwinii
GCAATGCAATCCAGATTCCTTGCCCTGAGCGTTTAGTATGTGGAATCTGACGAACAGACATTTCTTTACCTAGATATATGCAGGTGATTAAACATAACCCTCATCCTTTACATCTGCTTTGCTACAAAATTCTCACCTTGGATTCTAGTTTAAAAACACTTCGAATAAAATATATAGAGATTCTGTCAATGACATTTTCTTAAAACCCATTCTAACTTATTTAACTGGGAACGTAGAAAAATAAATAATGGTTGGGTTGAGGAAGAAAACAATTCTTACTGATATTCTATAAATGACATGAAATACAAATTAACGCAATCTCCCCAATCTCAGATACATACACACCCTAAGTCTTCATGAACATGAGTGTGTGCATTTTGGCCCATAACACAGTGTACAATACAGAACGTTCCATTTCAAGGATTGAGCTTTCCTAAAGAAGCACTGAAATCAGTGCTACAGCATCCTATGGACTCCACGTAAAAACAAAATCTGCATCTACAACTTTACTTTTGGCCCTAATGGCCCCATCAAAAAGAATTACCACCATATTCCGGACCCCTTGTGGCCATATTACAGATCCATGTTACATGGATCCATAATAAGAAGCGCATATCCTGCTCTGCGTTCATACTGTACCTCCGTGTGCCTCCAATGGTATTCTGAAACACAAAGGTGGTTTTCTTTAACTCATAGATTCCATGAGTAAAAAAACATAGTATCTTTTATCGGATGCCGTATTACATAGGTACTGTACCCCGAGTTAGCTAGACTTTGTCTGCCGATACGCGTGAGTAGTCTGTTTTTTAGTTTACACCTCACTGCCGGACCTATACTATATTCTTGATTTTTGTGATGCTTATAGGTATGTGCCTTATTATATTGCATGTCACATTCTTGATATGATTTGAGTAATTGCTATACGCTTTGATGTTCCTATTTGAAACATTTATTTTTGTATTGAAGTGGGGCCTTACACAATTTTGTCCGCCAGGACTGATTCAGTTTTAGGGGTTGTGCATACTTTATGGTGTATCCTATTGTGGATGACTGATTGTTATCATTGTATACAACACTTTTAACTTGTTTGTCTTTTTGGTGTCAATAAATATTTTTTCTGTTTTTTGATATCTTTTGGATGTGCATGCCTTCTTTTTTTGTCAGAATTGCTTTCATAGGGCTTAGGCTGTGCACTCCCTATATAGTTAGTGCTCCTGCCCATCTCTAGTTTTATTACGTAGGTATTCTCCTCTAGAAGCATTGCTTCTAAAGGGGAATGCGGTGTCTCACATTGGAATTATACCATAAGGTCCCTGTCCGCCACCACAGGTCCGTGTACTCAGCAATGCCGTGTGTATAGACCTTAAGGTCAATTTCATATGACGCCAATTAATCTAGGCATGCTTCTAAAATATACTGGAGACATTAGAGCAAAGCTATACAAAAACTGGGGGAAAATAAAGACCTAAGTGCAGAGAGTGTATATCAAAATTCTAGAGTTTTTCTTCATTATAAATCCATCCAAAATAAAGCAAGAAGCAGTCAAGTAGATAAAGCCAGTTTACAGATATATACCATATTTTACTGACTATAAGACACAGATTTTAGCAAGAATAAATCTTGCTAAAACCTTCCTGCGTCTTATAGTCGGCTGCACCAGACCCCCTAACCCCTTACTTAATTAACCCCTTCCCGACCCATGACGTGACGGCACATCATGGAGCGAGGGGGGGTGATGTTTGGAGCGGGATCACGTGCTGAGCCCGCTTGATACACTTCAGATGTCAGCTGTGTTTTATTAAAAGTTTTCAAAAAAAATTGTATCGCAGCGTCCGTAAAAGTCCGAACTATTACAATATACCATTATTTAACTCGCACGGTGAACAGCGTAAAAAAAATTAAATAATTAAAACCCCAGAATCATTGTTTTTTTGGTCACCTTAGCGCTAAAAAAAATGACATAAAAAGTGGTAAAAAAATCGTATGTACCAAAAAATGGTGCCAATAAAAACAACAGCTTGTCCAGCAAAAAATAAGCCCTCACACCGCTCAATTGATGAAAAAAATATAAAAGTTATGGCTCTCAGAATCTGGTGAAAAATAAAACTATTTTTTTTTTAACAAATTGCTTTTTCTTTGTAAAAGAAGTAAAATATGAAATATTTTTTTCCTATTTTCTGTTGTCTAAAACTTGGGTGTGTTTTATAATCAGGTGTGTCTTATAGTCTGAAAAGTACGGTAATCTATGTATTGTATCTATTGTAACAACATTTTCCCCCAATTCTGTTACATTTCATACAGACAAACTATGCCATTCCTTAACGCCCCTTTTACATGAAAGAACAAATAGCGTCATCAGCAGGCATAATAGCTGCTATGGGGCCCAGATCCTAAAGGGGCCCACCTTCACCAAGATAACATGCAGATAGTGATGTCTATAGATGATGGAAAGGTGAAAAATGTAATGCAGATCACTGGGACTCCAAGGAAAAGAGGAAAAAGACAATGAGACCTTGGCATGGAAGTGATCGCATTGCTATGTGGAAGTAGAGAGAGACCTATTGGCTTCATCCTCTCCAGACGATAGAACCCATGGGCCAGTGAGACTGGTTTGATACATGAGGCTCAACTGGCCCAGAAAAAAGGAAAAACATAACATGTCTGGGAATGTTTATTGTCACTTTGATGTCAATGTCATTATACTAATGACCACTTACGAGGCGCATAAACAAAAAGTTGCAAAATTTTTGGAGAAAGAGAAGTTACGATGATACAAGATTGAGCTCAGTTGGATCAGGGGCATCTAATTGCATACTCCAGCAGTTAAGATTAATTTTGTGACATATCCTGACATGACATCCTGAGATTTATAGCAACAGAATAAAACGGTAATGACTTGTATTCAAATGAAGAAAAACAATGAAAACAAAAATCCCAAGCAAAACAGCTGAATAATGTGTATATCTTTCCCCTAAAATGTGCAAACTCTGCTTTCTAAATATGATTTGTAAAAACTGAGTTTTTTAAATTAAGGTCAGCTTAGTAGAGAAAGTGTTAAATTTGCATGCGTCTCTCCACTCCATACACTCGCAACTCCTGCCCCCTTTTTCTCTGGGGCTATAAATCACTGTCTCGGCAGAAACACTGGCGGCACATCCTCATTTAGGGTATGTATGTATTTGTGTATTTCTTTTGACATTTTTATTATTACAAGATAGTTCCCCTGAAGGGAAAATGAATAATGAAACATAAGCGTTTGCATTTATAGAAAACGGTAAGCAAATTTGGAAAGTGATCCCATACAGAAGGTGCGAGAAAGAAAATAAACAGCAAAATAAAAAAAAGTAGGCGAATATCTTTGTTTTACCCTTTAGTCACCGAATATATATATAATTTTTTAGCAGAGGTTTCGGAAATTACATTTCTTTTTAAATCAAAAGGAAACTTTAAATCAAAAAGGCTATCTAGGAATATAATACATACAATCAATTACTAACAACAAAGGATCCAGCAGTCAAGAAATATGATGCAAACTGACACTTGGAAGATCAAGGGGAAAGTTCTAGAAAAAAAATCATCAATTGCAATGATGTACAAAAAGCAAGATCAGAACTTTCCAGACTCTGGTATTATCTGTGGTTCTTTATGGATGTGAAAGCTGGACAAGAAGTATGATGGCAGAAAGTCTTTGAACTTTGGTGCTGCCGCAGACTTTTAAAGTAAGTTCACACGTAGCGTAAATACAATGGATTTAGTTGCGGAAAATCAGCAGCAGAATACAGTAGCAGTAAGGTGGAAGAGATTTGAACAAATCTCATCCACATGCTGCAGAAATGATAAGCGGAAAAAAACGCTCAGAAATTGACCTGCGGTGTGTCATTTTGCGCAATCGCCTCTTATTTGTTGCAGGTTTTCCCCATTGAATTCAATGGGGAGTTCAAACCCGCAACAAATAGCAGATGTTGGTTTGATTTGCGCTGCAAAAGCATCGATTCCGCAGCAAAAAAACGCAACTATTCTTAGAATTTTGGGTTTCTTCGTCCAGGCCGGCCTTCTGAGATGACAGTTCATCCCATATGACCGCTGCAGCCAATCACATGCTGCAGCGGTCACATGGGATGATATGAAACGTCATCCCAGGAGGACGGCCTGCAGGACGACAGAGAGACGCGATGCCATGGCTACGTAAGTATCAAACTTTTTTATTTTTAAGTGCAGTTTTCTGCAGCGAACATTCCAGCTAAAATACTGCACCACAATTTGGTGCAGTTTTTCAGCCGGAATTCCCTGCAGCACCCAGGGTGGATATGCTATGTGCTGTGTGAACATGCCCTTAGGGTAGGAACACACTAAGCGGAACTGAATTAATTGCGGAAAATCTGTAGTGTAATACAGTAGCAGCAGCATGTCAATTTATTCCGTCAGCTCCTTGCTCCAGCATTGAATGGAACCGGGACCTCGGTGAGTGACTCGCGACCCCCCGGAGGTCTTCACACGACTCCCCAGGAGGTCGCGACCCACAGTTTGTAATGTATTGTATTGTGCAGTTTGCGGTGGAGAGAGGGGAGGCTGTAATTTAACAGCCCCCCTCTCCACAACAAACACAGACAGCACAATACAATACATAACGGGCCCCCTCTGCAGCTCACCTGCAGGATCTTCCACACCGGCTCTTCCATGCTGGCTGGAACGCCCCTCACGTGACATCACAGTCACATGGTACACTGGGTGTACCATGTATCCGTGACGTCTAAGGAGACCGGCTCGTTACCAGGAAGCGTCAGAGAATTTATTTAATCATTAGCCGCTGTGTAGCCTGTGGACCCCCCAGGCTTAGGGGCCCGGTCACAACTGAGACCGCTACGACCCCTATAGCTACGCCACTGTTCAAGACCTACAGTAATGGCCTTTTTACATTGGCAAATTATCAGGCAAACACTCGTTCATCGGCTGATAGTATTGTTTATGCAGCAAAAAATATTATCGTTGTCGGCAGCACATCCCCTGTAAACAGTAAGACGTGCTGCCGTCATGATAGAAATGCATGGGGACGAACAATCATAGTAAAAAGTGCTCATCCCCATACATTACTGATAATAACTCCTTGTAAAAGGAGCAAACAACCGCCAATCAATGACCTGTCTCGTTGATCGGCGCTCGTTATCGCTGAAATGTGTCGGGGGAAAAGGACCCTAAAAGACCTATTGTGATCTACTCAAAAAGCCATGGGCAGCACTGTGGATCAAGAGTTACAGTAGCTCAAGACTGTTGCCTTGCAGAGCATTGTCCTGGGTTTGAATCTGACTAAGGGCTACATCTGCATGGAGTTTGTATATTCTCTCGGTGTATACTCCAGTTTCATTCCAAAAACCAACAGATGGGGAATTTAGATTGTGAGCCCCACTGGGGACAGTGCATTATGATGATAAGCTCAGTACAGCAATGCAAAATATATTAGTGCTATGTAAGCAACATAAATAATAAGGCAATTACAGTATCTCCGGATTCTACATTTTACTTCTGGTTTTATGGAAATCAATCATATTATTGACACTGTAAAAATTGTGTCTCCTCATTTGAATAGATAGCAGAAGATCACATTGGTGTAGTCTGAGAGCTCACATCCCCACCAATTTCCATAGTGAAAGAATTGCTTCACTCGACAGAACCCAAAGATCTTCGGTACAATATTTATCAGAAATTTCCTTTACTAGAAACCATTCTAGGCAAAACATAATTAATTTGATACATTTCAGATTCCAGTAATAGAAACCTCTTAAGACGGCATCATTGGTTCTCTACTGTTTAAAAATCAGTGGAAGCCCAAGCTCACCTCCAATTTGAACATTTTTGGTGGATTTTCTCTTTAAAGAGGAACTGCCAGATTTATATTCTGCCCTGGCTAATTTCAGCGGTCTGCCACTTATTTGTTAATGTGGAGTCGTTTCTGAAAACGAGATCACGCTGTGCTGTGAAACAAGCTGGGCTGGAATGAAGAGAAGTGTATGATGCTGATTGGTCAGCGTTATACACTTTTCTATACAAGGCCCACTTGGTGAAAATGATCATAACTTTGTCAATAATAAAGGTTTTTTTGTTTTTCTTTTAAAAAAAACAACTAGTTATGTACATCAAGGCACCTATTAAATTAGGTAGGATATAGGCAAGTTATAAACTGGTGACAAAGCCTCTTTAAGTCCTACAAAACATTGTATTACATCAGAAACCTACAAGAATCAAAAAGAGCCATGCCTATTCCACCAACAGGGCCATAGAAAATTACAAATGCTAGCGTTTACACTGAAATTGGGCAATTTCCAAAATAGAAGGATAATTAGGCCCTGTTCCCATCTGCGTTAGGGGCTCCGTTAGGAGTCTCCGTCGCAGATACGGCAGATATTACCAGAAACAATAACCGTTTGGGTTGAATGGAATAATTATCAAATTTTGATACCGAATTCAGTTTTCTAAAGTCATTACAAAACCTACATTGGGTTTGGAATTAGGACAATTGGGCTTGCCCACCCGCTTTTAGACACTTTGATTACACCCAGGTCAAGTATACAGTACGTTTCACCTCAGATGACACAGCCTCCCTACATGCCTCTGGAATTTGGTGTGGCTTTGGATTTACTTCGGTTCTGTGCTTAGTTTCTATATGGTGTTTAATAAGGTGTGTATGTCCTGGTAGGTCAAAAAACATGTTTGTTTTCCTGCTGGAATTCTTTGGCTTCACGCTGTTGTGACACTATTTTACCATGAGTACAGTGTTTCTTGGATCAGGCTTTCCACACTATCCTTGTGCGGATTCTGAGGATCTGACTCTCTGTACTAACTACTGAGGGTTTATGGCTCAGTAGTGAACCCAGTATCTTCAGCTTTCCTGATTTGAGCTAGAGAAAAATCCTTTACTGGAGTGGGGAGGGAATGGATAGTCCCTCTACAAATCCTACCTAACATTCCAAGGAAATCCAGACCAGGAAAACAGACTTAACAAAAGCGTAAGCAAACTAAGTTTTGCAGAGAAACCGAACTTTCCGGGATTCCTCATCTCAGCCATCTTAACCATCCATGTGAGACATACACCTCCTCCAGTACTTTTCCAGCCCCAGGCTTTCTATATGTATATGTGCATAGGAAACTATTAAGTTGATATTTTCCCATATATTGTTTGAGATTAGCTGACCATTGTACACTTTAAAAAATATATTTATATGTAAGAATTTACCATAGCTGAGGTCCGAAGGTCTGACTGTTATGAAGCTACCATTTTACTAAATATGGGCCTACTTAATTGTGTAGGCAGGGTCGCACCAGTAGGCCCAGGCTCTGACTCAATAAGTAGTTAGAATAGAAAAAGGACCACATGACCTCGGGCAGGCTTCCCCATAATGCCTTGTAGGCAGCCTTCCCAAAATGCACTGCGGTTATGCCTTTCTCTACCCACATATGCTGTTGTCACTTTAAAATTGCTAATGCTGGCATGGTATTAAAGGCTATGTACACCTTTGAAATATTTTTTCTAAGAAAAAAAAAATGTGTATGAGGGTGTATGATGCAATTTTCTAAATACTTTTTATTAAAAATGAATTCAACTTTTTGAGATACAGCTGCTTTGTATCCTGTACACAGAGCAGCTGTATCTAGCGCTGTATCCGTCAGGTCAACGGCATTGATGGGTTCAGTGACAGCAGGTCCTGCACATCTGTGACACGCAGGATCCACCTGTTATCGTTCACATCTAAGTTATGAACTTAGATATGATTGGTAACAGCTCGATCCTGCGTGTCAGAGACACACAGGACCCGCTAACCTGACGGATACAAGTTTCAGCGCTAGATACAGCTGCCCTGTGTACAGGATACAAAGCAGCTGTATCTCAAAAAGTAAAAATCATTTTTAATAAAAAGTAATTAGAAAGTTGCACCAAACACATTGATACACATTTTTATAAAAGCAAACAAACACTTTTTCAAAGGTGTACATAGCCTTTGAAGAGCTTGAAAGGGGTTGGATACAGTCCTAGAAGACATCAGAGAGTCAGACATGAGTTATTGAGGCATTTGCAATTTATTTGGACCTAACTGAATTGGATGACCCAATCGTACACAAAAGTAATTTAGGGGAAATTCACTTATCTTTATTGATGATATGTTCTGTACATTGTTACATTGCATTAAAACCGGACGTGCACATGTTCTGTATAGATGGAAGGTTGACCCAAGAAACTCAAATCCAATGTTGTGGGTAGGTCTCCAGAATAAGTTTAGCTTTGGTGTTCTCTTTCGTATATAGAAGACCCAACTTTTCTAAGGACAGAGCTAGTGCTTTGTGAGGGTATCAATTATTTAATTAAGTCATTAATTATTTTCTAAATAAAGCATAATTATTGTATTTTTGTTGACAGGTTTTTACTAGCAGGGACATTTGTGACATATCCACAGGATATGTCATAAAGTTGAAATAGATGCGGGTTTCATCTCAGGGACACGCACCGAACTCCAGAGCTCAGCTCCCTAAACCCCGTTCTACCGCTCTCTATTCCGGCTGAAGCATGCGTTTCCTGACCATGAAGAAGAAAACAGTGTAGATCGCAGAGGTATACTGTTTTCGTCCTGCCCAGCCATAGTAGTGAATGGCAGTTATGGAAACAGTGTAGCATGCGAGCTATGCTGTTTCCAAAACTACCATTCAGTTCTATGGTTCTTACGGAAACAGCGTAGCTTCTTCATGGTCGGGAATCACACGCGTCAGCCAGAACAGAGAGCGGTAGAACGGGTTTAGGGGGCCCTGTTCTAGGGATAGGTACGGATCCCAGAAATGGGACACGCATCTAACTGACATTTATGACACATTTTGTGGATATGCCATAAATGTCCCTGATGGGAAAACCTCTTAAATTTATTATTTCCAAAATCTCCTTGCTGTTAGTGAATGGAAACATTCTCATTTCCATTCACACATTTAAATCACAACTGGTATTACTCAGAGCAGAGGGTTTGTAACAATGTATTAGGCCCAGTTCACAGAGTGCTTTTTTGCGCTTATTTTGACGTGGAAAACCAATTTTTAATCAGCTCAAAAAATACCACAAATCTTTCTCCATTGATTTCAATGGGAGCTAAATGTGTCTTTCTCTCAGGCGGTTTTTGACCACTCGTGGAAAAAAAAGTGTAAAGCCCTATCTTCGGTTTCTGCCTCTAAAACTTTACAAAATCAATGGGAGACAGAAAAAAATGTGCCATTTGTTTGGAGCGTTTTTTGACGCGGTCTTTGCATTTGCTAAATAAAAATTACGTTAAAAATCATAAAAATGTGTCAAAATCTTGAAGGAATTTTGAGGCAGATTTTGTCTACTTGGCAATAAACGCCATGTGCACATACCCTTAGTGTTGACAGTCCTCTGAGCTGAATATACAGTCTTAAGTCTTGTGTATAGAAGTTGGAGAGGAACGGATATTTGTTATTTAGGCTCTGATAAATAAAAACATACAATTGAATTCCCTCTAATGGAGCAGAAGCATAAATTTCATGTTCTATATACAGTAAACTGATACATTGTAATACACTGAAGCTGTGCGAAAGTAGAACTAGATTTGGATGGTTTTCCGCAGTTTGAAAATAAAACATTTAATTTCATTATGACTAAGCTTTACTTGCATAACACCGGACCTTTAGTCTTTTATTCTAGGCTTCTATAAGCATGCCAGTTATCCAGGGTCACTTTAATCATAGGGCAAATTGTGCAGCTGTCACATGATGATGTCATTCCTGATGTGCCTCAGTTTTAAGGTCTTTTTACACCAGCCAATATAGGCCATGAAAATGAGCGCCGATCAATAAGATCAACTCGTTGATCGGCGCTCAATTTGTTCCTTTCACATAGAGCCATGATTGGTTATATATGGCGATGAGCGATTCTTGCTACAATCACTCTTCCCCATGCATTTCCATCATGTCGGCAGCACATCACCCAGTTTACACATGGAGATGAACTGCTGACAATGAGAATATGTATTGCTACATATAAGATGCGATCAGTCGATGAACGAGTGTTTGCACATTCATCGGCTGATCATTGCCACGTTTACACAGGGCAATGATCGGGAATGAGCGTTCATATGAACACTCGTTTTCCCTATCATTGGCCCGTGTAAAGGGCCTTTAGTAAAGGTCTCTAGCAGGCACTCTAGGGAGCTCCATTGTCTGTAGCAGGCAATCCGAGGTTGAGATACTGTATAGGGGCAACTGGAGCTGGCAATCTGGGGGAATCTCTGTGGCAGACACTATAAGGGACATTTTTGGCATCTGAGGTACTGCATGGAGGCATCTATGGCTGCCAATCTGGGGGCGTCTAAGGCTGGCACTTTAATATGAGAATGAATTGCAAGTAATCTGCAAAGCATTCACTGTAGCCAAAGGGCATCTGTGGTTTCATCTTTGCACCAGGCTCACTAATGTGTAAAAATGACTCTGCAAACACAGAAAGACTACAAGGGCCAAAGTTTCCTTCTGATGGAGAATGAGGACTTTTAGTGATACTATGGACAGGATTGCTATGGCAGGGTGGTATATTGACATTAGTGTATTTGATTAAACATGGGTCATGGGACATTGCTGGGTCCAACACCAGAAGGGCAAAACAAAAATGGCATCCTTTCAAGAAAATATTTCAAAAGACTTTAGTGGCAAGTTCTTAAGACAAAAAGAAAAATACTATTGATGGACATTCAAACCTACTGATGATGTCATCTATGTATCTGCACAAAAAGGTATACAAGACACTATTCAGCTCTATCATACAACTCGACCGGAACTTTAAAAGTTGCATTCTCTTTGACAATTTTGCATTGGCATTTTTCGGGCAAAAAGGTCATGATTAAGGCCCCTTGTACACGAATGTACTTTTGCGGCCGCAATTCCCTCAAAAATCCACGGGAGAATTGCGGCCCCATTCATTCCTATGGGCCCATGCACACGACCGTGATTTTCACGGTCCGTGCATGGCCCAGGAGCCTGGACCGCAGAAAGAACAGACATGTCTTATTACGGCCGTGTTCTGCGGTCCAGGCTCATAGGAAATAATGGACGCGGCCATGTGCACGGCCCGCTATTTGCGGGCGGCTCGCAGGTGACACTCCGCGGCCGGCCGACCCGAAAATCACGGCTGTGCACATGGCTATGGTCATGTGCATGAGGCCTAACTTTTAATAAAATTGCTTCAGTAAGAAGCAAGAAACAGCAAAAATATTAGGCTTAATCTAGATGTCTCTGAAACCCTTCAGCAACGTCATCCTTTTAAAGCTCCGTAGATTTTAAGAACGTAGCATTAAAGTCAGTATCTTAAATGTCAGAATTACCTTGTTATACACATCAGTTGCCCCAATAGACTTTAATAATATCACCCCGTTAAAAGTCATGATCATTCTCTTACATAGTCTGATCAGTTGACGCCATAGATTTTAATAGTGTCACAATCCTAAATGTCAAAATTCCTTTCTCTTGCATATAACAGACTCAATGTTTCATACTAAATTTATAATGGTTCTGAACGAATGACAGTATTATTACTTTTACTATTGTGTCTACTTAATTGTTTAGTGTTCCTTGTTGTAAATAAGAGGATAACTAATTAAAAAGGACTACGTTATACTATATAAAACAACAAATTGAATTAATTTGTTCAGGCTATACATTGAGTATCAGTGCAATGAAAGACTTTTTATAGCTCCAATGCATCTAAAATAAAAAAAAAATCAAGCAACTTTGCAAATAATCTTGTTTCAAAATATAATACCTTGTTTTGTATACAGCTCCTATGCAGAGCTATATGTATGTGTGTAGGTTAGCAAGAGGAGGGGGCAGAGGGAATTGAGAAATACATGACTGCCGAATTAGACCACACCCTGAGTCTGTAACTATGGAGAACTCTGAATAAGAGCTCTATAGACAAAAAAAGGGATATTAATTAACCTCTTCCGATGTATGACATATAGTTTCGTCAAAGCCGAGTAGGGGTGGTATGGAGCGGGTTCACAGGCCGAGCGGGTGTTGGGTGTATGATACAGCCGACACTTCACTGTAAAGAACAGGATCACGCTCTAGCGCGATACTGCTTGTTTAATCCTTTAGATGCCGATGTCAATAGCTTTAGAAAGAGGGGGCGACCCCCTCTGACAGCACCCCTTTCCCCCCGTGATGCGATCGTGGAGTGCTGATGTTTGTTATGGCAGCCTGGGAGCCTAATAAAGACCTCCAGGTCTGCCATGATTGTACTGTCAGTATAGCGATATACTGCAATACATTAGTATTGCAGTATATCATGCAAGTGATCCAACGATCGCTGGTTCAAGTACCCTGGGGGGACTAATAAAGAATAATCAGTTAAACAAAGTTTTTTTTTATGTGCAATAAAAAAACAATTTTCCCCCTAAAGCATTGTAAAAAAACAATAATAAACATAATTCTTTCCATATTGTTTTTATACTTTAATATACATAATTGACCATTTATTTAACTTAATTAGGTCATCTTCTGTTATCACCATTTCAAGTATTAAATGTTTTTTGTCTCTGTCAAATGCTATGTAATGTGAGCAATGTTTCTTCTAAGATCGGTTCTGAATTAGGTACAAATAACCATCTTCGTTTAAAAATCAGGTATAATCACCTGTATCTCCTGGATAACCACACTAAACTGCGAAAATTAGAGATTATGCAGCAATAAATGGGTTATGAGACGCTCCAATTTACTTACCTGTTTACAGTGTTCTGTTCTGTCCAATCGGGTGCGCGCCTCTGGCGTACGCGACCGGGACTGGGTGAGGCCACGCCCGTCTCTCCGAGAGTGCGGTGCGCATGTCCGGATCTTCTGGTACGCGACCAGAGACCGGATGTGCGCCGCAGCACTGGAGGACGGAAGTGGGGCCTGCCACACTTCCGGTTTCGCTGTCAGATGCACGCCAAGTGCGCTTGAACAGAGCAGAACGTAGATCGATTACACCTGGGTAGCTAGGGTATATAGGGAGCCTCCTGGCCAGTCACACTACACCCCCTTGAGGAAGCGGACATTCGCGAAACGCGCGTCGGGGCGCACACAGTGACCATCGGGACTCAGCCAAGGATTCTCTATGGGTAAGACTATTTTAGTAACTGCTCACATAGGGTCCTGTTTAGACCCATTACTTCTTTCATCTGATGCCTGTTCTTGGGACCATTTATGCCCTTTAACAGCATCAAAATATATAAATAGACTTAACTAGTTTATGTCACACTAATGTTAGTTTTACTCTGAACCCATACTTTAAAAGGTTTTTCTATACGTACCTTGGCTCTCCTGATGCGTCTCTATGTCATCTTGTGATTGAGTTTCTCCTATTACTATGCCTTTTTTAATGTTTGTTATTGTGTATATTTAAATAAAGTTTTGTATTGATATCTTTCGATTATATACTGGCTACAGACTCTGTTTCTTCTAAGTATTAAAATAAACATAATTGGTATTGGCACATTCATAAGTGTCTGAACTATTACAATATATCATTATGTAAAACGCACGGTGAACGCCGCGACAGAAAAAAAAATTAAAGGCTGTGTACACCTTTGAAATCTTTTTTTTTTTTTTTTATAAAAATGTCTATCAGTGTGTTTTGTGCAGCTTTCTAAATAGTTTTTACATTTTGAGACACAGCTGCTTTGTATCTTGTATACAGAGCAGCTGTATCTAGGGCTGAAACCTGTATCCGTCAGGTCAGCGGGACTGACAGGTTTAATGACAGCGGCTTTAGCGTGTCTCTGACACACATGATCGAGCTGCTACCGATCTCATCATAACTGTTAAGGATCTGCCAGGCCCAGCTTCTGTATCCACGCCCATAGGTAATCAGTCTGCACCTGCTTCAATGTCTGTGAGACTGACTCCATCTTCCACCACTCAGGATGGCAGGCTTAGGAGTGGGAGAGCCTATCACAGCCTGGCCAGACGGAGCTAGCTCCCGCCCTCTGTCTATTTATACCTGCCTTTCCTGTTCCTCCTTGCTTGTGATTCTTCTCTGTTGGTTTCCTGGCCCTGCTGCAGCTCCTTGAACTACTTGTCCCTGCTTCGTATTGACCCTGGATTACTGACTACTCTTCTGCTCTGCGTTTGGTACCTCGTACACTCCTGGTTTGACTCGGCTTGTTCACTACTCTCCTGCTCTACGTTTGGCACCTCGTACTCTCCTGGTTTGACTCGGCTCGTTTACTACTCTTGTTGCTCAAGGTGTTGCCGTGGGCAACTGCCCCGTTTCCCTTTGTTCTGTGTTTCCTTGTCTGTTGTCTGTCGTGCACTTATTGAGTGTAGGGACCGTCGCCCAGTTGTACCCCGTCGCCTAGGGCGGGTCGTTGCAAGTAGGCAGGGACTGAGTGGCAGGTAGATTAGGGCTCACTTGTCTGTTTCCCTATCCCTGTCATTACAATAACTTAGATGTGATCAGTGACAGGTGGATTCTGCATGTGAGAGAGTCACGCAGGACCCGCTGACACTGAACCCGTCAGACCCCTTTCCACACTGTAGGATTATAGCTTGATCCTGATAGACTTGTGTATTTATTCGATCTTACTAGCTATGTTACTTGGTTTATCCCACCCAGAGTTGGCTCCATGTGAATGTGGGACCTTTATTTTGAATCAAAATGTTCACACAATGGGCTAACACACGCTTAACTTGACAAGCATAGAACATGTTTTCCCAGATGACTATGGGCCACTCAAACTCAGTGGGCCATGGTATATGCCCGGTTTGCCTAGTCGCTGTAAGAGTTCCTGGTAACAGGTATATTTTACACTCCACTCTTACCATCTGTTCTTGATGACCTGTTACCTAGAGGGCTCTGAGCTAATCTCTGTAATTTAAAGTATAATTCAGCTAATACTTTGGCAACAATAATAAATCAAGACGAAGGCCTACATTACACACGTTACATTTCAATGCTGCTGGAGTTCATCTTAGTAAAAAATTAGTCAGCAGCATGTGCAGTACCATAGATACAATTTCACTGAAGTAATACAATGGGGAGATTTTTAATCAACTCCCTTGGAACAAAATGCAAATGATCCTTTATGTTTCTGGAGTGCTGACTTTGGATATAGGATTTAACAAAATCGGAAAAGAAATTGTCTCTACCATCGAAGTTTGAAGAGAGAATACAAAGTTAAGGATTATTTCTGTTTGTAATACCTGCTGCTAAAAGTACAAGTTAAAAATAGAGATTTTTTTGCTTTGAATGAAGTCATGGTGACAGGTTCAGAGTGCATAAATGGCTTTTGATCTAGATGCAATAGAAATTGAGGGTTGATATAAGAACTTATTTTTACACACTTATTTTTATACACACTTATAAAAAAAAATCCTCAAAACATTCTGAATTTTGGATTTTATATATATATACACACACACACACACACACACACACACACACACACACACACACACACACACCGGTCAGCCATAGCATTAAAACCAGTTGTTTACACGTATCAGGTTTGCGTGGACTGCAGTGCAGAAATGCACGTCAATTCCAACGATAATCCGCAGCCCATCCATCTGAATAAAAACACCCTGCTCAAGTGTAATAAAAAATTGTAAACAAAACATATTGAATATACAGTTATATAATCAATATGGGCTTAAAGTGCAGACTATCAGCTGTCATTTTAGTGTATTCACATTCTAATTTGAGGAAGGGTTTAGGAATTACAGCTCTTTAATATGTAGCTGCCTCTTTTTCAAGGGACTAAAGGTAATTGGACAATTATCTGAAAAGCTATTTAATGGGCTGCATGGGCTATTCCCTCGTTAATCCATCATCAATTAAGCAGGTAAAAGGTCTGGAGTTGATTCCAGGTGTCGCATTTGCATTTGGAAGCTGTTGCTGTGAAATCACAACATGAGGTCAAAGGAGCTCTCAATGCAAGTGAAACAGACCATTGTTAGGCTGAAAATAATTAAGAAATCCATCAGAGAGAGCACAAATGTCGGGAGTGGCCAAACCAACAGTTTGGTACATTCTTGAAAAAAAAAAAAGAGCGCACTGGTGATCTTGTGAACTCCAAAAGGCCTGGACATCCATGGCAGACAACAGTGGTGGATGATCGCAGAATCCTTTCCATGGCGAAAAACCCCTTCACAACATCTACCCAAGTGAACAACGCTCTCCTGGAAATAGGTGTATCAGTATCTAAGACTACCATAAAGAGCAAAGTGCAAACCATTAATCAGCCTCAAAAATAGAAAGGCCCGGATTAGACTTTGCCAAACAACATCCAAAGAAGCCGCGCAGTTCTGGAACAGCATGAAACTAAGAACAACCTGTACCAGAATGATGGGAGGAAGAAAGTATGGAGAAGGCTTGGAATGGCTCATGATCCAAAGCACACCACATCCTCTGTAAAACACGGTGGACGCAGTGTGATGGTATGGGCATGCATGGCTGCCAAAGGCACTGGGTTACTAGTGTTTACTGATGATGTGACTGAAGACAGAAGCAGCCGGGTGAATTCTGAAGTGTTCAGGGATATACTTTCTGCTCAAATTCAACAAAATGCAGCAAGGTTGATTGAACGTCGCTTCACAGTACAGATGGACAATGACCCAAAACATACTACGAAAGCAACCCAGGAGTTTTTTTTAAGGCAAAGAAGTGGAATAATCTGCAATGGCCAAGTCAATTATCAGATCTCAACCCGATCGAGCTGCATTTCACTTGCTTAAGACAAAAGATAAGGCAGAAAGACCCACAAACAAGCAACAACTGAAGACAGCTGCAGTAATGCCTGGCAAAGCATCACAAAGGAGGAAACCCAGCGTTTGGTGATGTCCATGTGTTCCAGACTTCAGGCAGTCATTACATGCAATGGATTCGCTAAGAAGTATTAAAAAAAAAAAATCCACCTGTCAATGATCACATCTAAGTTATTTTATTTATGGTAATGTTAATTTGTCCAATTACTTTTGAGCCCCTGATATGAGGAGGCTGTGTAGAAAAATGGTTGCAATTCCTAAACATTTCACAGGATATTTTTGTTCAACCCCTTGAATTAAACCTGAAAGTCTACACTTCAATTGCATCTCAGTTGTTTCATTTCAAAACCAATGTGGTGACATGCAGAGCCCAAATCATGAAGATTGTGTCATGAACAAATACACAGTAAACAGTGAGGTCCCTGTTCTCCCCAAACCTCTGTCCCTACCTACGTGTACGACCCGAACTAAACGACGGTGCACAACTGGGCGGCGTTCCCTATACTGGTACAAGTCAAACTGACAAACAGATAATACAGAGACAGTACGAAATAACAATGGGTCACCTGGGAAGTACAAGGAGAGAGAGGCAGGGCAATTGCGCCACGGACAAGTCCGGGTGCAAAAGGCGGAGTTAGGCAGGCAGGGTCAAACCGGGAGAGTGCGGAAAAAACAAAAGTCAGAAGGCAAAGAAAAGTCAGGAGTCCAGCCGAGGTCAGGTCACAAGAAGTCAAAAAGCAAGTCGCTCTGGGGAGTCTGAAACAAGGGAAAGCACCAGGCAAGGAAACTCTAATTACAGACAAAGGCCAACTATCCCAGGCTGAACTAAATAAGGAGAGGGCGGGAGCTCAGGAACATCAGCCAGGCTTTGATTGTCCTGACGCTCCTGAGCTCCTATTGGCTGCAAACTGCCTCAGTCTGCCAGGCCGGGCGACGCCCGAGCGAGTAACTCTCGATGTCCTGGAGACCGAGGGAGCCACAGGCAGAGAGTACGTTTCAGATTGTGTCACTGTTCAAATACTTCTGGACCTAACTCTATAAGGTGGTCTACACTGCATTGCATTCTGTAATTCAATACCTCCTCCCCCCCAAAAAATAATGTAATTGCAGAATGGGGCCTCCCAGCCGTCAGACCTCCACCAATCTAACTTCAAACAGAATGCATCATTAGAATATTACATATTGTTTTGATCTGAATTTTATTAAAAACATATTTTAAAAATAATTTTTCATGTTAATTATTTTTATGTAACTATTCACATATTTTTTTTAAAAATCCAATTTTTAAACTAGCCACTAAAGCAGACAGAATGGGCTAACATTTTCTATTTTCAGCAGCTCACTTGTCAACTTTGCAGTGTAGACTGGGGAAGGATCAGCAGAGTCATCTTTTTATTATGAGAGGGTGGGGGGATTTAATGACCGTTTTTGTAAGGAGGTCTAGATATGGCAGGATAGAAACACTTTATACTATACACACAGATGAGGCTGTGTATGCACCTCCTTTGTCATTTCCTGGTCTCTGGGCGAGGGGGCTCTGGTATGTCTCAACCATGTTAGAAGATTGTTTTGGCCGGATCTAATTTGATATGGTTTAATTAGGTAACTAAAGAATGCAACATAAACATAAAACAGAACTTTTTAAAAATTCAAATTCCACAGTTTAAAATAATGGCAACACATAAAATACATAAAGCAAAAATGTTGTGCGTTACCATAACAATGTTCCATGTAGTAACTAAGATCAAATTTGAATGCAAGAACATTCCAGGTAATCATATGCAAATGTACTCAGCTTATTTTGCTATAATCTATGTACGGTTATTCGGTATACATGACATCGAAAACCTTGAGACAGGTAAATGGAAAATTCTGCTATTTCCTGCCATATGTTAAACATCCCCTTTCATCTCCTTACTTTCTTGGTAACGTAAGTGTCAGCTAGATTTTGGTTGGTCTTTACATTAAAGAATGTATACAGTAAAAATATTTTTAAATGAGAATTTTCATTCCTTTAAATAGAAAAAGAAGTAAAATAATAATAATAAAAAAAAAATAATTATATAACATACATCATTCCTATATAATGACATTGCTATAAATTCTGTAGCTCAGTACTGATTAAATTTACAGTTGGCAGGACAGTTCACACTGCCATCATGGGCTGCATGCAGTGCTATTCATCCTGCCAAAACAACGGAACCCGAAGGACCCTATCGTAATTCAATAGGGCCCGTCGGGCTATGGATCAGGCTATGTGGTTTCCATTATAAACGAAAACCCACAAGGCAGCCGTCTGCAAAATACCTTTTCATCTTCAGGTCTGTATTACAAAAATTTTGAAATTCGACAAATCCAAACCTTTTGGGGAATTCAGACCGAATTTGATTTGTGTAGAATCATTTCTCTCATCTCTGCCAAGTATATTTCCATAATTTTATTAAGGCTCTATTCAGACTAGCATCAATACTTCTATTCATAACAGGGTCATGACATCTGTGCGGGATCTCTTTACAAACATATCCAAACTAATTCTAATGGACTCCATTGGCTTATAATCAGGTCTGTCGTATTTGTGCCGTAATTCTGGTATTTTTGGAAGGCAAGAAGAGCTTTTCAAAGTATACAACTCTTGCAGTCAAAAATACCGAAGCCCCTGATCGAAACGGTAGTGTGAAAATCAAAAGTGAAAAAATAGAATCCTCTAAATGGAAATCTGTTGTTCTACCACTGATAGAGAGGGTCTTAAACCGCAATATTAAAAGACCAACCCCTTACGTTATGGGTTGTACTTTGGTATACCAGAACTCAAAGGGTTCATTCTCCAGAATGGTACCTGTACTGATGATGGGAACACTTCAAGAGAAAGAGCTCCATTTTAATTTTTTAATGAATCAAACTTTTGGTCTCTAATGTTCTTATAATGCGTCCTAATCCATTATTTGATGAGGCAAATCCAGTTATTTGTGAGACCAACTAAAGATGAACAGTAAGGCTCATGAAAACTGTCCTTTTTTCTGCGTTGGGCCATGTTTGCTATTAGGGTAAAAAGAGTCATGGGTCTAATCATAGGACTAGCGACCACATAAAGGCCCAATTTGGTCCCTGAGATCTTAAAAACTAAATTGTATGGATACACAACGAAACACAATGAATGGCCACTTTATTAGAGACACCCTTCTAGTAGCGCATTGGACATCCTTTGGCCCTCAGAATTGCAGCAATTCATCATAGCATAGATTCCACTATGTGTTAAAATAGTTAGGCAAATATTCTTGCAGATGTGTACAGGATAGATTCCCGTAGTGGCCACTAAAGTGTTTTGCTTCGATAGGATAAACAGCTGCCATGAAGGGATGAACTTGGTCGGCCACAATACTTAGGTAAGCCCTACTGTTCAAACGTCCATCCACATGTATGAGAGGACACAGGGTGTGCGAAGAAAGCATTCTCCACCCCCTTACTCCACCTCCACCAGCATAAACCATTGACGAGAAGGGTTCATGCTGCTTGCACCAAATTCTGACCCTCCCATCAGCAAAGTGCAACAGAACCCTGAATTCATCTGACCAGGCAACGTTTTTCCACTGCTCAGTGATCCATTTTGTGTGCTATTTTGCCCACTAGGGTCTTGCCTTTCTATTTTCCTTGAGACAACAATGGCACTCAAACTAGTTGTCTGGTCTTATAGCTCATTCATGCTAAGGAACGATGAGTTGTGCATTTGGACAGTTAGTTGGAGCACCAGCCTTGTATTCTGCTGCAATTTGTTTGACTGAGCACCAACTGTTTGACAGAACAATTCTTGTCTTTGTCCTCTGACTCCTTTCGTCAACAAGTTGTTACTGTCCACAGTTTCCTATTTTGCTGGATGTCAACCACACCATTCCCAGTTTACTTTGACACCGTTGCACGAGAAAACCCCACAAGTTTGGCAGTTTTGTTTAAATACTGGCCCCGGCTAGCCTAGTTCTGTTCCGAGTAACTCAGAGTAGTCGATTTTCCCATTCTAATGTGGATTCACACTGAAATTGATCCACGGAAAACGTACTAATTTTATTGCCTTTCATGATTTTATGCTGCACTCCTGGGTCACAAGTCTAATTTCCATACAAGGAATGTAATGGCAGGAAGGAGGTGAAGGGAACAAGTGAGCCCTAATCTACCCACCGCCCTGTCCCTGCCTACTTGCAACGACCCGCCCTAGGCGACGGGGTACAACTTGGCGGCGGTCCCTACGCTGTCTAAGTGCAAGGGAGTACAAACAGGGAACACGCAAGGGAAGGGGCAGTAGCCCACGGAACGCCGCGAGGAAAGGGAGCGGTGAATGAGTCAGTCAGGATCAGGATGTAGTGGAGGATACCAACGAGAGCACGGAGCAGGAAGCAAGCCAGGGGCAAAGCGAAGCAGGATAAGCGGAACTGAAGCAAGGCAGAAGCAGGCTGGAGCAAGGCAGCAGTGGGGCCAGGAATCCAAGAAGAATAACAAGCACTGAGGAAGAGAACACGGCAGGTATAAATGGACAGGGGGCGGAGCTAACTCCGACTGACCAGGCCGTGATAGGCTCTCCCACTCCTGAGCCTGCCACCCTGGTTGGTGGGAGCCGGTGTCAGTCTAAGAGGTCTGGCCTCAGGTGTCGACTGATTAATCCCGGGAGTATACACAGACGTAGTACCTGGCAGATCCTGTACAGTACTCCCCCTTTTATGAGGGGCCACCGGACCCTTACTAAGAGGACCCGGTTTAGTGGGGAAGAGAAGGTGGAACCTCCTGATCAATACCCCAGCGTGAACATCACGAGCAGGTACCCAAGTCCTCTCCTCCGGCCTGTATCCTCTCCAATGGACCAGGTACTGGAGGGAGCCCTGGATCATCCTACTGTCCATAATCTTGGCCACCTCGAATTCCACCCCCTCAGGGGTGAGAACGGGAACAGGAGGTTTCCTCGAGGGGGACCAGGACGGAGAGCAGCGTTTAAGGAGGGAGGCATGGAAGACGTCATGTATGCGAAAGGATGGGGGCAGCTCCAGACGGAAGGATACAGGGTTGAGGACTTCAATGATCTTATAAGGTCCAATAAATCGGGGAGCAAACTTCCTGGACGGGACCTTAAGGCGCAAGTTCCTGGACGACAACCAGACCAGATCCCCGACGACAAACCGGGGGTTAGCAGAACGTCTACTATCAGCCTGAATCTTTTGTACGCTCTGGGACGCCTCTAGGCTCTTCTGAACCTGGGCCCAGACTGTGCACAGTTCCCGATGAACTTCCTCTACCTCGGGATTATTGGAACAACCAGGAGAAACGGAGGAGAACCTTGGGATAAACCCTAAATTACAGAAAAACGGGGAGACCCCTGACGAGTTACTGACCCGGTTATTCAGGGAAAATTCGGCGAGGGGAAGGAATGAGACCCAATCAAATTGACAGTCAGAGATGAAACACCTTAAATATTGTTCCAGGGATTGGTTAGTCCTTTCCGTTTGGCCATTAGTTTCGGGATGGAAGGCGGAGGAGAAGGACAGATCAATCTCCAACTTTTTACAAAAAGCTCTCCAAAATAAGGAAACAAATTGTACCCCTCTGTCAGAAACGATATTGACTGGGACCCCATGGAGACGCAGGATGTGTTTAACAAACAAAGAAGCTAACGTCTTGGCGTTAGGTAGTTTCTTAAGGGGCACAAAGTCGCACATCTTGCTGAAGCGGTCTACTACCACCCACACCACCGACTTGCCCTGAGATGGAGGCAAATCGGTGATAAAATCCATGGAGATATGGGTCCAAGATCTCTGGGGAATGGGCAAGGAACGTAGTAAACCCGCAGGTCGGGACCTAGGGGTCTTGGACCTAGCACAAACCTTACAAGCGGCGACGTAAGCCCTAACGTCTTTAGGCAACCCAGGCCACCAATAGTTTCTGGTAATGAGGTGTTTGGTACCCAAGATGCCAGGATGACCAGATAGTGCGGAGTCATGGTTTTCCCTGAGTACCCTTAGCCGGTATTGCAGGGGGACAAACAGTTTGTCCCCAGGGAGGTTCCCGGGAGCTGAACCTTGATCAGCCGCGATGTCAGAAGCTAAATCAGAATCAGTGGCAGAAACGATTATACCAGGGGGTAAAATAAAGTCTGCAACTCTCCCGGAAGGAGAGAAAAGTCTTACGGTCCCCTGAGAACCGGTCAGGTAACTTGAGGTCGGGTTCTAGAGGTGAGGTGAGGGGTACTACTAAGGCAGCGTCACCCTGGTTGACCCTCTGAGCCAGGGCCTGGACCTGTAGGGAGAGGCCCTGCATCTGCTGGGTCAGGGTCTCAAGGGGGTCCATGATAGCGTCAGCGTAGGAGAAATGGTAGACTAGGTATGGGCTTGTTATTATGTAATGGCAGGAAGGAGGTGAAGGGAACAAGTGAGCCCTAATCTACCCACCGCCCTGTCCCTGCCTACTTGCAACGACCCGCCCTAGGCGACGGGGTACAACTTGGCGGCGGTCCCTACGCTGTCTAAGTGCAAGGGAGTACAAACAGGGAACACGCAAGGGAAGGGGCAGTAGCCCACGGAACGCCGCGAGGAAAGGGAGCGGTGAATGAGTCAGTCAGGATCAGGATGTAGTGGAGGATACCAACGAGAGCACGGAGCAGGAAGCAAGCCAGGGGCAAAGCGAAGCAGGATAAGCGGAACTGAAGCAAGGCAGAAGCACGGCAGAAGCAGGCTGGAGCAAGGCAGCAGTGGGGCCAGGAATCCAAGAAGAATAACAAGCACTGAGGAAGAGAACACGGCAGGTATAAATGGACAGGGGGCGGAGCTAACTCCGACTGACCAGGCCGCGATAGGCTCTCCCACTCCTGAGCCTGCCACCCTGGTTGGTGGGAGCCGGTGTCAGTCTAAGAGGTCTGGCCTCAGGTGTCGACTGATTAATCCCGGGAGTATACACAGACGTAGTACCTGGCAGATCCTTTACAGGGAAGTTCCAATTGTAATAGGGCAGGTGTTTCTAATAAAGTGGCCATTCAGTGTATATGTACTGTATATAACATTTGGACAACTCAGCTTTGTGGCCATGTGTTTGTAAGTTAAAGAGGCTCTGTCACCAGATTATAAGTGCTATATCTTCTACATAATCTGATCGGCGCTGTAATGTAGATAACAACAGTGTTTTTTATTTTGAAAAACTATCATTTTTTTAGCAGGTTATGAACAATTTTAGATTTATGCTAATTAGTTTTTTAATAGACAACTGGGCATTGTAAAGAGAAGTGTATGACGCTGAGTGACAATCAGCGTCATACACTTCTCTTCATTAATTTTTAGCTGTACTCGCAGCACACTGTGCTGTCACATACTCGCACATTAACTTGTCTTGAGAGTGAATAGACATTGCCTCCAGCCAGGATGCGATGTCTATTCAGACTCCCGACACTTCGGTAACGTTTGACAGCACAGCCTGATCTCGCAAGATCACACTGTGCTGTGTGAGTAAGTCCCACAGAAACTTTACCGAAGTGTCGGGAGTGTGAATAGACATTGCATCCTGGCTGGAGGCAATGTCTATTCACTCTCAAGACACTTCAGTAAAGTTAATGTGTGAGTATGTGATAGCACATCATGATCTAGCAAGATCACGATGTGCTGCGAGTACAGCTAAAAATGAATGAAGAGAAGTGTATGACACTGATTGGTCAGCGTCATACACTTCTCTTTACAACGCCCAGTTGGTAAAAACTTAAAAAAAGCCCAGTTGTCTATTAAGAAACTACTTAGCATAAATCTAAAATTGTTCATAACTTGCTCAAAAATTATTGTTTTTCCAAATAAAAAACACTTCTGTTATCTACATTACAGTGCCGATCAGATTATGTAGGAGATAGGGCACTTATAATGTGGTGACAGAGCCTCTTTAACACAGTTTGTCAATACATATGCATCATCTGATATTTCAAGGACCAAACATCTTACCTAAACTCAAATTATTGGTTGGAAACAGAAATGAAGACTGACACACTACTTCAATAGCACTAGTCAGGCAGGACTGCTGCATGTTGGTATTACTTATATATCCACAGCTAAGATTTTGATAGATTTCATTATTTGAATATATTCAATCCCTCTCTCTTCAAAAGAAAATGACATAAATCCTCTTATTGTAGAGTACAAAATGTTTGTTACAATGTTTCATTCTAACAGATTGTTCAAGGAAAAAAATGTTTTAAAAAAACATCTAGGGTTTTTAATTTAAAGTTACCCTCTGATTTGGAAGTAATTGGGCTCATATATAAGGGAGTTCCCTAACATACATTTGCAAGCAGTCTGTCTTGCAACATGCGGAAGCATTAAGAATACAGGTTCTTCAACTAGCCCAGGCTATAGCTTTAGCCTGCAATCCAATTTTGTAATATATTAGCCTATGTACTTCCAAACTGAAGATAAGATAGCATAAGGGGATTTTTTTTTGTGCCTTTATCATTTACAAAGAGAGATAGGGAGGTATTAGTATGTGTGCTTACATCATTTACAGGATGAAAAAGGGAGATTGTATTTTATGTGTACACATGATTAGCCTGGAGAAAACGGGAGGCAGTACTATCTGTGCCTACATCATTCAAATGGTGAGACAGGTTGGTAGTATAATTTGTGCCTCTATTTATAGAAACAGACAGGAAGGCAGTACTATATGTTCCTTTATCATGTACAGGAAGACACAGGATGACAGTAAAATGTGTGCCTACATCACTTACAAAGAAAGATAGGTATGCACTATTATATAGTATGTGCCTAAATTATTTCCAGGTTGAGACAGAAAGGCGTTACTATATGTGCCTATATTATTTACCGAGACAGGATGGCAGTACAATTTCTTCCTACAGCATTTACATGGAGAATCAGTCAGGCAATACTAAATGTGCCAAAATCATCTACAAAGAGACAGGGTGTCCTATATGTGCCTATATTATTTATATGGAAAGACAAGAAGGCAGTAGTATATATGCCTACATAATGTATAGGGTGAGATAGGGAGGTAGTGTAATTTCTGCATAAAACTTTTACATTGGGAGACAAAGCAGCAGTACTATATATTCTAATATCATGTACAGAGAGACAGGAAAGCAGTACTATCTGTGTCTACACTAGTAACATAGAAAGACTAGGGGGCAGTACTATATACGCCCACATAATATACAAGGGGAGACAGGACTATTTAAAGAGGCTCTGTCACCTGATTATAAGTGCCCTATCTCCTACATAGTCTGATCGGCGCTGTAATGTAGATAACAGCAGTGGTTTTTATTTTGAAAAACGATCATTTTTGAGCAAGTTATGAGCAATTTTAGATTTATGCTAATTAGTTTCTTAAAGACCAACTGGGCGTGTTTTTACTTTTGACCAAGTGGGTGTTGTAAAGAGAAGTGTATGAGGCTGACCAATCAGTGACCAATCAGTGACATACACTTCTCATTGTTCCAGCCCAGCTTCTTTCACTGCACAATCACACTGTGCTGTGGATCATGCTGGGCTGTAACAATGAGAAGTGTATGACGCTGATTGGTCACTGATTGGTCAGCCTCATACACTTCTCTTTACAACACCCACTTGGTCAAAAGTAAAAACACGCCCAGTTGGTCTTTAAGAAACTAATTAGCATAAATCTAAAATTGCTCATAACTTGCTCAAAAATGATCGTTTTTCAAAATAAAAACCACTGCTGTTATCTACATTACAGCACCGATCAGATTATGTAGGAGATAGGGCACTTATAATCTGATGACAGAGCCTCTTTAAGCCTACATAATTTACAAGGAGAGACAGGGAGGCAGTATTATATATGCTTAGATCATTTACAGGGTGAGACTAGAAGGTAGTACTATCTGTGGCAATGTATTTTATCATGAGACACATGGAGGTTGTATTATCCGTCCCTAAATATTTTTCTAGGCAAAAGAAGGTACTGCTGACATTATACTGAAAAGACGGTGGGCAACTTTCTCTCATGTGGTCTTTTTCTATGGATACTCCCTCAGACACTGTAGGCGTATACTCTCAACACCATTTACAGTAGGTACATAGGTTACTGGTGGATTACAACATAGGAAAAAAGTACAGATTTTTTTCTTGAATTAAATATTGAATACTCCAGAAAAGAATGTTAAGGTTCTGGAAAAGACATAATCGTTTTCATAAACTACTATTACATTTTCTACACCTATTTGCTGTTAGAGTGAACATATTTCTAGACCTCTTGACCTCTGAATAATATACTAAGTATAACAAAACCATGAAGCAC
This sequence comes from Rhinoderma darwinii, assembly GCF_050947455.1. Taxonomy (NCBI): domain Eukaryota; kingdom Metazoa; phylum Chordata; class Amphibia; order Anura; family Rhinodermatidae; genus Rhinoderma; species Rhinoderma darwinii. The sequence continues at coordinate 30,654,409 of NC_134689.1, forward strand.
AGAATCAATAAATCCACTCAGTCAGTATAATGCTTCCTATCACAAGCCCATATAGTAATTGTATTGTAAAAGTGATGGCGATTGGTAATGAAGTGAAAATAGGGTAGGGTAATAACCTCAACCACTGATTGTTAACCCCATTATTACCATAGCTCAATGTCAGAAAAAAACTGTGCATTTAGGAATGGATCCTCCATGTGAATCCATCCTGGTACTGTATAAATGCTTAGGTATGTATTTGTATTTCTGCTTTATATATATATACATATATATATATATATATATATATATATATATATATATATACATATATATAAATACCTATATATACACATATATCTATCTATATATGTAGATAGAGATATACATAGATAGATATATCTATATATAGACCTTGTGAGATGATAGTTTCGTCATTTGACATAAAAAATGGACTGGATCCTGTGACTTAATACAGTCCCAACCCCTCAAATAATTCAATTGAGTAGCAATAAAATTATTTTTGGGAATGGGAACTCCAAAGCCGCCCTTATTTTTTCCCCTCTATAGATTTTTAAGACTAATTTTAGGTTTCTTATTTCGCCTTATGATATCACAATTTTGTTTTTAACTATTATGAACACTTTCATTAATTGTAATTAGAGAATTACCATGAATATACAATAGTTGTGGTAGAAGATCCACATACAGTATATATATATATATATATATATATATATATATATATATAAATATATATATATATATATATATATATATGTATGTATGTATGTGATTACTATTGTATTCTTAAAAGGGTCTTACAGGTCTGAAATAGGCAATCAATGTTTGATGGGTTGTAGTGCCAGCTGTATGGTGCTGAGTTGCAGTACCAGGCCGAATCGTCCACACAGATAAGCCACTGTGCTTGCTAAAACAATGATGGGGACGTAGAGCTTGCTGAAGTGCTATAGTCCCTTCATTAATGCTGATTAACAGTGGTTGAACTCCCACTAATGAAACATTGATGGCTTATCCCAATGTTTAAAGGCTTTGGCCAGGTGGGTGGCTGTCTTTTTATACTGATGACGCACCCACAGAAGTGGTCATCAATATATGATCGTGGGGGTCTGACAGCCTCTAAAAGCTATGCAGGGGTCAATGCCGGAAGCAGAAGCCTCCAACCACTGTATAGCGGCTGTGCTGGCTTACTGCAGCTCTGCTTCTATTCACTTGAAAAGGATCAAAGCTGCAGTACTGCAGAACGGCCGCTATACTGTGATCAGAGCCTTCTGTTCCATCACCGACCCTGCATAACTTCCGTACCCGGAGGCAGTTGGAACGACTGATCGGTGCGGGGTCCAGGTGCCAGAAACGGAAGGCTTGAGGATAGGTCATCAGTATAAAAAAACAACTTCGCTAACCCCTTTAAGTTACATAATACCCCATTAAAAGGGTTTTTCCATGAGAGACATTTATGACATATCTACAGGTTATGTCATAAATGTCAGATAGATGCGGGTCCCAACTCTGGGACCCGAACCTATCTCCAGAACGTGGCCCCCCTAAACTCCATTCAGCCGCTGTGTGTTGCGGCTGAATGAGGTGAATTCCGACCATGAAAAAGGTTATATGGTCGTGAGTTACGTAAACAGCGTAACTTGCTGAGCTACAATGTTTCCATAACTCCAATAGTAGTGAATGGCTTTTACAAAAGCAGCGTAGCATGCGAGCTACGCTGTTTCCGTAACTACCATTAAGTTCTATGAGACTTGAAAATGGCGTAGCTGAGTGAGTTATGCTGTTTACGTAACTCACGAACATATAACCTTTTTCATGATCGGAAAACACCTCATTCAGCCGCAACACACAGCGGCTGAACGGGGTTTAGGGGGCCCCGTTCTGGAGATAGGTGCGGGTCCCAGAAGTGGGACCCGCATCTATCTGACATTTATGACATATCATGTGGATGTGTCATAAATGTCTCTCGTGGGAAATCCACTTTAAGCTCCAATTCGGCTATTGTTTCTATTAGGATTTCCACTTTGAACTTATAAATGTTATATCTGACCAACTTTTTATGATTCATTATCTGGTGTATACCTCCTGGATAAGTACTTCTCAAACTGTGAGGCCCCCCTAAATATCACAGGCCTTTCTATGGTTGCCGCAATCTTTGGTTTAAAAACAAAACACACTCCGTTTTTGCTTTTTTTTAAGGGTATCTATCAGCAAATTTGAGCCCACCAAACTGCTGACAGATACAATTTAAACGTATCTATACCACCAATTATAGTTCACTTAAAAAGAGAAGATAAAGTTTTAATACCTCACGTGCTAAATGCAAATTAGCAGCCAAGTGTTGGCTGGACGCCATATAAGGTGGAGCAGATGCCTGCTACGTGACTCAACAACCGAGGGAAAGAGTTATGCCGGTTTTACAGCAGAAAATACGGACACTTCAAACTCTTGGCTGCTAATTTGCTTTTGACACATAAGGTATTAAAACTTTATTTTCTCTTTTTTTCAATGCAATGTGATTAGCGATAACCCAGTTTGCGTGACTTACTGTTCAGGAAGAATCTGTTTGACCCCTGGCGCATACTCCATGCGTCTGAAAGGGACTACACATATTTCTCACCTCCTCATAATGTTTATTCACGTATAGACTTTTTCCTCACTGACAAATGGCTCCTTCAGAGATTTCTAAGGCCCATGTAGATATAATCACATGGTCAGACCATCTCCCTTACCATTCAGGAATCCCTCAATCTCACTTCCACCTCCCCATGGAGATTGAATAACTCTATGTTAAACAGGGCAGAATTTCAATCCCAAAAAATAAAGAGATTTCAGAATTTTTTGATCTAAACGATAACAATGAAACCCCTGACTCCACATTGTGGTGCACCCACAAAGCCTTTATCAAAGGCCTATTCCTAAAACTAGCAAGTCATGATAAAATAAATGAGGAATAAGAAGATTTCTGAACTTATCTCCAACCTTAAAAGATTGGAGGATGAACATAAAATAAACCCTTTAAATTCCACTCTTATTGAGTTAAAAAAAATCTTGCCATCAATTATATTTATTCATACAAAACGGTTACGAACTGAATCTTAGAAAAGCAAAAACCTCCTTCTATTGGCAGGGTAATAGAGCCTCAAAAATGCTAGCGAATAAAATCAAATATAGTGAGACTAAATCCAGAATTCCGTTTTTGTATGATTCTAAACAAAACAAAATTCTAAATCCACAAAAAATCTCGGAAGCTTTCTCAGAATACTACAGATCCCTTTACAATTTAGCAACAAATAAAGACTGTCCCCAACCATCTAGCACTTCAATTGATGCTTTTCTAGACAAAATCTCTCTCCCTAACTCATCCCTTGATCAAAAAAACATTTTGAACAAAGAAATATCGTTAGACAAAGTCTTATCTGCAATTGGGTCATTAAAACCGAATAAATCTCCTGGTCCGGATGAACTTACAAACGAATATTATACATTCTTTAAGACACTACTAGCTCCTTATTTACTCAAAACATTTTGCCAAATGTCTCATTCTGGCATTTGCCCGAACAAAATGCTTCATGCCTTGATCATTACTTTCCCAAAACCAGGTAAATCCTCAGATCTTCCAGCAAATTTTCGTCCAATATCGTTACGTAACACAGATTTAAAACTCTATGCAAAAATTTTAGCTACTCGCTTAGTTGACGTTTTACCTCAATTAATAAAAAATGATCAAGTGGGCTTTATTAAAGGCTGTCAAACCTTAGATGAAACTAGGAGATTCTTAGACATTATTGAAACGGTGGAGGCCTCTCGAACCCCTTTCTCTGCTTCTCTCCTTGGATGCGGAGAAGGCGTTTGACAGGGTCCATTGGGGTTACTTGGAATCTACTTTAAAAAAAATTTGGATGTGAAGGTTTGTTTCTATCTGCAGTGCTGTCTCTATATTCTGACCCTAGTGCTTCAGTCTATACGTCAGGTTTTTTTATCATCACCTTTCAAAATAACAAATGGCACAAGACAGGGCTGTCCAATGTCTCCATTAATCTTCGCAATGCTAATGGAACCCTTTGCGGAGCATATCAGAAACTCTGAAACTATATCGGAGATCTCAGTAGGTTCTCATGAACATCGCATAGGTCTTTTTGCAGGTGATGTATTGATCGCTTTAACTAACCCTAATAACTCCCTTCCGTCGGTCATGAATATCATACATAAATTTCACGCAGCTTCTTACTATAAAATTAACGCTTCAAAATCTCAAATCCTTAACTTAGGGTTAAAAAAAATTCCATTAAGCATGAAATATCTAACACTTACAGCTTTAATTGGGTTAAAAATTCTCTCCTTTACCTGGGGATAAAATTCACTTTTCCCATTTCAAACTTATTTAATCTCACTTATGGTGCACTCCTAGACACTATTGGAGAAGATATTAAAAAATTAAATACTCAAGGTATCTCCTGTATGGGCAGGATCTCTGCGTTAAAAATGGTTATACTGCCAAAAATCTTATATGTATTCAGAAACATTCCCATTTTCTTACCTATAGCTTACCTAAATAAACTTCAATTGATAGTGCAAAAATTAGTATGGGGTAAGACGAAACCCAGGGTTAAATCCAACATTTTACACTTAGCCCATCGTGAAGGGGGCTTAAACACTCCCTCAGTTCTCCATTATTATATAGCAGTGATTCTAGACCAAATGAGATCCCTCTGGTCGGAGGATAGAAAAAAGCTATGGGTGGATATTGAACTCTATTTCCTGGATAACCGTCTTCTAAAACACCATTTAATTGCATCCACAGCTTTTAAAACAAACTTTGATCACCCTCTCTTAATTTTGCAAGCGATCTCTCTAGTTTGGAAACTATTCTCCAAGAGAGATGACCTTTTAAAGTTTGACCTATACTAGGAACCTCTAGAGGTCTAGGAACTGCCAATACCTGGGTTGCGTCTCCTCATATGGAAGGAAAGGGGTATTATAAAAAGATGAACATTTGGTGTCCTTTCAATTCCTCAATATCACTTATAGTATTCCACAACCAGAATTATTAAAATTTCTGCAAATCCGCCATTTGTTGCATGGTTTTTCTCCTTCGACTCACCTATCAGTATCTAGTCTTTTCAATGTTTGGCTACAGACTCCCCAACCTTGTAAAAAGGACATCTCAAGATGCTACAAGTTGATAAAACAGGAAAAGATTGACCCACTTACTCACCTAAAAGAAGTTTGGGAACATGATCTAAATTTACAAATCTCTACAGTCCAATCGTCTTTCAACTCTGTTAACAAAACTTCAAAATGTCTTTTACACTTAGAGAACTCTAGAAAAATTTTCTATCACTGGTATCTAACCCCTGTAAAATGTCAAAAAATATTTCCTAGGTTCTCTACCAGTTGTTGGAAATGTAAGATCTCACAGGGAACTTACCTCCATCTATGGTGGGAATGCCCTGTAGTCAAAGCCCTATGGACTAAGGTGTTTGACCTATTATCAAGATTATGTAAGGTCCCCTTCTCACCAAACCAAAGCCTGGCGTTACTAGGTTTAGGCCTAGAACAATTCCCTGCTAAAAAAAATGATTAGCGATATAGATATGTTTAAACTAGGCTTCACATGACCTAGGTAGCTCTGTCAGCAGTTTGGTAGGTTCAATTCTGCTGACAGATTTCCCTTGATCTTGTATTGGGTTCAGAATATGAATTGTACGAGAATATGAGGTAGATTTTAAACATTTTGGCATGTTCTATGATCAATGGTGAGGCCCAGGCATCACCATGTTCTGGCCCCAGTGGAAAAAGATTGAGAAGGCCTGTCTTCGATAATTGTCCAGTATTTACTGTTTCTATATCATGTTATTTGCTTTAGCCTCCATCAATTGTTGTTAGATCATTAGAACACATCATTAAAATCTCCTTTCCACTAGAAAACACCCCGTTTCCTCTAAAACCCCGCCCTCTTGTCGAGCGTGGAGCAAAAAGTGTCCAAAACAGTTAATAAATGTGGCCCATTTTGAATAGTAAATCTGCTCAAAAAAGCATGGATAAAAGCAGCCATGTTATAGGTCTAAAGGCAAGTTTCAGTTGACTAAAACTGAACTTCTATGTTGTTCTGCAATCTTGGGCCCTTTAGGATACAAAGGAGCGGCATGGAGGGTTTTGAGAACACCTGCATTGTACCGTACCATGTGTAAGTGTGTAATAGAGGAAAAAGGACCATAGGAGCATGCAATATCCAGAACATGAAGAACATCAGGTTGGCCTTATTTTCTGAGGGCCTCTAAAATGAATAATACTTCCCATCTGATGATAGCATTGCAATGGTTTGAATGGTACAGGTAGCGGATCCATTCAACATCTCCAGTCCACTACATCTTTGTCTTTGTGATCATTATTTATAGGCATAAACAAGGAGCTATTTTTTAATAAAGCGTAGAAATCTTATTTACTGAGGGCCACAGCTGTACACATTCAAATAAGTCAAATTATCCAACTTTATGAAATATGAAATATTATTATTAAACATTTATAAAACTATTTATCAAACTTTTTCGATGATCCTTTGACTTGCAGCATTTGAAAGTGGAACTCTAGAGATTATTACCATGTGACTGTAATGATGGGTTTGTAGTGCATCATCTATAGTTGTTAATGGGGTTATCTGGTTTAGAAAACGTACTTTTAATAACTCGGTTGCTACTACCGAGCTATTCACTCAAGGAACGGAAATAAGAATTTGGAGCGTCTTCCTGAAATCAGTAGTTGAATTGAACAGTAGGAAACCAGACTGTTATGGATAAGAGGGAAATTAATTTAGGGTTTAGAAGGAAATATGGTAATCTATCACCAATAAAAAAAAGTGGTGGTTTGTCCTAAATACTAAAAATAAAATTTCAGTAGGGAGACATGATATGACCTGATGAACCCCCTTCAATCCTCCTGGGCCTCTCTATAAATGCAATGTTAAAATTAATTACAATAATACTAATATTTACTTACTTAATCTATATCAATCCCAATCCAGTGATGGTGAGTGGCGGAGATCTTGCTTCCTCAATGATGCTGGATAGCAAGTATGTATCAATATGCATCACCAGTACTTGCTGTGAATATGTAGAGAACTGCCTTTATCGTGCTCCTACTAAGACTGGAATTGCTATGCAATGGCTTAAACAAATAAATGCTGCAGCTGCAAAATTTCTCAGCCTTTATTAGGCAATTTGTAGGACTCCCTAATGATTAATTACAATAGAAAAATTTAATTGTTGCTGTAGTTCCCCTCTAAAATACATTTAAAGTGCTTAAATGGTCACTAACATTCACAGCTTCACTGCTCATTACTGCTGCATAATCACCTCCATGCTACTACTGTTTCTGAGGGTGTGCTTCAAAGAGATAGGAGAGCAGGATGTTCTTTTCTCTATGTGTGCAGTGTATGGTAGGCATGATAGCAGTTAGGCTGGATTCACACGAGCATGTTCGGTCCGTAAAGGACGGAACGTATTTCGACCGCAAGTCCCGGACCGAACACAGTGCAGGGAGCCGGGCTCCTAGCATCATAGTAATGTACGACGCTAGGAGTCCCTGCCTTGCTGCAGGACAACTGTCCCGTACTGTAATCACGTTTTCAGTACGGGACAGTAGTTTCACGGAGAGGCAGGGACTCCTAGCGTCGTACATTACTATGATGCTAGGAGTCCGGCTCCCTGCAGTGTGTTTGGTCCGGAACTTTCGGCCGAAATACGTTCCGTCCTTTACGGACCGAACATGCTCATGTGAATCCAGCCTAAGGCTCCACTCACTAGCTCACGGAAACAGGAAATTAGAGATAGAGCCTGCAGAGCGGAAAGCTGATAAAAGAATACAAGCAGAATACAAGGCGTATAATGGCAAGAAATAGTTTTATTCTTCATGTTCATACAGCTTGTTCTGAAAGTTACTTGAAAGGTTAGGTACGCTTTAAAGGGGTTGTCCAGGCAAGAAGCTGTTTTTCATACTGATGACTAATCCACAGAATAGGTCATCAGTATACAGTATTTTCAGTGGGTGTCCGATACCTAGACACCGTACCGATCAGCTGTTTCAGTAGCCTCCGGGCGCCGGAATCTATGCAGTGGCCAGTGCCAGAAACAGATGTCTAAAATCATATTCTGTTGATGCAGTGGAGGAGAAGTTAAAATAAAAAATAACTTATACTTACCTCTCTCTTCTCAGACGTTCCTGTGCTGGAGGCTCCCGTTTCCTCTGTTCGCTGTTTGTATACAGAGCAGCTGCAGCAGTGATTAACTGTCGATGTGATGTCACCACTGCAGTCGCTCTGTATACAAACCGAATACAGAGGTGACGGGAGCCCCCAATTCAGGAACGTCTGGAAAGTGAGAGGTAAGAATGGGCTGCTTTCTTGTTTTAACCCTTTCAGGACTGAGACATTTTTTGCTTTTTCATTTTAGTTTTTCACTCCCTGCATTCCTAGAGCCATAAAAAAAAAAATATTTTTCTGTCAATATAGTGGCGTGAGGGCTTACTTTTTGTGGCATGAGTTGTAGTTTCTATTGGCACCACTTAAAGTACCATATAATGTACTGGGAAACTGAAAAAAACTTCTTTGTGGGCTGAAATTGGAAAAAACTGTGATTCCTCCATAGTTTTTTGGGTTTCGATTTTACGGCTTTCATCGTGCGGTAAAAACGAGAACTTAATTTTATTCTGCGGCTCAAAACTATTATGCTGATACCAAATTTATATAGTTTTTTTAAAAATATTTGAATAGTTTTACAAAGAAAACTATTTGTTAAAAAAAAAAATGTTTTGTTTCACCGCATTCGGAGAAATATAACTTTGTTTATATTTTCGTCTAAGCGGTGTGAGGGCTTATTTTTTGCGGACGAGCTGTAGCTTTTATTGGTACAATATTTTGGTACATGCAACTTTTTGATAATTTTGTATTACATTTGTTTTAGAGCTAATGTGAACAAAAAACTGTGATTTTGGCTATTTACTTTTTTTTACGGCCTTCACAGTGTGAGTTAAATAAGAAGTACTAAAAAGTACCAACATTGCCCACGTGGACAGCCGTTTTAATATTTTTTTCTGTTATACAAAAGATAGCCTTTGAGAAAATGGAGTAAGGGCCAGTTCACACATTGCGTAAATACTGCGTATTTTCCGCAACGAAATTAATTGCAGAAAATCTGCAGCAAATACAGTAGCAGCAAAGCGGATGAGATAAAACAAATCTCATCCACAATCTGCGTGAATACTGAGCGGAAAAAACTGACCTGCGGTGCAGAGCTTTATTCTGCAGCATGCCAATTGTATTTGCGTAAACGCGCCTTATTTGTTGCGGGTTTTCCCCATTGTTTTAAATGGGGAGGTAAATTCCACAACAAATAGCAGTTGTTGTGTTTTTTGTCACGGGTTCAGAACGATCCTGCTGCAAAAAATGCCACTCAGAAAACAAACAATATATTATACTTACCTAGGAATCTGTGTTTTATCTTCCTGGGATTACGTTTCACCTCATGTGACCGCTGCAGCCAATCACAGGCTATAACGGCGGTCACATGGATGAAACATCATCCCAGGAGGCCGGCCTGGATGATGTTAGAGGGCCGGCCTTCTAGGATGATGCTTTATCTCATGTGATCGCTGCAGCCTATCACAGGCTGTAGCGGCGGTCACATGGATGAAACGTCATCCCAGGAGGCCGGCCTGGATAATGTCAGAGGGCCGGCCTCCTGGGATGACGCCTTATCCTATGTAACCGCCACTACAGTGGTCCTGGGATTAGAGGTCATCCCAGGAGGCCGGCATGCATGCAGGCAGGCTAAGTGCTGCAGTTTTTGCAGCGAACATTCCAGGCGAGAAACTGCCCCACAGTTTGGTGCGTTTTTTTGCCTGAAATTCCCTGCGGCGCACAGGGCGGATATGCTGCGTTCTTTTACGCAGCGCATCCGCCCCGTGTGAACTCAGCCTAAAGGTAATTTCACATTACATCCTGCCCATCCGTGTAATGTATGCACCGGGAAAGCTCCCAGAACGTATGGTAAACAGTCTCATACACCTGATGGAGGTTAAAAAAGCCTCAGTTCGGGTGGGACTAAGCTATTTTATGTAGTGGCGTCCAGTAAAAAATAATTAAATTGCACGTTTTTGAGTCTATTTAATGTATGCGCCAGGAGATTTTCCGCCGCACATGATAAATGGACAGACAGGACGTAATGTGAAAACAGCCATAACAAAACATAGGCTTTGTTCACACTGTGCTAAAAACAACAATGTGTAAACGTGTTAAAAACACTAGTGTATATGTAAAGTTCCCTTTAAACTACAGCCGCTTTTGACGCGTATTCATCGCATTTTTTGCACGCCTTCGGCGTGTTTTTTTGCCATTCAGTCAAAACTCCCATTGACTATAGAAATTAGGCGCGTCTTTGGCACATTTTCGACACGTTTTACGTGCCAAAGAATTGACCTGACGCTTCTTTTTTTCCGCGACACATTTTTAAACAAAACGCGTTGTATGCACTAATGGCGCGCTATACCATTGATGTCAATCGGACGCTTAAACCAAGCATTTTTTACGCGTTTTTTCGGCGTCACAAATTCACAAACAAAAGCATCAAATGCCGACAATACATAACAATGATAAATGCAATGGAAGACACCAAAGGGCAATTCCGCACAGGGCACCCAGTAGCCTAAGGCCGGCACTGGCTATGCTGGATCTTCTGTCAAATGGATATCGGCAAACCCTATTGACTTTAATGGGGTCTGTCGGGTTCCATTATCTTTTACAGCAAGAATATTGTAGCATACTGTGCTATTCTTGCCAGAAAAGCAGATCATATTAAGATGAGTGTGAATAGAGTCTTAAAAATAAAGGGTTTTGTCTGGGGGCATATGCAGCCTGAATTGGGTTTGTCAAAGTATTTTAGCGCACAAAAAGGATACATGTAATGTGTGAAAGCAGAGGTTGAATAAATTCAGATTGTGCAAACTTTCCCTTTATTAATCATCTCTATCTATCTATCTATCTATCTATCTATCTATCTATCTATCTATCTATCTATCTATCTATCTATCTATCATCTATCTATCTATCTATCTATCTATCTATCTATCTATCTATCTATCTATCTATCTATCTATCTATCTATCTATCTATCTATCTATCTATCTATCTATCTATCTATCTATCCTATCTATCTATCTATCTATCTATCTATCTATCTATCTATCTATCTATCTATCTATCTATCTATCTATCTATCTATCTATCTATCTATCTATCTATCTATCTATCTATCTATCTATCTATCTATCTATCTATCACTCTAGCCATATAAAATAATTTTTTATTGAAAAAGCACAATACACCAGAACAATTTATATCAGAATATATTACATTACTGTTGAAACCAAATTCTGATATTGCAAAAAATATATATATATATTGGATTTCAATAGCATACTAGCAAAACTGACCAAGTACTATAATATATTTGGCTTGCTAATCACATTAAGATAATTTGAGCTTGGCTAGCGTTACAGGCTTGAGTAGAAAAATGTGCAAACTCGGCAATACCACTGCTGTAAATACTGTATGACATAATATTCTGTAACATGCTGTGGAGATAAGAAAGAAAGAAAGAAAGAGATAGAAAGAAAGAAAGAAAGAAAGAAAGAAAGAAAGAAAGAAAGAAAGAAAGAAAGAAAGAAAGAAAGAAAGAAAGACTAATTTTTATGAGATAGTGTGATAAAGGATGAACTAGGAGAAGAGGGGGTTATATGGTAAAATTTACATTTCGACATTGCCTGGTGTCTTAATGCCAACACACAATTTCTCTCGCTTAATTCAACTCTTATTCATTTGTAGGGGTGAAGGGCAATGTGACTGACATTCGGTCCTTTCGCCTCCTTTCATGTTACCTATCTGTGCAGGAATGATTGGGAAGCTGGATAAAGCCAAATGGATATGGGGCTCACCTATGAACCCCGTAATAGTCAATATTCAATGCACCTGTTTTGACCAATTTGGGAGCGGACAGAGAGCGATACATATGCTGCTATCTTCAAATCTTACTCCAAAAGAGAATTGCATGTGCTCTTGATTGAATAAGGTCTTCATACTGCTGCTGAACATGACATTATGGTATACACAATTCTTGTATGTTACATAGGGCAAAGACACTCAACTAAACCCAATTCAATTTATTAGAAGAGCGTGTTGTGCTGTGTCAAATGGAGGATCATTCTCCGAAATTTTATGTGTTATTATATCAGTGGAATATTTACACAACTCATCTGCTCAGTAAGAAAATAATTTCCTACAATGATCATCATTAGGCCTTATTTACACGAGCGTATTTCACGTCCGTGATACGCGCGTGAAAATCACGCGTGTCGCACGGACCTATGCAAGTCAATGGGGCCATTCAGACAATCAGTGTTTTTCACGCAGCGTGTGTCCGCTGCGTGAAAATTACTGCATGTCCTATAATTGTGCGTTTTTCGCGCGTCACGCACCCATTGAGGTCAATGGGTGCGTGAAAATCCCGGACGGCACACGGACGCACATCCGTGTGCTGTGCGTGATTCACGCAACAGATTCTAAAAAAATTATGAAAAACACCTCCTTCAGTTTATTTTGCTGACGTGATACGCGTGACATACTGATGACATACGCGCGTAAAATATGCAAACACACACCATACACTGATGTCACATGGAACTGCAACGCAGGAAAAACGCTGCATTTTTTAAGCGCGCAAAACGGACACGTTCGTGTGAATTAGGCCTTTTGAGGGTTTTTCCACCTAGATACTTCCAACAAGGTCTCCCACTGTGCCATAGTACCTGTTACTAAAGAAAAGGTCCCTGTTTAGCTTCTAGGAAACAGTATTCACAGATCTGATGCATGCTCACTGGTTATTGACATGTGCATATATATATATATATATATATATATATATATAAAGACACACATACACACACACACACACACACACACACACTACATGGACAAAAGTATAAGAAAACCTACACAGTACGCCTAAAGGAGCTTTAATAACACCCCATTGTAAATCCATAGGCATTAATAGTTGGTCCACCATTTTGCAGCTTAAACAGATTCGACTCTTCTGGGAAGACTTTCTACAAGATTTTGGAGTGTGCATGTTGGAATTTTGGGCCAAGTCCAGTTCTTCTACGCCAAACTCCCCCAACCATGTGTTTATGGACCTTGCATTGTGCACTGGGGCACAGTCATGATGGAACAGAAAAGTGTTGAACCCCAAACTGTTCCCACAAAGTTGGATACATACAATAGTCCAAAATGTCTTGGTATGCTGAGGCATTAGGATTTTCGGCGAACCCCTGAAATACAACCCCATAACATTATCCTTCCTCCACAAAACTTTATAGTAGGCACAATGCAATCAGGCAGGTAACGTTCCCCTGGCATTCACCAAATCTAGACTCGTCCATCAGACTGCCAGATAGAGAAGCGTGGGTCATCACTCCACAGAACACGTTTCCACTGCTCCGGAGTCCAGTGGCGGTGTGCTTGGCATTGTGTTTGGTGATGTAAGGCTTGCATGCAGCTGCTTGGCCATGGAAACCTTGCCATGAAGCTCCCGGGGCACAGTTTTTGTGTGGATATTAATGCTGAAGAGGTTTGAGACTCGGCAGTTATTGAGTGAGCAGAGTGTGGGCGACTTTTATGCACTATGCGCCTCAGAACTCAGCGAACCCGCTCTGTAACTTTAAATGGTCTGCCATTTTGTTGCTGTGGTTCCTAAATGCTTCCAATTTACTGATGTTCATGTCTTTTTCACATAGTTGTGTAGCATTCTGTTCTTGATAATCATTTTGTCCCTGCTGTAATAGAAATCTAATCTCCATGTATTCAGTTCCTGGTGAGATGAAATAGACTTGATTTTATACACAGAAGAGCACTCTAGAGAGGCAGAGCTGCAGTGGGAGGGAGAGAGCAAAAGCCTGAACCAATTAAGAGAAAGGAGGTGTGTCTCAAACTACCATGGACTCTCAGTAGGCACCGTAGTTAAGCTGTAGTCACAGATCATCTGCTCTGTCCTAATGAAACTAAAAAGCAGCCTAACAGCAAGCACTGAGGGAAATAGACTTACAACTGGACTTTCGCAACCAATTTTTTTATTGCTCCCATGCATCTAAAAAGTCTTCATTCCAACTATTTTTGACTTAAAATATTTCTCTATTTTTTGTATACTGCTCAAATGCATAACTATGTGTCTCCATGGTTAAAGGCTACAATCAAACCCTATATGTAGTCTGATTCTGCAGTCATGTATTACTCTTTTCCAACTGCCCCCACCTCTTCTTGCTAACCTACAGACTGTAGGAGAGGGGAAAGAGGGAGTGGATTAACAAATGACTCCAGGATCTTACTACACACAGGTTATGTTTAGTCTGTAACTATAGAGAAACATAGCTTTAAATCAATAGGATATTTGTAACTAAAAGCAGATATAGCCTTTAGCGGCTGGGAACATTTAGTTGGGTCTAGTATTTCTACTCTTTCATTACCATATTATTTGCAAAAATAAATTTAGGTAGAGGACATCTCCTCAAAGATACAGTTATTCTATGTTGCCTGCAGTTTATGTCTTGTTTAGGCAATTTATCAAAGCAAGGAGAAAGTGAAGTAGTTGCCAATAGTAACTATACAGATTCCTGCTCTTTTTTTCTTTTGGAAAGGGAAAGGAACAACCTTTATCAAAATTCACTTCATGTCAGATTCGATTTGGTCCAAATAAATTTGTCGCTAATCGAAAGTGCCCCGATTGCCTTGAAAACTTGTGTGTGACTCTCTGAGGTCTTCTAGGACTGTATCCACCACCTTTCAAGCTCATTAACGTCAAGCCAGCGTTAATATTCTCAAATTAATAGCAACATAAAGTATATGGATAGAGGGAGGGATAACCACAGTGCATGTTGGGAAGGCTGCCTGCAAGGGGAGGCCCTCTTGAGGTCATTTGTACTCTGTAAAACGATGTCTGGCGCTTGCCGACAGGAAAAAAAAAATGTTGATTCCTGCGCCATGGACCCCAAAAGTTTTAGAATTCGTCGAATTCTGAATTTTTGGAAAATTCAGACTGAATTAGATTTTTGGATAATCGTTTAGCTCATCCCTAATCCATATATATTAACAGTATTTATGACGAAACCACATTTTCAAATACCATATAAGCGAAAACTAAGTTAATAGAGGGTTTCACCATTCATTCTATTAGTCAGAGTGGAGAACAATTGCAAAGAATGTTTCTCGCTATGGAGGACCCAGCACGAACATTGTTCATGGTGTTCTTCTCTTGGGCCACTTGAGAAACTCTGGACTACAGCAATATTGTACCTTGTTCTGTATATTAGAAAAATTGACATTCATTACTACTAACTATCTGTATGGAAAAGCTTCTGTGCACAAATTATTTTTGGCTGATTTCACTCGTGCGTAATACGAGCACATTTTTGCACTAATATTATTCTTGGCCTGACCGTGGGTCTAATGACCCGAACTACAGTAACTGCATCATAGGGATCTATGATCTGTAAGACCAAGAGCATAAATATAGGAGAAGCAGAGTTTACAGTCACACTGGGAACTGGAGCATGGGATAGCCAGAAAGGTCCCTCTGCTCCATATGAGGACTCCTGAACAAAAAATTACCAGTGATAGTTTAGGGGCCCTTTTACAGATTTTGTAAGACTGAATGGATATGGAGATGACCTGTTTTAAAGCTAAAACATTTTAATACAGAGCTGAATGACTAAGATGGTCCTTCAAAAACTCCCATCAAAATATTTATTGCTAAAATAACAAAAATAGTTCTTACGTAATGACAGGAAAAGCAGGACGTATGGAGTTATGGGCACTTTGGCTTCCATAACTCAACCCATTGTGCTTGTTCATCTCACCCCAGACGGGTTCCTCTGACATATCCCACTATTACGTGTAATTGATATGGTTGGAATTTTTTTTATAGACACACAAATAAATAAGTATGGCAGGGTAAACCAATTTTTATGCCATTTCTGTTATATATACATGGACGGAAGGAAAGGAATTATGAGTGCCGAGTCCTCCATAACTCCATTCTCCATGCATTTAACCAGATTACTGGACCAATAACAATATTTTAATGTGGTTCCTTTGTAAGATAAATCTGATTTTGCTATTTAACATTCATCCAGTTTTATGTTCTCTGCTCATAAACAAGTCTTAGAAATGATCCTGGCTCTGTTGGACACTTAAGTATAATCCCAGGAGGCATAGTGTGTGTTCAATGACTGTGCAAGACTCCCGTCCATAGAATACCACCCATGTCTTCAGAGTAGTCACACACAAATAGACTTTATGCTTAAAAACGCCAGAGCCAGAATAGTCATCTTTCCAGACATGTCTATAAAAAAGCAGATTAGTAGGTGAATAAAACTGTGGGTATTTGGAATCAAGAGGGTAATGGAGAAAATGAAAGCAGGGTAGTCTTCTTGACCCCTTGTCATGCCAGTGACATCTACTACAATTGTTCTAAATTTTTAGTTTATGACAATGAAAATCTACAGGTATATGAACCCATTTTTATTCATCGGAAATACAAGCGGTCAGCTGGTCAGCCAAGAATAAGGGGAAAAGTTAATTTTAATAACATTGGCGTTTATTAAAAACAAAGTTTTACCAGCGTTGGGCAGTAGATGGCACCACTGCTGCACTCTAAACACGTTGAATGTTAAGAATAATTTAGGGGGGTATTAAACAGAGTGGGCAGAAAGCCATCTCTTTGCTAAAGCAACTTATTAGAGACCCCGTGAACAAAATAATCAAGTCATGACTATGACAGCAGTTAACAATAGACCCAGATTGACACGGGCGTCATTCGATCATTCAATGTATTTATCTGGATGAAGGAGAAAATGTATCTGTTACGTAAGGTAGAAAGTCATATATGCAATAAAATTCTGAGTTTTATGGGCTTTAAACAAGCTACACAAATTTTTATGCTGTCCTTATGCTGCACCTGGAGCTCCTTTTTAACTATTTGCAAATATTCAGTGTGAATAAGAGCCTGCAGATGTTTGTAAGAAGATGCTGAGATAAGTTCTTCAGTACATTGTTCATACTTAGCAATATCTTTAATGCTGTTTTTTTTTCAGTTGAGCGAGAGCTATTTTGGTCCCCGGCATTAACCCCTTGCCGTCCTATGATGTATATTTACTAAACAGTTCATGCAAACTTAAAGGCTACGTACAACTTTGACATTTAAAAAAAAAATAAAAAAATGTCTATCAGTGTGTTTGGTGCAACTTTCTAAATACTTTTTATTAAAAATGATTTCTACTTTTTGAGATACAGCTGATATGTATCCTGTATACAGAGCAGCTGTATCGTGTGCTGAGACCTGAATCCGTCAGATTAGCGGCACTGAGAAGTTCAATGTCAGCGGGTCCTGCATGTTTACGGGTTCAGAGTCAGCGGGTCCTGCATGTCTCTGACACGCAGGAGCCACCTGTCATCGATCACTTCCAAGTTATGAACTTAGATGTGATCGGTAATGTAATGTAACGTCCACAGCCGTGGACCGTCGTGCTTACCTGTCCCCGAAGGCCATGGACAAGTGAGTGCCGGGCGGCATCTCCCTTTTGAGAGATGCTGGCACTCACTTCCGCATCGCTGCACTAGTTCCCGTAGGGTGTGCGCGCGCACTCGCACACTCGTGCCTTACCTTAAAGGGCCAGTGCACACACGTGAGAAAAATCTGTAATTAGCCCATGATCACCCTGGACTATAAAAAGGGCTCTGCCCTTTCATTCATTGCCTGAGCGTTGTGTTTACCCATGTTAGTCTTAGCAAATGGTAACTTAGTGTTATCCTTTTCCCGTTGTTCCTGTGCCCTGCTACCTGTATCCTGTATCCCGTGTAATACCTGTTCCTGTGCCTTAATCTGTCGGAGTCATGTTGTGCCAACGGTCACGCCTGCTGATATACACCACATCTGGTGTCTACAAGTTCATCTGTGCTGAGCCTCCATTACTGTCTGGACTATTAAAGGTACTTTTGTACTAGGACTGTTGTTTGTCCAGCTGCTGCTTCGCGGCCTAGTGGGTTCACATACCCACGGATTGTGACAGTACGCTCAGACCATGGACCCCGCTGGTCAACCTAAGACCATGACAACGTCACAAGCCATGCAGGCAGACCTGCGAGACCTTCGGTCACGACAAGACCAACTCTTCCTGGCAGTGAACTCCATTGCACAGCGACTGGATGCGCAAGCTTCTGCCATCACGGCACCTTTTCCTATTCCTACTACTACACCTCCTGTCAATATCGGTACCGACTCACGATTCTCACTGCCAATACCTCCTCACTAAGTCGGAGACGCAAGTGCCTGCAGGGGATTTCTGAACCAGTGCCTGATCCACTTTAGTCTACATGCCAGAGCATTCACCACCGATGGTGCATGGATCGCATTCATTATCTCCCTCCTTACTGGCAAGGCCCTAGCGTGGGCGAATCCTATCTGGGAACACCAGGGACCAGAGACCCGAGACCGCCAGTGTATCCTACGGACTTTTCGCACAGTATTTGAGGAATCTGGACGAGTCTCGTCAGCAGCTGCATCTCTGCTGACCCTTCGCCAGGGAGACATCTCCGTGGGCGACTACGCCATTCAGTTCCGCACCCTAGCGGCTGAGCTGTCCTGGAACAACGAGGCGTTGGTGGCTACATTTTGGCAGGGACTGTCATCCGAGATTAAAGACAAACTTGCCGCTCGTGATCTGCCAACTGCCCTGTATGACCTCATTCTGCTTGCTACCCGGATTGACATGAGGATCCGGGAGCGATCCCAAGAGGCTCGTCAGGAGAGAAGATTTCCAAGGCTGGCGCCTACTTTCCAGCAATCCCTGTCGTCCTCACCATTTGTTCCACTAGAGGAGCCTATGGAAGTGGATCGGCTCAAATTGTCAGCCCAGGAGAAATAACGCAGACGCACTTCAGGACTTTGTTTGTATTGCGGCCATGTTGTGCGTTTGTACCCTCAGAAGCCAATAAACTCCAGTGCCTAGGATTGGTTGGAGAGACAACCTTAGGCGAAACGGCGCTGAACAAAAAATTCTCTTCAAAACTGACCATCCCTGTGACCATAGTGTCCGGCGAGAAGACGCACCGGGTCTCTGCCTATCTGGACTCCGGGTCCACGGCAAACTTGATTCAAAAAGACATAGTGGATCATCTCCTGTTGCCCACAGTTCCTCTGGAGATGTTTTTGGCTGTTGCCTCGATGAATGGACTGCCTCTGCCCGATCCGATTGTATCTGAGACCAAACTGCTGAAGCTCCAAGTTGGAGCCCTTCATTCGGATCTAATTTTGTTTCTTGTTTGGCCCAAAGCCGTCAATCCTGTTCTGCTTGGTCTGCGTTGGCTTCGACTACATGCACCAGTCCTGGACTAGAATTCCGGAGAGGTTCTCCAATGGGGCTCCAAATGTCTCAATCGCTGTCTGTTGCAGATTCATCCTGTCCAGCCTCTCCTGCCTCAGTCATTCGCTGGATTACCCCCTCATTTCGCTAAGTTTGCAGATGTCTTCAGCAAGAGGGAGGCTGAGATGCTGCCCCCACACCGGGCTTATGACTGCCCCATTGAACTGGTTTCAAATGCGTCCCTTCCACATGGACGGTTATACCCTCTCTCCTTGCCAGAGACTCAATCCATGTCGGCCTATATCAAGGAGAATCTGGACAGGGGTTTCAAACATAATTCTCTTCCCCGGCCGGGGCCGGGTTCTTCATTGTCAAAAAGAAAAGACGGATGTCTTTGGCTTTGCATCGACTACCGTGGTCGCAATCAAATCATGGTCAAGAACAAATATCCGTTGCCACTAATTTCCGAACTATTTGACCGCATACGAGGAGCCAAGATTTTTTCGAAACTAGACCTACGTGGGGCTTACAACTTGATCCGGATTCACCGGGGTGACGAATGGAAGACGTCATTTAACACTCGAGACGAGCACTATGAATACCTGGTAATGCCCTTCGGTCTGTGTAACGTTCCCGCGGTCTTCCAAGAATTCGTCAATGATATCTTCCGAGATCTCCTCTATGTCTGTGTTGTGGTCTATCTTGATGATATTTTTATTTTCTCTCCAGATCCGACGACGTATTGGAGGCATGTCCGCCAAGTTTTGCTGCGATTATGGGAGAATCGTTTGTATGCCAAGCTGGGGAGATGCGTGTTTGAGAACTCTCTACCCTTCCTGGGCTACATCATCTCGGATCACGGCCAACAAAATGAATCCTGAGAAAGTAAAGTCCATCCTGGAATGGCCACGTCCTCAAGGCCTGAGGTCCATACAGCATTTTTTGGGATTTGCCAACTTCTGCTGGCAGTTTGTCCCAAACTTCTCTTCACTGACGGCTCCCATCTCTACTCTCACCAAGAAAGGTATGAACGCCAAAGTGTGGACCCCATAGGCAGAATCTGCATTCAATAGCCTTAAGAGAGCCTTCATGTCAGCCTCAACCTGTCATCATCCTGACGTGTCTCGACAGTTTTTGTTGAAGGTGGACGCATCCTCTGTTGGTGCAGGTGCACTTCTGTTCCAGAGAGGTTCCAAAGGGAAGGCAGTGGTCTGTGGTTATTACTCTAGACTTTTTTCTCCCGCAGAGCGCAGTTACTCTATTGGGGATCGGGAGTTACTGGCCATCAAATTGGCTCTGGAGGAGTGGAGACATCTACTAGAGGGCGCAGCTCATCCTATCCTGATATATACTGACCACAAGAACCTCACCTACCTCGAGTCGGCCCAGCGGCTAAACCTCAGTCAAGTCAGGTGGTCACTGTTCTTTGCCCGGTTCCAGTTTGTGCTCCACTACTGGCCCGCGGCAAAAATGTGAGGGCCGATGCCCTGTCCAGGTCATTTGAAACAGAGGACACTGTGGAGCCTCCGCAAAATATCATTGACCCATCCTGTATTATTTCTGCTAATCCTCTGCAAGTTAGTGACATCCCTCCGGGGGGGACTTTTGTGCGGTTGGCAGACAGCAGGCGAATCTTGGCTGGGGGCACAGCTACAAACTTTTTTTTAAAAAACTTTTCCCATTTTCCCCAAAACGCAATGTAAAATAAATAAAATAAACATAACTGGTATCGCCACGTCTGTAAAAGTCCAAATTATTATTCTATAACATTCTTTAACACACACGGTGGGCCGTAAAAAATAAATAAAAACACAACGTCAGAAAGCTGTTTTTTGGTCACTTAAGCCCCCACAAAAAATTTAATAAAAAGTGATCAAAAAGTCTTATGTAGCCCAAAATTGTACCAATAGAAACTACAGCTTGCCCTGCAAAAAACAAGCGCTCATACTGCTAAATCGACGGGAAAAAAAAGTAATGGCTCTTAGAAAATGGCGACAAAACTCAAATGTTATTTTTAACAGTCACTTTCCTCCTTGTAAAAGTAGTAATACATAAAAAAAACTATATAAATTTGATATCGCTGTAATCGTATTGACCCACAGAATAACTTTAATATGACATTTTTACTGCACAATCAGTGCAGTAAAAATGAAACCCCCCAAAAAATTGAGGAATCACTGTTTTTTTCCCATTCCACCCCACCAATAATTTTTTTCCAGTTACCCACTACATTATATGGTACAATAAATGGTTCTGTGAAAATCTTCAACACGTCTCGCAAAACACTTGCCCTCATATGGCTACATCGGTGGAAAAATAAAACAGTTATGGCTGTTGGAAAGTGGGGAGGATAAAACAAAAGTGAAAACCTGAAAAATAGCTGCGGCAGTAAAGGAGTTAAAGTTCTGCACTGTGTTGTTCCTCTTTTATTCCTCCTGGAACTACATAAAGAAATTGACAGCTGAGTGTTTCCATTGCTCTTGTCAAAGTGGTGTGTATCTACAGTGTCACTCTGTCAGCACTAATTGGACATTGTTAGTCTGTGTAGGGACACAACCCCAACAGGTAACACCCAGGGCCGCACCGTCCATGAGGCAAGATGAGCATCCCCCGCCACCCCCTCTTGCGCTATAATTGCGTAAGGAATGAATGGCCGAGCGCATGTCAATGACTTGCCCTGTCAATCAGCGCCTTTCAACAGCGCAAGTGGCGTGATGACATCATCGCACAACTTGCATCTTTGAACGGCGCTGATTGGCACGGCAGACTGACTTGCCCTGTCAATCATCATCTTTTGTGGTTCTTCCCCAGCAAACCTGCTCAGAAGAGAGCAGGTCTGCATTGCCACTGGATGGCGTGGGAACGGGATCAAGGTGAGTATGTAAAGGATTTTTTTTCTAATAAAAATTTGAGTGGATTAATCTACAGAGGGAGCTATATTTGGCACACGATATACACGGGTGGGCTATATGAGGGATACTATATACAGGGGTGGGCTATATGAGGGACACTATATACAGGGGTGGGCTATATGAGGGACACTATATACAGCGGTGGGCTATATGTGGGGCATTATATACAGGCATGGGCTATATGAGGGATACTATATACAGGGGTGGGCTATATGTGGGGCACTATATACAGGGGTGGGCTATATGAGGAGCACTATCTATAGGGGATATATATGATGGGCACTATCTACTGTGGTGGGCTATATGTGGGACACTATATACATGGGAGCTATATGTGGGCACTATCTATGGGGGGGCTATATGTGGGGCACTATCTACATGGTGCTGTATGTGGGGCACTATCTACAGGGGGCGGTATGTGGGGCACTATGTACAGCGGCTGTATGTGGGGCACTATCTACAGGGGCATCTATGTGGGGCACTATCTACAGGGGGCAGTATGTGGGGCACTATGTACAATGGCTGTATGTGGGGCACTATCTACAGGGGCATCTATGGGGGGCACTGTCTACAGGGAGCACTGTGTGTGTGGGACACAGTGAATGGTGCTATTATAATCAGGGACATAGTGTATGGTGCTATTATAATCAGGGACACAGGGGGGCACTATCTACAGGGGTGTCTATGTGGGGCACTATCTACAGGGGGATCTATGTGGAGCACTATATGCAGGGGGCTCTATGGGGGCACTATCTACAGGGAGCACTGTGTGTGTGTGGGACTATTATAATATATTATAATATATTACTAGTGTATGGTGCTATAATAATTAGGGACACAGTGTATGGTGCTATTATAATCCGGGACACAGTGTAAGGCGCTATTATATTTCGTGGCTTAGTGTGTGGCACCATGAGAATTTTATCTTCGTTTATAGGTGCAGAAATGTTTGAAAAGTGAGAAGCTGAAGACATCTGAGTGGCAAATGCTGCAGAAATGGGCTGTGGCCGGGAGAAGTCATCATAGAGGTCTGGACCGGATGGATAAGAAAAAGAACTAGAATCCGAGATCGTCACCGGTGAGTCACTTAATTTAAATGTTTATTCTGCCTCTAATCAGCACTGTAGTCACTGTATGATCAGCAGCGAGATGATGGGTGGTATGATTTTTTTTTTAGCTTGGTTCTGGAGCTGTATATATGTACTGAGCTTGGTTCTGTTGCTGTATTTATGTACTGAGCTTGGTTGTGGTACTGTATATATGTCAGAGCTTGGTTCTGAAGCTGTAATTATATAGGATATTTTTATAATAACAAAATTGCAGAGCAGTTGGAGTTGTTTCAGTTCATTTCATATTTATTAGAATGTTTCGGGTAGTTTTAACCCCTTGAACCGCCACCATGCGGTAATACATGACCTGACAATATTTCCAAACATTCCCTTGTATGTTTTTTTCAGATGCAGCAGAATCTATAAAATCAACGTTTAAAACGGCGCACACTATATGCTAATTACACATTAAAGGCTCATGGGGCGGTACCGCTATCCTGAAGAGTCACATAGTCCTGCCTCCAAACCCGCCTTTCGATTTGTGATTGACATCCCCCTGGCATCACTACCGATCTTCTCCAACTTTCTCGGATGCGCCATTGCCTTGTACTCTTTGGGCACACACCGTGCAGCGAGGTGTACTCTGCCAGGCTGTACTGCACATGCCAGTGGAGTACAAGGCAACGGTGCATCCAAAAGAGATGTCAATCAAAATCTGGGGGGTGCCATTTAAATTTTCGACTCAGTCAGAAGATAAGCTAAAATCGGCCCTGGTAACACCTAAGTTGTGAATTTATTTATACATTTCTAGGCAGAATAACAGAGGAACGGCACAACGCAGAGTAATGCCGTAATGCAGGGAACCAGATAATTTCCACTGCCATGCTGCAATCAGAACATGCTGGGAGTTATTGTTTCCCACCAGCTAGAGAGCCATAGGTTGGAGACCACTGTGCTAGATTATTCTCAAATATGGATTTCTTAAAACAAAAAAGTAAATATCAAAATCCAAGAATACTTGTACATTAGTAACCAACGTCTCTGTAACATTTACAAACATGTCAAACACGTCCAATACTTTGAGAGAACTTAAGATATTTATAATTACATGATTCGCAGTGGGAGTACAATTCTGCTTGGCATTCTTCACACATTTAATTCCCTATATACTTGCTCCCAGCTAGCATGTTTACATATGTATATATGCAAATATTCTGAGATGGCAGATCCCTGCACGAAATGAAGCAATTCTTATACCATGCAGCTAATTTGATACAAAAGAACACGGCCATATTTTTAATGTAAAAGAACACAGACGTCTTAAGAGTTAATAAATTGTGACAATCTATTTCAGGCACAATTAAAAATGTCGGCATCACGTTTTCTTTTTGTATCATTCTACAACAGTAGATTTTTGCATTACAGATTGAAAGTTGGACATGGGATTCGATAACATTTTGTTTTTCATATCAGGATAATTCTTTGAATAATGAATTGATAGGTACGACGCTATTCAGAAGGGGCTCTTTCTTCCTGTGGGGATTGGTAGAAAAGGGTTTATCCATGGGAAAAAGAAGGCCCACATATTATTTGTTGGGGTGGGGTTAGCTGGACTTACTCCAGCTGTTATACTGAGGGTAGCACTGTCTGTGGACTATCCTCTTTCCCATGTTTTGCGAGATCTAGCAGATAAATGCTAGATCTAATGGTGGGAGAAACCCATTAAGCGTGATATTAACTCATCGATGACTCATCGCAACGTTTTTCCAAAGGATAATGACCGATGCTAGATGAGAAATTGATGCATATAATTATGTCTTACACACTAAATAAACCACTAGAAAAGAATAATGTGAGAGGAGTTTCCAAAAATCAATCTACACCTGTTAACATCATGCCATTTTCAGGTCCCACATTCTGTTCTGATTCATTTTTCTTAAATGCTATGCACATCTATTTTTCTTTTTTAATAAAAATGACAATCACTGTGATTGGTGCAACTTTATAATAAATTTTAATTAAAAATTATGTTTACTTTTTGAGATACAGCGGCCTTGTTTTCTGTGTACAGAGCAGCTGTATCGTGCGCTAACACCTGAATCCGTCAGGTCAGAGGCACTGACGGGTTCTGTGTCAGCAGGTCCTGCATGTTTCTCACACACATGATCCACCTTTAATCTATCACATCTAAGTTTGGAACGCAGGACACGCAGGACACACTTTCCCGCAGGCCTGATGGGTACAGGATTGAGCGAATGATACATATGCTCTGTGTACTGAATACAGAGCAGCTGCATGTCAAAAAGCAAAACATATTTTTAATAAAAACTAATAATAAAGTTATACCAATCACACTGATAGACATTTATTTTTTTATTTATTTTTTAAACCCTTTCAAAGGTTTACATAGCCTTTAATAATATTTATTTCTTGAAATATCTTTAGCCCTTATGCACACGACAGGGTTTCCATGCCGTGTGAGGGCCATTCAAAAAACGGCTATAAGACAGCTGTAGTAGGAACAATAGACCCCAAATGGGGCTATTCACACGACCGATTTTTTGACGGCCCGGGAAACCCGGCTGTCAAAAAATAGGACATGCCCTATTTTCGGCTGTTCTCCCGGCCGCCCGTCTCCCATAAAAGTCTATGGGGCCTTGAATGTGCTCCAAGTGACGGCCGTGTCTTCCGTCGCTCACTCTCTCTCCTTCTCCTCCTCACAGTGCGAAGTGCATGTGAGGAGGAGGGTATTTTTTTGCTCCCTCATATATGAACACAGTGACGTCAGGGATTTCTGAAGCGGAATCCCCGGCGATGTGGCAGAGGATTCCGCTCCAGGAGAAGTCCCTGGCTTCAATGTCCCTATATGGACACAGTGATGTCTGGGACTTCTGAAGCGGAATCCCCACTGCTGTGGCCGGGGATTCCGATCCAGGAGAAGTCCCTCACTTCACTGTCCATATATGGCCATTAGGGGACTCCGTCACAGACCTGGCTGAGATTACCAGAGATTACCTGGACAATAGCGCAGCATGCTGCTGTATTGTCTCCGATAAAATCACAGATAACCCGATGGAAAGCCGACAGAAGCTATTAAAGTCAATGGGTTTTGTTCTGACAACGGAACACACCGACGCAGGTGTGAACGAAGCCTAGAATCACTACTAAGTTTTAATTTTTGTGTGAGAGATACTTTAAATTAAAGGTTCAATATTGCACTCGAAAATCAACTTTTTGAATAGGCTATAGAACACCTGAACATCCCCCAAAAAAAAGTGATTAGGTTTTTTTTGGGCTTTTTTTTATGTTGCTCTGACTTCTATCTTTTCTCCAATAATAGATTCTAGTGGGTGTTCCTTATGAGTGCTCTCCTAACCTCTCCCTCATGCTGCATGAAGTCCATCTCTCCTACAGATATAGTATTCGCCAACTTGACAGCCGTGGCATGCTATTGGGGTATCATAGCATGCCTACGCTATACGCATAGTAAAACGTAATGACAGTCAACTCGATGGCTGCTAGATTTGTACATTGAAGCAGTCTACTTTTTACTACACCCTCTCAACACTCAGTCTTCCATTTTTTTTCTACTGCTGCAAAGATGGTTCTGCTCAGTCACTGCAGTCTGCTATGTGACATCTGAAAGATGATGCAAAAATAGTCAAATATGCGCTGGAGAGCCAAAGGGTAGCTTCTAATAATAAAACCTGACTACAGAGGAGGCTGTTTGTAGTCAGTATCCACAAATTGACCACAGAATTCTGTAAACCAGCACCAAACAAATCCCACAACATTTGTAATACAACGGGCCTATTGAAGAATATTTTCTCTTATTTTTCCTTCCTTCTGATAAATCAGAACATTTACAGAACACCTGTTTGGTCCCATTAATGCCAAATTATTATTTTTTTCTTTTAATTTTACTAATTACAATATAGAGAGTAAAAAAACAATTATATATGTTTCTTACAGTTTGTGCAAAGTGAGAAAATCACAGTAAGAAAACCGAAAATGTAGAACTTTTTTTCCTTGTTTAGAGGTTTATAATCATATTGTTTGCATCCTACAAATGTCTTATCCTCAGATGTCTTCAAAGAATCTCATAAGTTCACAATGTTTAATAAAAACATGCTAGGTTATAAACAATAAGAACTTGATGAAATTTGAGATCATTTTTAGATTTAACAAAACATACTCTAGGACAGAAAACTGAACTACAAATTGTCTCTACATCTATAAAATATTATTGTCACTTGCCGGTTCTGGAACTAAACAAGCAAGTTTTATTAAGTTGTACATCCCAAACGAGAAGCTTATAGAATAACAGAGTTGCTATCAGAAATTTCAAGTCCCCCTAAGGGTATGTGCACACGATGAGAGGCTTTTACGTCTGAAAAGACAGACTGTTTTCAGGAGAAAACAGCTGCCTCGTTTCAGCCGTAAAAGCTCCTCCTCGTATTATGCGAGGCGTCTGAGACGCTCGTAAATCTTGAGCTGCTCTTCATTGAGTTCAATGAAGAACGGCTCAAATTACGTTGCAAAGAAGTGCCCTGCACTTCTTTGCCGAGGCAGTCAATTTACGCATCGTCGTTTGACAGCTGTCAAACGACGACACGTAAATTACAGGTCGTCTGCACAGTACGTCGGCAAACCCATTCAAATGAACGGGCAGATGTTTGCCGATGTATTGTAGCCCTATTTTCAGGCGTAAATTGAGGCATAATACGCCTCGTTTACACCTGAAAATAGGTTGTGTGAACCCAGCCTTAGAGTCAATAATCTGGGTCCCCCCATGTAATCCTTCAACTAATTGACAAAAGCCTTCAGTTACTATACCTATATCCTGACCATGCACCATGATGAAGACAAGACGCTATCATGCAGCTGGGGCAAGCCATCTATTCATCAAGATTCTTTCATCTATGATATTGTAGTGAAGTTTCTGTCATACACACTAATTCTACAAAATGATTTGGCTGGCAGAACACATCAATGGGCAACTGTAGTCAGAGTTGACATCTTCACTGTAGATCACATACTGGGGTCAATATAGGCTTCATTGTTACCACAATATTCCTTTTGAACAGTGCAGATCAGGGGAGCAGGAAACTTTTTGTTTCCTCCCATTAACTACAAGGCCAGTCAACCCCTTCTCTGGCAACGATGGCTGCTCAGGCACTAGACCATTGATCACTTATAGCTTATAACGTTACATACATACATCACACAGAACCGCCAGCCTGCCTATAGGATCTCTGTAAATGTTCAGAAACCTCTTCAGTCTGACAGAAATCAGGATTGACTGATTAATACACGAAACAGAAGACAAAGAGCACAGAGAAGGGGGTATAAAGCTGCAGTCTCTCCCTCTGTCAAAATTTCTGTCTGATCTACATTAAAAAGTTTGTCCAGCTTGCTTTTCATTTATTTGTATTGCTCCAGTGCATTTAAAATTGTAAATAATTCCACTCTACAAACACTGTTGTTAAAAAATATATAGATTTGTGTCTATAGCTTCTATGCGCCTATGTGCCTCAATGGTTACAGACTACAAAAAACCCTGTGCCGTCTCATCCTCCAGCCATTCTACCTTCTATTTCTCCCTCGGTTCTTTCTTACCTCTTGAATGTATGTTACCGTCACGTAAGGAAAGATGACTGTTTTTGGAAAACAAAAATGCAGTAAAAATAAAAAAATTTAATTCTGAGAAATACTCAGTCTATTCGTCTAATATGACATTTTATTTAACAATTAAAAAGCCTATCAGTGCAAACAATATGACCACTGGGGAACATCAAGTAGTTTAGATGTTATAACTGGGCCCCATTCCCTTATAAATACATGTATATTGCTTATTTATACAATGACAGTCTACTGTTAAGTGATGCCATAAAAAGGGATTTTAAAACAGACATTTAAGGTTTTAGATAAATCATTTCCCAGATAAGAGAATATGGGAAGGGTATAAAAAGCTCTCATTTTATATGGATACATTCTATTTAATCCCCGTCTCCTTTTGCTCAAACATGGTCACAACTGTCCCATCTGCCTTTGCACACAGGTAAACCATTTGTTATAAGCAGGGCTCAGATTTGTCTGTGTCTGGCTCTGAACTCAGCTGCGAGCCTTTGATTCCAGTCCCGGTGCTTGTAATCTGTCGCTCCATATCGGGAACTCGTTGTTATGTAAAGCTGCACACACGATGGCCACAGGTTCTTAACAGGAAAGATGAAATGTTCTATAAAATAAAGAGCAGAGAGATCAGAACACAAAGCTTCCTACGGAGGACCGGCTTAAATTCCCTGCTATTTGTGGGAATTAATTAAACGTGGGTACAGGGAGGATGGAGGAGAACAAGGGAACAGAGTCATGCATTATAATTGGAGGTTACAATAGCACTTCAGTTAGGGGCAAAGGTTTGAAGCTAAAAAAAAACAACAAAAAATTTTGTGGATTTCATTTCAAAATGTGGCAAAATATTTTCCAGTGTAATACCTGCGACCAGACGTAAGAACATCTCCCACCGTTTTATTCATATTACAGTGACAATTAAAAGCTTCAACCTGGTAAAAGGTAAAGAAAAATGGCAATATCGTGGATCTGAATGTCACTAGACGCACTTTTAATATGTTACGGCAATAACTAATATAGTGATTCCCATCCTTATTATCATGGTGGAACCCTTGGAAATTGTTGTCACCCCCAGGGAACCTCTTCTTCTATTCGTACCCAAAGAAGCTTGGTGGTGGAGGAGGTAAATCATTCTAGAATTCTTACCAGTTCTATATTCTGGCCCAGGTTTGTTGACTCTGTTGCGAGAATCAGACGATTTTGGGATTCAAGGAAAGAAATTAAAAGAGTTGAGGAAAAAGGCAGAAGATATCTTACAGTCATGTATTAAAAACAAAGATATATATATATATATATATATATAAAAAAAAAGAAGCAAAGATATGAAAGCTCAAAACAATAGGGGAAGATGTCCATCTTAGATAAAGTGAAAAAATATACTTGTTCATGTTTTTAAATCAGAATGGCATTTAAGATCTTGAATTGATTGATTTACTCACATCTAAAACTTACGTATCAATGAGCTTTACATTTCAAAGCCATTCCATTGTAATGGAAGAATATCTTTTATTTGACTAGTACAGCAGCAACCAACTTCAAAACCTTAATATCTTTTGAAAATGAATGAAATTGCTTGTTTTTCAGAGTCATGTTGGGAAATAGTGTAGAAATTAAAACTGACTGAACCGACAAAATAGGTGGATATTATGAATATGGTAATGCATTTAAATAATGCTAAGTGCTAAATAATTCTATTCAATACTAAAAAAATAGGGAGAAAGAAAGGAAGGGAATGAGGAAATTCAAATGGAAAGGTAGGAAAGCAAGAAGGAAGGAAGGAAAGAAGGAAGGGGGCATATCGTCTAATTTCTCAATCTCAAGCATGCACTCACTCAATATATGGAAAGAAAGAAAGAAAGAAAGAAAGAAAGAAAGAAAGAAAGAAAGAAAGAAAGAAAGAAAGAACGAAAGAAAGAAATGAGTGTAAGAATGGAAGGGATGAGAGAAAAGGGAAGAAGTAGGGAAGGAAGGTAAGAAAGAAGGATGGGAGGAATGAAGGAAGGAAAGAAAAAGAAAGAAAGGAAGGAAGGAAGGAAGGAAGGAAGGAAAGAAAAAAAAGAAAGGAAGGAAGGAAGGAAGGAAAGAAAAAAAGAAAGAAAAAATACAAAGAAAGAAGTAAGGGAGGAGGAAATTAGTGGAATAATGGAAGGAATGAGAGAAAAGGGAGGAAGTAGGGAAGAAAAGAAGGAAGAAAAGAAGGAGGAATGGAAGGGAGCATATCATCTCATTTCTGAATCTCAAGCATGCACTCAATATCTGGGAAAGAAAGAAAGAAAGAAAGAAAGAAAGAAAGAAAGAAAGAAAGAAAGAAAGAAAGAAAGAAAGAAAGAAAGAAAGAAAGAAAGAAGGAAAGAGAGAGAAAGAGAAAGAAAGAAAGACAGGAAGGAAGGAAGGAAGGAAAGAAAGAAGGAAGGGAATTGGGATGGAAAGGAGGAAGAAAGGTTGGTTGGTTGGTTGGTTGGTTGTGTGGGAAGGTACCAACACAGGCATGTAATAAGCAAAAATTCCCTTTTCCACCAATTTGGATATAGCCCATGGCTTTACTTAGTTAATGCTTGTGTAACTAATAATAAGCACAGACCTGGAAAAGATCTATATTGCAATATCCAACCTTTTCCATAGTGGGGGCAATTCTTGAGAGTTGCTTTTGAGGTGCCTTGTGTATTTTACATATTTTTTATGTATTCTTAATTTCCCGTTATTTAGTATTATCATATCTCATATATTCTCGATAGTATAAAACTACTTGACATAGGGTACAATGAAACAGATCAAAACAGATTTAACTAATTATAAGAACTGACCTTGCTGTTTGTAACACTCGGCATTGTATACTTTGGAGAAAGTGTGAAGAGTAGACTATACATATAAAAACACATTAAGTACCTATTTTTCAGCTGCAGTTAGAAAGGTGGCTCGGTGTGCAGACAACTGGAAACGAGATGTCTAAATACAGATTCAGGCAAAAAGGCAAGCAGCCAAACGTAACCTTTTCACTACTGGGTCAATCCACGCTATTCTTTAGTTCCTTGGTGCAGCTGCTATAATTCTGTTTGCCAGAAGGTAAACTCAGACTCAAGGGAGAGCAGCCGGTGACACGGGACAGATTCAGGCATCACAGTTTGTGAGCTTAACAAGTCTCCCCCTCCCTCTTCATGTCCAGGTATATTTCAAAGCTGCAGCCTGTTTAAATTATGCTTTTATTTTCTTACTACAGCTTTCTCTAACAAATAGTGGTTGTTTTAGTATCTGTCTATGTTCTGATATTTTTGGATTGTGAGTCAGAAACATTTAGCATTCTGGCCCTAGGATGCCAAGGGGCTTTGTGCTCCAGTAAGTCCCTGGTGGTTAGTTGTTTCGGGCAGTGGAAAACAAGTTAGAGGGGGCCCCATACTAAAGACTAAACAGCTCATTTGCTGCTTTAATCGGTCACTGGAATCTAGTGGTTTAGTGCAATGTATGAGAGAGCTGTGCAGGAGAAAAAGACTCCGACCACTGAGAGAGCCGTGCCGGAGAAGAAGACTCCGACTACTGAGAGAGCTGTGCGGGAGCAGAAGACTCCGACCACTGAGAGAGCTGTGCGGGAGCAGAAGACTCCGACCACTGAGAGAGCTGTGCAGGAGAAAAAGACTCCGACCACTGAGAGAGCTGTGCAGGAGAAGAAGACTCTGACTACTGAGAGAGCTGTGCAGGAGCAGAAGACTCCGACCACTGAGAGAGCTGTGCGGGAGCAGAAGACTCCGACCACTGAGAGAGCTGTGCAGGAGAAGAAGACTCTGACCACTGAGAGAGTTGTGCAGGAGAAGAAGACTCTGACCACTGAGAGAGCTGTGCAGGAGAAAAAGACTCCGACCACTGAGAGCGCCGTGCAGGAGAAGAAGACTCCGACCACTGAGAGAGCTGTGCAGGAGAAGAAGACTCCAACCACTGAGAGAGCTGTGTGGGAGCAGAAGACTCCGACCACTGAGAGAGCAGTGCGGGAGCAGAAGACTCCGACCACTGAGAGAGCTGTGCAGGAGAAGAAGACTCTGACCACTGAGAGAGCTGTGCAGGAGAAAAAGACTCCGACCACTGAGAGAGCCGTGCAGGAGAAGAAGACTCCGACCACTGAGAGAGCTGTGCAGGAGAAGAAGACTCCGACCACTGAGAGAGCTGTGCGGGAGCAGAAGACTCCGACCACTGAGAGAGCTGTGCGGGAGCAGAAGACTCTGACCACTGAGAGAGCTGTGCAGGAGAAAAAGACTCCGACCACTGAGAGAGCTGTGCAGGAGAAGAAGACTCTGACTACTGAGAGAGCTGTGCATGAGCAGTAGACTCCGACCACTGAGAGAGCTGTGCGGGAGCAGAAGACTCCGACCACTGAGAGAGCTGTGCGGGAGCAGAAGACTCCGACCACAGAGAGAGCTGTGCAGGAGAAGAAGACTCCGACCACTGAGAGAGCTGTGCAGGAGAAGAAGACTCCGACCACTGAGAGAGCTGTGCAGGAGAAGAAGACTCCGACCACTGAGAGAGCTGTGCAGGAGAAGAAGACTCCGACCACTGAGAGAGCTGTGCAGGAGAAGAAGACTCTGACCACTGAGAGAGCTGTGCAGGAGAAGAAGACTCTGACCACTGAGAGAGCCGTGCAGGAGCAGAAGACCCCGACCACTGAGAAAGCCGTGCAGGAGAAGAAGACTCCGACCACTGAGAGAGCTGTGTAGGAGAAGAAGACTCTGACCACTGAGAGAGCTGTGCAGGAGAAGAAGACTCTGACCACTGAGAGAGATGTGCAGGAGAAAAAGACTCCGACCACTGAGAGAGCCGTGCAGGAGAAGAAGACTCCGACCACTGAGAGAGCTGTTCAGGAGAAGAAGACTCCGACCACTGAGAGAGCTGTGCAGGAGAAGAAGACTCCGACCACTGAGAGAGCTGTGCGGGAGCAGAAGACTCCGACCACTGAGAGAGCTGTGCGGGAGAAGAAGACTCTGACCACTGAGAGAGCTGTGCAGGAGAAGAAGACTCTGACCACTGAGAGAGCTGTGCAGGAGCAGAAGACTCTGACCACTGAGAGAGCTGTGCGGGAGCAGAAGACTCCGACCACTGAGAGAGCTGTGCGGGAGCAGAAGACTCCGACCACTGAGAGAGCTGTGCAGGAGAAGAAGACTCTGACCACTGAGAGAGCTGTGCAGGAGAAAAAGACTCCGACCACTGAGAGAGCCGTGCAGGAGAATAAGACTCCGACCACTGAGAGAGCTGTGCAGAAGAAGAAGACTCTGACCACTGAGAGAGCTGTGCAGGAGAAGAAGACTCCGACCACTGAGAGAGCTGTGCAGGAGAAGAAGACTCCGACCACTGAGAGAGCTGCGCAGGAGAAGAAGACTCCCACCACTGAGAGAGCTGTGCAGGAGCAGAAAACTCTGACCACTGAGAGAGCTGTGCAGGAGCAGAAGACTCCGAGCACTGAATAGCTTCCGGCGCACGGAGGCAACCAGCACAGCAGATCGGTGCGGGGTCTGGATGTTGGACCCCCACTGATCATATACAGATGACCTATCCTGTGGATAGGTCATCAGTATAAAAAACATATCCCAACCTGGGCAACCTCTTTATTGCAAAAAAGCTAAAAAGTATGGCTCTGACCTTTGGAGATGAAGCTAACCGTAACCTCAAAGATTGCACCTCAGCTCAGCTGATACATTCAAAAAAGGAGTGGAGGAGAGGTAACAGACTGAGCTACGTAATGGTAAGAGCAGAGTTCACAGCAGCACAGAGTATTTCAGGAGAGGAGCGTGCAGATTCTGTGCTGCTGTGAACTCTGCTCTTACCATTACGTAGCTCAGTCTGTTACCTCTCCTCCACTCCTGTCCTCAATAACACCTTCACATGATTGGCAAGTCACCACCCCGCACAAGATCCGCATGCTCATCTCCTGAAATACTCTGTGCTGCTGTAAATTCTGCTCTTACCATTACGTGGTGAACTCTACTCTTACCATTACGTAGCTCAGTCTGTTACCTCTCCTCCACTCCTGTCCTCAATAACACCTTCACATGATTGGCAAGTCACCACCCCGCAAAAGATCCGCACGCTCATCTCCTGAAATACTCTGTGCTGCCTTAAACTCTGTGGACAGGTCAGGATCCTGTTTCTTTTAAATGCTGCACTGTAGCGCAGCCTTATATAGTGGATCGAGCGGGTTCCCCAGCAGCATTTAAAAGAAACAGGATCCTGACCTGTCTACAGAGTTTAAGGCAGCACAGAGTATTTCAGGAGATGAGCACGGCCGGCCACGGGCAGCCGGTCGTTTTTCCGAGCCGTGCTCCCATTATAAAGTATAGGAGCACGGCCTGTAAAATAAAAAAATAGAACATGTTCTATCTTTTTAACGGCACGGGCACCTTCCCGTGAGAAAACGGGAAGGTACCCGTGGCTAACAGAAGTCTATGGGCCCGCTATTTTGGGTCGTAATTACGACCCGTAATAACGGGTGTTTTTACGGTTGTGTGCATGAGACCCCGTAATGACGGGTGGCTACATGTGTGCACCCGTCATTACAGCAGCGTTGCTTGGCGACGTCAGTAAATAGTCACTGTCCAGGGTGCTGAAAGAGTTAACTGATCGGCAGTAACTGTTTCAGCATCCTGGACAGTGAATTCCGATCAGAATATACATCAACCTGTAAAAAAAAAAGACGTTCATACTTACCGAGAACTTTCTGCTTCCTCCAGTCCGGTCGCCTGGCCGTTGCCTTGGTGACGCGTCCCTCTCAACATCCGGCCCGACATTCCTGGATGACGATACAGCCAATGTGACCGCTGCAGCCAATCACAGGCTGCCGCGGCCTCTGCAGCCAATCACAGGCTGCAGAGGCCTCTGCAGCTAATCACAGGCTGCCGCGTCAGAAAAGAAGGTCGGACTGGAGGAAGAAGAGGGACTCGTCACCAAGACAACGACCGGGTACGTATGAAATGCTTTTTATTTTATTTTTAATCAGCAGCCTCTTTTCTCTATCAGTGATTGATAGAGACAAGTGGCTGCCGATTTGTATAATATTTTTGACCGGGTTCGGTCAAAACGGGTTCAACAGAACCCGGTGAAGTTTGGATTCGCTGCGAGCCGAACTTTTCCCGATGTTCGGACCGAAACCGGGTTCGGTTGTCCCGGTTCGCTCATCTCTAGCCATAAACCTAGTAGTTTGATTTTTTTTTTTATAGGTATTTAAGAAAATAATATTAAACATTTACATTAGTCATACTTTCCAAACCAGTTCTACAAAAATTACAGACTATGATTTGCTATTATTGAACCAACACTGTTATACTAGGATACAAGTACAGCTCTTTTCATTGATGTCAGGTGTTATTTCTGTAAGATCGCAAAACAGTTGAGGACAACATTATGGTCAGAGGTTTACAGCATCACTATGTCTATCAGATATTTCCCCTGATAGGGATGTAGCCACTTTTATCTTGACTCTGATAACTTGCTGCAGCGTGATATCACACAACAAAAGCCATTGAAAAGTCATTGAAAAAGTCAAGATAAAGGATCTTTTCACTGTGTATTTCATGCGTTAAAAGTCAAGATAAAACATTCCATAATAGTGCTGCAAAATTTTGAATATTTTGAATATTTCTTTACTCAATTGTCTGTATATTTTGTGAAAAATTTCAATAAAAATGATTGCAAAGAAAAAAGTCAAGATAAATACAGATACATCTGTATATTTATCCACAGAGGTATTTCTATCCATAAATAAGAAGGAACTATTTGGAGTATACATTAAAATGACACATCCACCTCTCATAGTTAGACATTGTGATTTCCAGCATTACACAATGGCTCAGTAAGTTTAGCACATGCATCAGTTGATACGTTATAAGCAGAGTTTGGTTCATTGAAATTCTCTGATACTCAGGAGGAAATAAATCAAATAAACATTTCTCTTAAAAAAAAAATAACTACATTGCATTTAGAGACATGATTTGCTTATCTTAATTTACAAAGTAATCACACCTTGGACTTTCTATAACAACTTCATTTATTTATGTTGGTTTTACAGCGGCAAAAAAATTCCGCAGCGCTGCACAGATATTGTCATCAATCACTGTCCCAAATGGGGCATGCAAACGAAATTCCCTTTCTCAAACACACACAGAACAATTTTAGGAAAGCGGAGTACCCGATGGAAACCCACGCAAACATGGGGAGAACTTACAAACCCTGTGCAGATATTGTCCTTGGTACATTTCGAAGTCCGGACTCCAGTCTTGCAAAACAGCTGTAGTGCTGCTCAACTCAGGCTTTCAGACTCAAACATTAAGTAGAGGCACATTGTACTGTAGAGCTGCGGACTAATTGGAGCAAGCATTTTACATAGCAATAAGGAGATGATGCATCGTCATACAGGTCAGGTTAGCAACTCGCAGCCACATACAGTGTAATATTGATAGATGCGCAGCCGTAAATAGGAAGTTGTCCTGGCAGATGGCAATACAGGGAAGTAAGGCAGAAATATAACCAAAATAAAGGTAGACGATCGACAATGGGATAGATTTTCTCAGTACAGGCAAAAGACAAAAGTTAAAGAGGCTCTGTCACCACATTATAAGGCTATGTTCACACGGGGTATTTTGCCGAGTTTTTTGACGCGGAAACCGCGTCGCAAAACTCGGCAGAAACGGCCCGAGAACGCCTCCCATTGATTTCAATGGGAGGCGTCGGCGTCTTTCTCCCGCGAGCAGTAAAACTGCCTCGCGGGAAAAAGAAGCGACATGCCCTATCTTCGGGCGCTTCCGCCTCCGACCTCCCATTGACTTCAATGGGAGGCAGGAGAAAGCGTATTTCTCGCTGTTTTATGCCCGCGGCGCTCAATGGCCGCGGGCGAAAAACGGAGCGATAATTGCCGCGAAAATCGGCGTGCAGGGAGAGGAATATCTGCCTCAAAGTTCCAAACGGAATTTTGAGGCAGATATTCCTCCCCCAAAATACTCTGTGTGAACATAGCCTTAGTGCCCTATCTCCTACATAAGGAGATCAGCGCTATAATGTAGGTGACAGCAGTGCTTTTTATTTAGAAAAACGATCTATTTTTACCACGTTATTAGCGATTTTAGCTTTATGCTAATGACTTTCTTAATGCCCAAGTGGGCGTGTTTTTACTTTAGACCAAGTGGGCGTTGTACAGAGGAGTGTATGACGCTGACCAATCAGCGTCACACACTTCTCTCCATTAATTTACTCAGCGCATAGGGATCCTGCTAGATCACTATGTGCTGTCTTAGACTAACACATTAAGCATAACCTTATCTGTTTCTATATGCAACAGATTATCACTGCAGACTGTCCTATGAGGCACTCTACCCCTTTGTTTATCTATATCCAGTATCGAATTGCAGCTATATTACTTTAAGGTAAACAGAATTTCCAATTGAAAGTACTACTTGTCATTGTTTGAAGGGAGAACTTTTTATTCCAAGGGACTGCTCAGAGCCGGGTTAGGTGGTCGATTACGAGAAAAGGATTAATAAGCGATGCTATGCCTTCAAATATATTTTTTTGCAACTTATTGGATACTGTATCTGAGCTACTTATAATGCTGTTGATGTACGACGAAGACTTTCTTATATAACACATTCATGAGGGTATGGCTCCTGTTCCAATCCTTGAATAATATGTCCACCCTTATTTTTGCTTGAATTTGGTCAAGGACTCCAATTTCTCATGAAATAAGTTCAACATAATTGAAAAACTCTCCACAGGCTGCAATCTATACCACTACCACCGATCGACACATATAGTATAGCCACCTTGGGATAGAATATCTCAAAATCATGTTGTTGTTGTTTTATAGATGGTCATCTCGCGATACACAGGTGAGGATATGTTGAGAAAAGAGAAAAGATAAGGAAGGACACATCTCTACATACCGTCTTCTGTTACTTTGAAAGATCTCTAACTTAGACTCGTCAGTCCATAAATCCTAACTCTAAATCTCAAATGTGCAGTTATGGTCTTCTAGTGAATATGTTCTTATTTGTTTATTTCCTTTTCTCAGTTTCTTCACTGCTTCTTGACAACTATAGTATACATCCTCTCTGATCCATAGTGTTGGGTTGTCTACTGTTTATCTCATGGAGGTTTTAGTACCCCACTAGGAAGGTCTTGCACGTTTCTTGCACGTTTGTTATCTCCCTGAACTTATTCATTTTTGCTTCATCCTGTTCCTCCAAATAAATGGAGCGTCAAGTCGAGAATGCGCACTGCCGCTCCATTCACTGTCTACAGGACTGCCGGAGATAGCCGAGTACAGTGCTCGACTATCTCTGGCAGTGCCATAAAGAATGAATGAAACAGCAGGGCACATGCTCGACCTGTCATTTGGAGGAACAGGACCCCCGTTTTCGTGATCAGTGGGGATCCCAGTGGTTGGACCACCACCGATTATTAGCATGTTATAACCTATCCTGTGGGTAGGGAATAACATTTAATCTTGGGACAACCCCTTTAAGATTGAAAGGATGTAAGAGTTAAAGTTGCAGTAGAGTAAAAAATTGAGAAATTAAATACTGAGAAATGCCATATTTTACAAGGTGTTGGAGGCTTTTATTGTATAATTTTGAGAATTTTGATGCTGACTTGAGTCCTTGACTTTTGCACATTAATTGATTATGAAGATTTCCCTATTGTTTTAGGGACAATAGCAAGATATAATAATGCTAATGTGTTCTGTTCTGACATCCATTAGCAACAACCGATTTTGTCTTGGTGACATAAATAAGACACGGTCAGGTGATCCAGCGGAATATTTACAGTATTACAAGTGTGACTTACATCAGGCTCCGTTTGAGTCAAGGGTCACAGGTCACTTGTGCTTTTACGCCCTCTTTTTCTGCATATATATTCTTAGGATTGATTAGTAACTGGTTGTTTTTTCTTATTGCACTTTCCATTAACCTCTTCAGGCCTGTTGCTTCTTGCTGTACATAAATGCTTCAAGAAAATGTATAGGAAGTCGAGAAGTGATGACAAATTGTCTACAAGTTGAAGCCAATTATTGTGATACAGGACCCCAGCTGACCCTATTTGTAGTTATGCTTCAGTTTCCACCATCTACACTTAATATATTACCATCAATGCACAGAACAGTGCACATCCGTAGATACGGGTGAACTTATCAAGAAGGAGAATTGCAGTCATTTACGGATCTCTGTTCTGCCTCTTTTATATATGCCAAAGCCATTTACATTACTAGATTTATTATGAGCTCTCAGATTTTTTTAAGATTCCTGAAATTTTTGAAAAGTTTTATAAAGAAGTGATTTTTTTTAATATTACAATAATACACTTGTAAACTTTGCACCTTTTAGTGGCAGAATGACTATAGGTTTAGAAAGTATAGTTTGTAATTGGATTGAAAATTGTCTCTAGGACCGTATCCAGAGAGTTGTTGTCAATGATTCCAACTCTGAATGGTCCCCGGTAATAAGTGGTGTACCACAGGTTTTATTAATGATATAGAGGATGGGATTAATAGCACTATTTCTATTTTTGTAGATGACACCAAGCTATGTAATATAGTTCAGTCTAAGGTGTTGTAAATTGCAAGCTGATTTGTTTGAGCATCCCCTTGGCAAATGAGGTTTAATAAAGATAAATGTAAAGTTATGCATCTGGGTACCAACAACCTGCATGCATCATATGTCCTAGGGGGAGCTACACTGGGGGAGTCACTTGTTGAGAAGGATCTGGGTGTACTTGTAGATCATAGACTAAATAACAGCATGCAATGTCAATCAGCTGCTTCAAGGGCCAGCAAGATATTGTCGTGTATTAAAAGAGGCATGGACTCGCGGGACAGGGATGTAATATTACCACTTTACAAAGCATTAGTGAGGCCTCATCTAGAATATGCAGTTCAGTTCTGGGCTCCAGTTCATAGAAAGGATGCCCTGGAGTTGGAAAAAATACAAAGAAGAGTAACGAAGCTAATAAGGGGCATGGAGAATCTAAGTTATGAGAAAAGATTAAAAGAATTAACCTATTTAGCCCTGAAAAGAGACGACTAAGGGGGGACATGATTAACTTGTAAAAGTTAGGTCCAGAATTATTTGAACAGTGACACAATCTTCATGATTTGGGCTCTGCATGCCCCCACCACCTCTGCATGCCACCACATTGGATTTGTGATGAAACAACTGAGATGTAATTGAAGTGGAGACTTTCAGGTTTAATTCAAGGGGTTGAACAAAAATATCCTGTGAAACGTTTAGGAATTGCAACCATTTTTCTACACAGACTCCTCATTTCAGGGGCTCAAAAGTAATTGGACAAATGAACATTACCACAAATAAAATGTTTTTTTTTTAATACTTTGTAGAGAATCCTTTGCAGGCAATGACTACCTGAAGTCCGGAACCCATGGACATCACCAAACGCTGGGTTTCCTCCTTTGTGATGCTTTGCCTGACCTTTACTGCAGCGTCTTCAGTTGTTGCTTGTTTGTTTGTCTTTCTGCCTTAAAGAGGCTCTGTCACCAGTTTCTAACTGCCCTATATCCTACCTAATCTAATAGGCTCTTTAATGTAGATAGCAAGAGTTGTTGGTTTTTTTTTTTAAAAACACTTTTATTTTTGACCAAGTTATGATCATTTTTAGTTTTATGCTAATTTGTTCTTAATGCCCAACTGGGCATTTTTTTTTACTTTTCACGAAGTGGGCGTTGTAAAGTAAAGTGTACGACGCTGAACAATTAGCATCATACACTTATTTTCATTCATGCCCAGCTTGTTTCACAGCACAGCATGATATCGCGAGATCACGCTGTGACGAGACTTCCTCCCACAGGTCCTTCACCGGAGCCATGGAAGACTGAACAGACATCACCTCCAGCAGCTGCAGATTTGGATAAACGTCCCGGCACGGCTGGTGGCGATGTCTGTTGACTATTCCGTCACTCCGGTGGCGCACCTGCGGGAGGAAGTCCCGTCACAGCGTGATCTCGCGATATCATGCTGTGCTGTGAAACAAGCTGGGCATGAATGAAAATTAGTGTATGACGCTGATTGGTCAGCGTCATACACTTTTCTTTACAACGCCCACTTCGTGAAAAGTAAAAAAAATGCCCAGTTGGGCATTAAGAACAAATTAGCATAAAACTAAAAATGATCATAACTTGGTCAAAAATAAAAGTGTTTTTTAAAATAAAAATAAAAAAACAACTCTTGTTATCTACATTAAAGAGCCTATTAGATTAGGTAGGATATAGGGCAGTTATAAACTGGTGACACAGCCTCTTTAAGTTTTGTCTTAAGCAAGTGAAATGCAGCTCGATCGGGTTGAGATCTGGTGATTGACTTGGCCATTGCAGAATATTCCAACTCTTTGCCTTAACCCGTTAGTTACCGCCAATACGCCTTTCACGGCGGCCACTAATGGGCTTTATTCCGATGCATATGCCTTTTCCTGGCACTGCATCGGAATAAATAAATAGAGCAGGGAGCCTTTAAATCTCCCTGCTCTGGGAGCAGCCCTGCTCGAACGTGGGAGATCAATATCAGTATCGATCTCGCCAGTTTAACCCCTCATATGTGGTGCTCAATAGTGAGCGTCGCATCTGAGTGGTTTTGGAGAGAGGGAGGGAGCTCCCTCTGTCACCCCTCCGGCATCCTGCGATAAGATCGCAGGATGTCGGTGGTTTCTGTGGCAGCCGAGGGGCTTAAAGGGGTTTTCCGGAAGTAAAAAATTACATTCATTCAAATTAAACAATGAAAAATATACAACTTTACAATGTACTTACGTTTCATCAGATGGCTGTAGCGTCGTATATCCTCTTCCGTCACCGCCCCCTTAGTAATGCAAAATCTGCACTTCCTGTGCAGACACGTCCATTTGGTCTGCTACCTTACTTCCGGTTTCCGGCTTTCACACTGTACGGTTACGTCACAAATGACGTAACCGTACCACGTGCTTCTTTATCTGATTAGAGCATGCGTGGTTAACACACTCTACCGCGCATGCTCTGTGAAATTAGCAATGGAATATTAAGTTGCGGGAATAACGCCCGTTTCGGCCGTCCTCCCGACACATACAGGAGCTGTGACAGCTGCTGTCTCGTACAGCAGCTGCCGCAGCTCCTACAGCGGGGACCGATCGCTGTGTCTCCGCTGTTTAACCCCTTAAAAGCCGCGTTCAATAGAGATCGCGGCTTTTTAGGGGTTAAGTTACCATCGCCGGCCTGCTACACGATAGCGGCCGGCGATGGTTACTATGGCAACCGGACACAAAACAATGGCGTCCGGCTATGCCATAGACGGAAGCCTAGTGGGTCCTGACAACCGCTAGGTTAAACTGCCGGAATCGGAGCGCGCTTCGATTCCGGCAGTTGCAGCAGGAGCCAGGCTGTGTATAACAGCCGTGCTCCTGCCGCTGATCACGTGGGTACAGTGACAGTACCCGCACGATTACAGGACGGATATATCCGTCCTCCTGCGCGTACTAGCAGCTGCTGAGGATGGATATATCCGCCCTTCGGCGTTAAGAGGTTAAAAACGCAGATATCCAGTGATTTCAGCTTGTGCTATCAGTAATAGAATGAGAGCACCAAAATGAAGACTGAGATTGCAGAAGTTAGTAGAGCTGGGTGTAGTAGGCGGAGGAGGAGAAACACAGGAAGAGAAGAGGAATGAACTTACTGAGCAAAACAAACCTCTCAAGGTAAACAATAGGGAGTCGTGTTACTAAAACCATTTATTATCAAGAAAAAGATAGTCAGAGTGCACTAATATATTAATAGAGGAACATTGCATTGATTAAAAAAAAAAAAAAAAAAGGATTGGAAAACCCCTTTAATAAGCACCCCAGGTCTGCCACTAGTTATGCCTGCTAGGCCATGTCAGACGCATGGCTTAGCAGATGCCTGTCCGTTTTACACGGACAGGCACTAATACACTGCAATACAGGATCACATAGTGAAG
The DNA here is from genome assembly GCF_050947455.1 of Rhinoderma darwinii. NCBI lineage: Eukaryota > Metazoa > Chordata > Amphibia > Anura > Rhinodermatidae > Rhinoderma > Rhinoderma darwinii. Next base: position 30,698,416 of record NC_134689.1, read on the forward strand.
TCTCCTGGTGGGACTACTAAAAAAGTTAAAAAGAATAAGTGAATCAAAAAAGAAAAACAATTTTTTTTCCCCTTGCTTTATTATTAAAAACACAAAGTAAAAAAGTTACATATATTTGGTATTGCCGCATCTGTAACGACCCCAACTATAAAGTTATTACATTTTTTAACCCGCACGGTGAACGTCGCAAAAAAATAAAATAAAAAACAATGCAAAAATTGCTGTTTTCTATGAGTCCTTTATATATTTGGATGGGTATTACCCCCGTACAATTAATATATTTCTATGAGTCCTGCCTTAACAAAATGTGATAAAAACTTATCAAAAAGTCGCATCTACTCCAAAATTGTACAAATTAAAACTACGGGTCGTCCCGCAAAACAAAAGCCCTCACACAGCTGCATTGGTGGAAAACTAAAAAAGTTATGGCTCTTGATATATGGAGACACAAAAACAAATAATCTTGAAAAAAAAGTGTTTTTACTGTGTAAAAGTAGTAAAACATACAAAATCTATATGAATTTGGTATCGTTGCATTCGTAACAACCCGCTGAATAACGTTATTATGTTATTGATACCACACGGTAAACGGCATGAGTTTAAGATTGAATAAAATGTGGTGAAATTGCTGTTTTTTTTCTATTCCCCGCCAAAAATAGGTGATAAAAGGTGATCGATAAATTCTATGTACCTCAAAATATGTTATTAAAAAATACAACTTGTCCCGCAAAAAACAAAAATAAAAAAGTTATACCTCTTTGAATGAGACGATGGAAAAACTTTAAAAAAAAACTTGGTCATTAAGGTCTAAAATAGGCTGATCATTAAGGGGTTAAAAAACTCCTGGGTTGCTTTTGCAGTATGTTTTGGGTCATCGTCCATCTGTACTGTGAAGCAAAGTCCAATCAACCTGCTGCATGTGGTTGAATCTGAGCAGAAAGTAAATCCCTGAACATTTCAGGATTCATCCGGCTGCTTCTGTCTTCAGTCACATCATCAATAAACACTAGTGACCCAGTGCCCATGCTATCACACTGCCCCCACCATGCCATCACACTGCCCCCACCATGCCATCACACTGCCTCCACCATGCCATCACACTGCCTCCACCATGTTTTACAGAGGATGTGTTGGCTTTGGATCATGAGCCGTTCCAAGCCTTCTCCATACTTTCTTCCTCCCATCATTCTGGTACAGGTTGATCTTAGTTTCATGCTGTTCCAGAACTGGGCTGACTTCTTTAGATGTTGTTTGGCAAAGTCTCATCCGGCCTTTCTATTTTTGAGGCTGATTAATGGTTTGCACCTTGTGTATTTGCTCTCATGAAGTCTTCTCTTTATGGTAGACTTAGACACAGATACATCTACTTCCAGGAGAGTGTTCTTCACTTGGGTAGATTTTGTGAAGGGGTTTTTCTTCACCATGGAAAGGATTCTGCGATCATCCACCACTGTTGTCTTCCGTGGACGTCCAGGCTTTTTGGAGTTCAGTAGATCACCAGTGCGCTTTTTTTCCAAGAATGGGCCAAACTGTTGATTTGGCCAATCCTAATATTTGTGCTATCTCTATGATAGATTTCTTCATTTTTTCAGCCTAACGATGGTCTGTTTGACTTGCATTGAGAGCTCCTTTGACCTCATGTTGTGGGCTCACAGCAACAGCTTCCAAATGCAAATGTCACACCTGGAATAAACTCCAGACCTTTTGCCTGCTTAATTGATGGTGGATTAACGCTTGAATAGCCCATGCAGCCCATTAAATAGCTTTTGAGATAATTGTTAAATTACCTTTGGTCCCTTGAAAAAGAGGCAGATACATATTAAAGAGCTGTAATTCCTATCCTTTCCTCAAATTAGGATGTGAATACCCTCAAATTAAAGCTGAGAGTCTGCATTTTAAGCCCATATTGATTATATAACTGTATATTCAATATGTTTTGGTAAACAGCTAAAATGCTAAAACTTGTGTCACTGTCCAAATAATTCTGGACCTAACTGTATATGAATGGCCCATACAAGAATTATAGTAAAAACCTGTTCCATGTCAAAGTCCCTTTAAAAGACAAGGGGGCACTCCCTCAGTCTATTGAAAAAAGGGTCAATCTGCAGAGGAGCCAAAACGTCTTTACTGTGAGAACAGTGAGTCTATGGAATAGTCACCGCAGGAGCTGGTCACAGCAGGGACAGTAGATGGCTTTAAAAAAGGGTTAGATATTTACCTAGAATGAAAAAATATCAGCTCCTATGTCAATGTGTCAAATTTTTGTTTCATCCCTTCCCTTTTTTCCATCCCTTGGTTGAACTTGATGGCCATGTGTCTTTTTTCAACAGTACTAACTATGTAACTATGTAACTATGATGACAGAGGCCCAGTTTGGATGCAAAAATAACAATTCCTTTTACTAGACTGGTGCACTTCACAACAAACGACTACAAGGATTGTAAACACTTCTCACACACACTGAAAGGCACAGTCTCTTTAATGGTTTTCAAAGGCAAATACAAAATGGTGTCAAATTTCTGGCAGTGGCTCACCTTCTCCTGCAGGACAGAGCTTTTTCTTGTTTCTCCCTTATGCAGGGGTACGTCTTCTGTAATCTCCAAGCCCTTTCTCTAAATCACAGTCACAAGCAGGAAGGATGGAGGAAATGTACATAATGATGATTAACATGCAGGATCACCATTATGGAGTGCGAGAGACTTCATTCTGACAGCTGACGTCAGCAAATTAGGAAACCCACATTCATCCCCTTTCCATGTTTTTGAATTGTTATCCCGGAAAAACATCTTTATGCCGTTCCTTTTTTCCCCGGTCATTTCTGTGCATAAAAGGGAGTCTCCCTTTGTGTATCATTGTATTTACCTGAGGAAGGGACCTGTTCGGTCCTGAAACGCGTAGTGCTAATTTTAATAAAAATACCGAAAACTCAACACATCGATGTGATTACTTACTGGTCTGGCGCCGTGTCCCGAAAACTGCAACCTTTTCTTTCAAACCCCCTGTTCTCGTCTCCCTGGGTACAAAGGATTCTACCCATGGGATAGCAGCGGGTGGCAGCCGACACTACAAGAAAAGATCGCCTTTAGTATTCATGCAAAGCAGTAGCGTTGTGCCTACACTCGCACAACGCTATTAGGTGAGTAAACCAACTTACCTTCTATTGCTGCAATCGCTTCCGTATAATATCACCTTAGATGAGCGCCGTTGTCTTCCTCCGCCCCCTTTTTTCTTTTCACATACATCACCTGCAGGAAGGCACTGTTTCCACCCAACACATCAACAGACACATTCTGGTTTCAGGGCCTGCCGGCACTACAGCAGCTTCCTGCTGATTTTAGGGCCACAGCCCGCCCACTGAACCCAAATATGGGCACAGCCACCCTTTATTAACTAAGCGCTACCCCCAGCATCAGGCACGCAGCGTCACTAAACTGTATGAGTTCTGACCACCATTACAGTCCAAAAAGAACTACTAAAATATGGCGTCCGAGGCGTTTCTATCAGGGCCCTATTTAAAGTCACAGTGAACCACCATTGCCTGCAAACAAAAGGTGAATTACAACATACTAAAGCATTTACAAATATACACATATATTACAGATGCCCATATTACATAGAGATATCTATTCTTCAGGATATGACACTTGTGAAAGAAAGCAGATTTAAAGGGACAGTAACACACTTTAATACTCAATGGAATATGCTACCATTTACAATTGTAACCCTACATATACTACTTAAAAAAGTCCACTTCCCTATTTTAGAGATGGGCTGCTCCACACTCTTACAGACAGATATACGTATAGCATGACCTTTTTACACCGCTGTATTTGGGGCTGGCTTTTTCTCCATATATTTTATATAGTAAAATACATATGGAGGGAACACAGACCCTACAGGATTCTAAAAACAAACAAACGTAGATACATTTTCGTAAACATACACATTACACAACTTTTAGGCCCTGTTCACACAGAGTTTCTTTCCACACGTTATTTGCCACGGAAACCACGGCAAAAAACGGAGCATAAAATGGCCGAAATTGCCTCCCGTTGATTTCAATGGGAGGTGGAGGCGTTTTTTTCCCGCTAGTGGAAAAAACGCTTGTGGGAAAAAAAAGCGACTTGCCCTATCTTGAGGCGTTTTCCGCCCCAAAAACCCCATTGAAATCAATGGGAGACGGAAAAAACACCTCAAACGACGACGTGTTTTTTTACGTGTTTTTGTGATGCTTTTTTTGTGATGCGTTTTTTGGCTATTGAAGAAAGAGGTAAAAAAAAGCATCAAAAAGGCATAAAAAAATACGTAAAAAAACCGCCTGAGGTGCAAATCCACTTCCAAAAAAACGGAGCTGATTTTTACACTCTTTTCTGCCTGCAAAAAACTCTGTGTGAACATACCCTAAAGTTCCCATGTGTAATAACTGTGGATATATAAAGTAAACCTAAAGCTCTCCAGTAACACTTGCATTTTTCATTTTCAAAATATTTTATTTTATTCCAAACAGTATTTTAGGACAAGCGATAAACGTTTCGGCCCAACCAAGGCCTTTCTCACAATCGCTGTGGAAGAATAAAAAGAAACAAGTATACATATACCTCTATAGGAGTAAAAATAAAATATATATATAGGGCCTTGTGAATAAATGTCCCACAGGAGAAAGTAAGTGGTTAGGTACGACCAGCACGTATGTACAAAGTACCCCCAAATTTATCTAATCAAAGAATAGCAGGACTCTACTATATCAGATAACAGAATTGAGAACCAAGAGTCACAAGGCTATACATATTGTAAAAAATTAATTTTATTGCATATAAATATATATAACATACATAATAAAAAACAAACAAAGCGAGGTTTCTAAAAAGAGAAAAAAGTTATGTATGAACCACTCCAAACTAATGTTGAATCGCAGGGATGGTATAAAGACAACACCAAAACACAGGGGTATGGTATACAAAAACACCTTAACACAGGGACATAACTGCGGTAGACAAAAGTATTATATGAAAGATCATGAGGTCAGCATGTAAATTGCAATAGTGCATAATTCATATCATCTGCTGTCCATTATACAAACACAATATCGTGTCACCGCATAAGCTAAATATGTCAATTAGCAATCTGCAAATAGGTGCTCCGAGGGGAAAACCTCGTTGCCATGTATCCAGAGGGAATATACCCTAAATGCGCCCAAAGGTGAAGAAGACTTCCGATCTGGCTAACAACCAGAAGGAGCCAATCTATCAAGTCTTACCCATAGATGTGGTGGTGAACCTGCGATCCCCGTGGTCCATGTGACAGAGAATGTCACCCCAACGCGCGTTTCGCTGCTCTAGCTTCCTCAGGGGGTATTTTAGGACAAGCGATAAACGTTTCGGCCCAACCAAGGCCTTTCTCACAATCGCTGTGGAAGAATAAAAATAAACAAGTATATGACATATACCTCTATAGGAGTAAAAATAAAATATATATATAGGGCCTTGGTTGTGCCGAAACATTTATCGCTTGTCCTAAAATACTGTTTGATATAAAATAAAATATTTTGAAAATTACAAATTCAAGTGTTCCTGGAGTGCTTTAGGTTTACTTTATATATCTATAGTGTGGGTTCCCAAACCCGAACCTATATAGCACCAACAAAGAAAGTCAATTTGTAGTGCATCCTTACATATTTTTGTCATAGATAATACTTTGTCTTGATAAGGCGCATCCTATCCAGATTACGTCGGAATCATTCGCTTATGACCAAACGACTACCACGTCCATATTATCACAAGTAACGAATTCCGGAGAGTTCCTTCGGATTCCACCACAGGAATTACGTACAAGGGATTATGAGAAGGAATTGCGCAAATATACATGCGCCCTGCTGCGCCATTCATTCTCTATGGCACTGCCAGAGATCGCCGAGCGCTGTACTAGGCTATCTCTGACAGTCCCATAGACAGTGAATGGAGCTGCAGTGTGCATGCGTGACCTGCCGCGCCATTCATTTGAAGGAAGGGGGCACCCCTTTCTCGTGGTTGGTGGGGGTCCCAGTGGTCGGATCCCCACCGATCATTATGTAATCACCTATCCTATGGTAGGGGAAACATTTAATCTTGGGACAACGCCTTTAACTATTCACACTCTTGTTTGTAGGGCTTGTGGAGAGGGAATTACTCCACAGGTTATCACCACCCATTAAAATAAAGTATGCAGCAAACCTGGTCTGGGCCCCCTCTCTTTAGAGACCCCATATCATCCGCTATAGTCATATAATTGAATGATTATATCACTGAGGGAAGAAGTAACTGTATGTTGGCCATCGAGACACCTCCCGTCACATAAGCCAATGAACTATAGCTTAGGTGCAACATAGGAATTAGAACTTGAAAAATTTTGAAAATAAGGGATTTAAAAAAAAAAAAAGAAAGACATAGAAAATTATAGGATTTGTATTGCAAGCCCTATGACACATAACCGGAATTTCTTTTGTCCGGATCACTGGAAATATGCTTTAAAAGATGTATTACTACAGCACAGTTTGTAAATCTTGTCCTCCATGTGCTGTGACTATATTGCTTTGCAGACAATAAAATACTACTAACACTGACTCATGCACCAAACTCAAAAATGCAATTTGAACAAATAATTTATATAAAAAAGCAACATCAGCTTGAGTATCTTTATCTTCAAAGACTGCTTTTTAATCTCATGGGCTTCTCTCAGGGTGCCATACATCTTTTAAATCTTGTAAGAGACTTAAGTTGGCTCAAAATAATTTTTGGAGTGACTTGTTATACTGTGTCTTTAGCCGTCTTCTCTGGCGAAGAGGATTTAGAAGCCATATTCTGTTAATCTTAAGCCGGCAAGCAGATTTTTGACAAATAGTTTATATATTATTGATTAGTTTATATTTACCAAAGTAAAAATGTTCCTCTTTACTTATATCAGCGGTAGTTTGGGCCTCTAACTGTTCCAAATGTCCTTTTTATGGATCCATAAGAAACAAATGATGGAAAATAAACTTTTTGTTAATTCCTTATGGGTAGAGATAGGCGAAATAATTCTACATTAATTAAATTTGTAACAAATTTCTTAAAAGTTTTGAATTTTAGCGAAACTTTTGGGAATCGTCCCAAAGACATTGCTCAAAATGGTGGCCACCATTTTACAGATCAGAAGAAGACAGAGAAGGATCACTTGACCTCGGTGCAGCGGCTAGGCGGAAATCCCTTATAATGCCTTGCAGGAAGCCCACCCTCAAGCACAGTCAATCATGAGTCACTGATGACTCAGTGAATGACGGTCATATGAGTCATTGTTACTATAAACAGTCTAACCAAGAAATGCTTCTGCTTTGTGGCTGGCGATACAGATAGGAGAGAGAGGAAATCAGAGAGAAAAAGAGAGATAGTAAAACAAAAAATACAGATAGATAGTGGGTTAGTGTCAGTGAGTGGGTTTCATAGTGAAGAGAAGAGATTAGCTGGTTAGAGATACAATAATTGTATAGAGAGATACATTTTAGAGAGAGATAGGAGTCAGTCAGTGTCAGTGTGTTAGTTTAGGCAGGCACAAACAGCCATTGCTGTAAATGAGCGCTGCTGCAGCTATATAACTCTTACCTTAATTTGTAAATCAACAATCTTGATCACATAAATCACAAATCTTCTTCAAAAATATTAATCCTGGTGCTGATAGTGTGCTGCTGCCTTCTAAAACAAAGATCACATACCTCTTGTTAAAAAGCCATCGCTTCTTTTGATACAACCATGTGTGTATAAACAACGGCACTCATCTGCCAACAAAAACTGATAATTTTTAGACAATTTTTTAATTTGAAAAAGCATTAAAAATCTGACAGTGCAGTGTAATGGATTTGCCTGACACAGCTTCTCTGTCGACGCCCATGGGTAATCAGCCTGCATCTGTGCCTAGATCTGTTAGAGTGACTCGATCTTCTACCACTCAGGCAGGGAGGCTGAGGAGTGGGAGAACCTATCACAGCCTGGCCAGACGGAGCTAGCTCCCGCCCTCGGTCTATTTATACCCTCATTTCCTGCTCCTCCTTTGCCTGTGATTCTGTCTGTTTCCTGGCTCTGCTGCTCCTGCTAATACTATTGACCTCTGCTTCAAATTGACCCTGACTTTACTGACTACTCTCCTGCTCTGCGTTTGGTACCTCGTACACTCATGGTTTGACTCGGCTCGTTCACTACTCTTGATGCTCACGGTGTTGCCGTGGGCAACTGCCCCATTTCCCTTAGCTCTTGTGTACCCTTGTCTGTTGGTCTGTCGTGCACTTATTGAGCGTAGGGACCGTCGCCCAGTTGTACGCCGTCGCCTAGGACGGGCCGTGCAAGTAGGCAGGGACTGAGTGCGGGTAGATTAGGGCTTACCCCGTCATTACATGCAGTGTGTTTTTAAACATATATCTTGCTGTCACTTTCAGCTTGAAAAAGGGGTTGGATACAGAAAATGTCAGTGTCAAATATGACTTTTCAAGGTAATTGGGGCACTTTTGATTTGCAACAAATTTATTTGGACCGAATGGAATCTGACGTCCGGTTTGATAGAAAAGGACCTGAAATGTGTTTTGAGAGATTCGCTCATCTTTGCTTATGGGATCACATTTGGTCTAGCAGTATACAGCATTAAAGAGGCTCTGTCACCAGATTTTGCAACCCCTATCTGCTATTGCAGCAGATAGGCGCTGCAATGTAGATTGCAGTAACGTTTTTATTTTTAAAAAACGAGCATTTTTGGCCAAGTTATGACCATTTTTGTATTTATGCAAATGAGGCTTGCAAAAGTCCAAGTGGGCGTGTTTAAAAGTAAAAGTCCAAGTGGGCGTGTATTATGTGCGTACATCGGGGCGTTTTTACTTCTTTTACTAGCTGGGCGTTCTGACGAGAAGTATCATCCACTTCTCTTCAGAACGCCCAGCTTCTGCCAGATCACGCTGTGACGTCACTCACAGGTCCTGCATTGTGTCAGACGAGCGAGGACACATCGGCACCAGAGGCTACAGTTGATTCTGCAGCAGCATCGGCGTTTGCAGGTAAGTCGATGTAGCTACTTACCTGCAAACGCTGATGCTGCTGCAGAATCAACTGTAGCCTCTGGTGCCGATGTGTCCTCGCTCGTCTGACACGATGCAGGACCTGGGGAAGTGATGTCACAGCGTGATCTGCCAGAAGCTGGGCGTTCTGAAGAGAAGTGGATGATACTTCTCGTCAGAACGCCCAGCTAGTAAAAGAAGTAAAAACACCCCGATGTACGCACATAATACACGCCCACTTGGACTTTTACTTTTAAACACACCCACTTGGACTTTTGCAAGCCTCATTTGCATAAATACAAAAATGGTCATAACTTGGCCAAAAATGCTCGTTTTTTAAAAAATAAAAACGTTACTGTAATCTACATTGCAGCGCCGATCTGCTGCAATAGCAGATAGGGGTTGCAAAATCTGGTGACAGAGCCTCTTTAAGTAAAATGTCTTGTAGCTTTGAGCTCTTAGAAATGGACTTTTCTGCTAAATACCTTTTTTTTAACATATCCTGTACTTGTAGGGATAAAGATTTTGAGAAAGTGTTATTTTTGGGCAGAAGAAATATTTAATGTAGTTATTTGTACTGCATTGGACTTTACTCACACAGCTCTATCAGTGATTCATGTGAGCCAAATGTTTTGTGTAAAAAAATGGGATCCCTTCATAGGAAAACAAGGACATTATGGAAAAGCCTCTGCCTGGATCAAGCATACATGCAATAGATCCTCAGTTTTAGTCCATGACAGTACTGCAGAGGACGCCAACCTTTTGTAGGTCACGAGACAGGTGGTGAGGAATCACACTGAATTTTAAAAGGGACAAAGCCTATTAAAGATCTGATAATTGATAAGGCTTTAACCCTAAAGGCCCTTTTACGCTGGCCAATTATTTGGAAAACAAGCGTTCAAAGAACACTACTTCCCGATAATTGCACTGTGTAAACAGGGCAGCGATCAGCAGATGAACGAGCAAATGTTCATTAGTTGATCGTATCATTTTAAATGTGTAAATATTATCGTTGTCACCAGCAAATCTCCCTGTGTAAACAGGGAGATGTGTTGCCGACATGATACAAATGTATGGGGACGAGCGATCGGAGTAACGATTGATTGTCCGCATACAAGATCCTTGTGAAAGGAGAAAAATAAGCGCCAATCAACGAGCTGCCTTGTTGATCACCGCTCGTTGCACCTTGGCTGTCCTGTGAGAGGACTGAAACGTAGCTTGTCTTTGAACATGGAATAATAAACTACATCTTTCTTTGAAATCAACTTCTGGAGTGCTGTGATCATTTTGCATAGATAGATAGATAGATAGATAGATAGACACACACAATAGTATGTAGATACTACTCCTAATAATTGAGTTCGGATGTTTCAGCCACACCCATTGCAAGCAGATGCATAAAATCTAGTACACAGCCAAGCAATCTCCATAGACAAACATTTCTACAAGTATGGGCCATACTGAAGAGCTCAGTGACTTTAAACCTGGCACTGTCACAGGATGCCACCTTTGCCATAAGTCGGCTTGTGAAATTTTTTATTCTGCTAGATCTGTCCCAGTCATCTGTAACTGCTATTGTGAAGTGGAAGGGCCAAGACGAAACAACAGCTCAGTCACAAAGCAGTAGACCACACAAACTCCCAGAGCAGGGTTAAAGTATGTGGCACGTAAGAATCACCTATTCTCTGTTGCATCACCCACTACAGAGTTCAAAAATACTTCTGAAAGTGACGTCAGCCCAAGAACTGTGCTACCGGAGCTTCAGGAAATGGGTTTATATGGTCGAGCAGCTGCACACAAGCTTAACATCAACATGTGTACAATGCCAAGCGTCGACTGGAGTGTCGTAAAGCATGCCGCTACTGGGCTCTGGAGCAGTGGAAACGTATTCTCTGAAATTATGAAACATATTTCACAAAGTAGATGTTTAATGGACGATTCTGGGATTGACGGATATAAGGACAGCGCTACCTACCAGAATCCATAGTGCCTACTGTACAATTTGGTAGAGGAGGGATAATGCTTTGGTAAGGCTGTTGCAGTATGACTTTGCCCCTGTGTACAAAGTGAGGTCCATAAAGACATGGTGTGACAAGTTTGGTGTGGAGGAACTCGAGTGGCTGCATAGAGGCCTGACCATAACCCCATTAAACATCTTTGGAACGAACTCCGATTGCCAACCAGACCTTCTCATCCAACATCAGTACCAGACCTCACAAATGCCCTTATGGCTGAAAGGACACAAATTCAAACAGTCTTCCCAAAATCTTGCAGAAAGCCTTCCCAGAAGAGTGGAGGCTGTAATAGCCACAGAAGGCTGCCCAAGTCGATACCAACATGGTTATTGGAATGGGATTTTTTACCTATCAGTATGTTTTTGTAGTGTAGGCAGATTTTGCCCTCAGTTGGATTCAAACCCAGGACCCCAGTGCTGCCTAACATATCACTACATCTAAACAGAGCATACATACTATAGGCAACTATATATTCATTGATTGTACTGAACTCTATTTGATCTTAAGTAGAGGAAAAAAGACCTGAATCATAAACTGGTGCAAGGGCTTTAAGCTGTCAATCACTTATGACATAGTAGACATGTTGAAACCTCAAAGTTTCTTCACATGGAGGATTGCTTTTATTTGGCGCAGAATTCTCAATGCTGGCAATCAAAATGCTAGGTGGTCTATAGGGGTGGACATACCATAAATGCAACTTGTGGAGCTTCACAGTGGCATAGTACGGCATCTATCAAATTGTATGTTATATACTGGACTAAGAAATTTCATAGTTCACAATTACCGGTTTAGAGAGATATAAGGGGCAATCCCTATAATAAGCTTTTAGAGACCTAGGGCCCCATATACTGTTCTTGCGCAGGGGCCCTCTGCTGTCTGTGTCCGCTCCTAACGCTCTTTATTTATTGTAAGAGTTGTGCACCAAGGTACTTATTCTCCTTTCTTCTTCATCCCCCTTACGAAGAACATCATTGTTATTACTACTGTAAACATCAATATCAAAATTACATATCCCATCGTTTTCATTATCATAATGCACTCTACTTTTATAGTAGTACCTGGTTTTAATATTTCCAATTTTCTTCGACTCGTATATCCTATATAATTGATGCAATAAAGCTCACTATAACTACAATTCCCTAGTGTTTTGTAGTTGGAAATGCTGGTTATTTTAATAAATTGTCCTTGGGTACAAAAATAATGTAATAATAAATAAAAAAAATATAGGCAGTAAACGAATAAAAGACAAATAAAATTATAACTGGCATTCATGCGCCACACTGGTGTGTTTCATGTAGCGCAATTACAAAAATGCTATCATTTTTTGTAATTTAATAACCTTTCCTTTTGCTGATCTATCTGTTATACTGATATGTATTGTCCTATGTGTAAATTACTTCATAAAATAATAATAATATTTTTGTAAAATTATTAGATCATTACAAGTCACCAAAAGATATGTAAGGGATTCTTGGCAGTTTTGACCAGGACATACTGGGTCCAGTGCTAGCTGCTTTCCCAATTCCTTTGACCCATGCTCCCCTCTGCTTCTGGGATCCTGCTGTGGCGTTTTCGCCACACCTGGTTTCGTTGGGCCAGATAATTGGAATAGTGCTCAGCCCATGGCATGCCTATCTTTAGAAGCTCCTTTGTAACTTTTTCCTGTAGCTGAGGAACAGGTACTTACGGGACTGTGTCCTGGAGATTCCCTCTATGAAAAAAATATACCTCCATAAGGATGAAGAGCTGATGATCCCTTAGACTCCGCCCCCTGTTCTAGCCTTTGATAAACCTGTTAGTGACTTAGTGGGTTCACTAACCATCTGTTGGCCTCAAATTAGTTTACATCACTCAGCCAATTAGGCATCAAAGGAAAGCCTGTAGTCATACCCATTACTCTGCCAAGCCTGCCCTATCAGTCAGAAGGAATCCTCTCGCTAATTTTGGTGTGAAAGCAAATTAAAAGGTACAGACCTCAAAATGTAATGTTTATATAAATATTATGACATCACTCACATCAAGAGAAGCCTGCTATCATACCCACTTCTCAAACCCTGCGTATCCCCTTAGGAATCAAGGAAAGCCCACTGTCATACCCGCTACTTCAACCCTGCCTGCTGACATACCCACTACTCTAACCCTGCCTGCCTCCTCAGTCAGAAGGCATCCTATTACTTAACCTTCGGTTAGCTGCAAATCACCAGGTTCTGACATCAGAATGTGACATTTATACAAATATTATTTATATACATAAAATTACAATTTCCATTTCTGTGTATTATAAAAAAAAAATGACTGGGAGAAATCATGTATGTTTAATCTCTTACTGACATCTGCCGTATATATAAAGGGCAGGTCGGGTGGGGGAGTATGGCGCAGGCTCACAAGCTGGTGACAAAATACTAATTTTATTTTTAACAATCGTTTTTTTCCATGTAAAAGTAGTAAAACATATAAAATCTATATAAATTTGGTAACGCCATAATTGTATTGACCCATGGAATAAAGTTAACATGCCATTTTTACTGCATGTTGAACGCTGTAAAATTGAACCCCCCCACCCCCCCAAACAGAAAATTAAGGACTTACTGTTTTTCTCCTATACCACCCCGTAAAAAAAAAAATTCCAGTTTCCTACTCCATTATATGGTACACTAAATATTGCCGTGAAAATCTACGAGTTTTCCCTCAAAAAACAATCCCTCATACGGCTATATAGATGGAAAAATAAGTTACGGCTTTTGAAATTCCGGGAAGAAAAAAACGAAAGTGAAAATCCGAAAAATGGCTGCGGTGGGAAGGGGTTAATGGTGAGAAACAAGACTTGTTCAGAATAAAATTTCAATGATAATGGCAAAACCAAATGATGTTACATGCAGTTTAGTTTCAATACAGAATAAATCAAGATAAAGTGTTAAAAAAATCACTTACATTTTGGAAACATAAAACCAAACTATAAAAAATCCTAACCCAAAAATTAATCTGTGGAAGATCATCTAAATGACAAAAACACACAGGGTATGTGTAAGGAGTGGAATCTCATGCTGTGTGTTAGAAAGGCAGGACCAAGGGGAAGGAGCTGAGCAATGCATTATTCCAAGATTTATATCAATTGCAGATATATTAAACACAAAGGGCCCAAAAAAAATTCCTTCTTCATAAATTGCAGGTAAATGCATATTTTGAATATGTTCCCAGAACAATAGCTCCTGTCTTCTCTTACAATCTCCCAGGTCTGCTCATCCTTCATATCCATTTAGATATACAGCCCCCGGCATGAATTCCAAACATTTGGATGAGTCAGCATCAAAGCTGAGAAAAGAGTAGAAGCAGGATAATATCAGTGCAAATAGTAAGGGGGAGACTCAGAGGCAGGCAGGGCTTTTTCGAGTGTGGATTAGTCTCGAGCAAATAATGATCACTGGCTCTTTGCTGCTCATTATTGACACAGCTTTTTGATCATTACACATCTTCTGTGGCCTCGTACTGTCACAGGATGTTACCTCTTGGGCTAATTCCTTTCTGCAAACAATATTGGTTGAGTGAAATTTCGAGTCTATGTCTCCTGCTGAGTGCTCAATGTTTAATCCCAAAGAACGTGGGGAGTAATCTAACCCAGTGATAAGAAACTTTGGAATAACCTAAACTAAGTTGCACCAAGGTGTGCAATAAATATATACAGTACACAACCTCTTTGTTGGTGAAGTCAACCAGATTGTCCTTGGTTTACGTGTGGCTCTACTGTTTACACCTTTACCAATAAATAGGTTTTCAGCATAAAAAGAATATAAATATGTCATCTTGCTCATTCAGAATATGCTCACATCACATATGTTTAACATATTTTGCCAGAAAAGCCTTCTGATGTATGCACTGACTTGCCCAAAGACTTCAATAGGAAAACAGATGCAAAAAGGGTATCTTTTTAGCATACATTTGGACAATATATGTCAATATCCTGCAACCCCCACTGTATTGAAAGTGTTATAATTGTATATCGAACGGTATCCTTTTTTATGGAAATCAATGGCAAATGGTCCCAACAAACGTAGTTGCCAAACCTATAATGCACCTAGCCTAAGTGCTCTTGCACACGACCGCTCGAGCCCCGTCTGTGAGTCCTGTGTGCCGCCCGAGTCCCGTCCGTGATCCGTGGAAAGATAGGACATGTTCTATCTTTCTACGGATCGGAGATTCGGGTCCGTTTTCACAGACCCGTTTCACCCACTGAAGTGAATAGGTCCGTGAAAAATATGGGGTGCAATTCGAATGCCGTGAAAAAAGGCCCGAGTGGCACTCGGTCGTGTGCAAGAGCTGTTAGCTGAAGCACGATATAATAATTCAGAAATTCTTTGATCTTGAAACGCTAGGAACTCTTTGAAGAAAAAGAAGAAAACAACAATTTTATTGTACAATTTACTTTGGCCATTCTAGTTTTGATTTAGACATTTTGTTCGGTATCTATCATAAAAGAGTATATACATTTTCAGTATGCGTTCAATCTTTGCAACATGCTGTGCCATCTGAATTTGTTGAGATTTTTGCAGACTGGGGAATGTGTCAAATCGCTCATTCATGAAATTGCGCAGTGTCTTCTGAAAACACAGCTGAGTAAGATGTTACGTCATATGTTTATTCGTATTGTATCCCCAAAAATGTTGATGTGATACATGGGACTGAATTAAAATGACTGATAAAAAAAAAGATACTTTATTTCTATAACCTTTTTCTCCTGTAGAAACGGAGAGAGTGTTCCAATTACACAACACAGCCAAGAATTACAATAGCCCTGGAAATCAAAGAGCAGGATAAAAATATTATATGAACAGTGAATAATGGAAGATAGGCATTGAGTTCTTGACAGATGGATGTGCATTAATTAAATGCCTGGGTAAACAGATAAAACAAGCCTGTTTTTAAATATTACTGTTGAGGGGGCGTCTTGGATTGCATAGGGTATATAATCCCTAGGAGCAGAAGCAGCATGAATATCAAGATTAAAAAGCTTGGATATAGGTTCAAACACGAGAAATGTTTAACCATTAGCATTAAAGATGTTCAACTAGCGTCAGACCAGGCTCCTTGTGCTCACCAGAGGAAATGATTCTGAGGGCCCACCCTTCATCTATACAGATCATGTGAACATGCATTTTAAATGTTGTTATCATTGCACACAAGGCACATATCATCAATAAGGTCTAATAGATTATTTGAGCGTAAAACGATAAAAAAATGTCTTTAGCAGCATAGGATTATTTTCAAAACGGCTTCAAATGGGGTTTTCTTATGCTGGAGCATTGAGGCCCTGTTATTGTTGGTGCCCATTATTGTCTTAGAAATCATGACGTTTTCAGGCTTCTGTTAACACTATTAATAGATGTGTTGACAGCCCCCAACGGTCTGATTAAGTTCAATTAAAGCTTTGTGTGGGTGTAATGAAAAGTAAAAATTGCTAGAAGGCAGCATTTAGATTCATATGGGCCTGCAATCACCTTTTTCATATTGCTAGTATAATATACAGTAGGTGGTATGGGCAGCTGAAGCCTATTGCAGATGTGTAATTGATGATTGCTAATTCCAAAAAGTCTTGAATTCACACTTATAAAGTGTTATAGCAGGAATGAAACGCGTTGGTGATTTTAGACAGTAAGTAAATGTGGAGATGTAACACTACATAGGCATAGGTATGATTTAGCAACTCTGCATTTCACTGACTAGATAATAAATATATGCTGCGCTGCCCCTTTTTAGGCTCCATGGGTTTTGAGTGATCTATATACCAACGACAATGTTCACAAGGTCTAACTGACTTATTACTGTATAAACCCATCACACCTGCCAAGGTCTGTAGCAGATCTGGATTCCAATGGCTGAAATTATCAGTCAGGAGGGTGCTAATAGCAAGAGTAGTCAAGTAACAGTCTAAGTTCAGTATACAAATAAGAGGCAACAGGTTCAAGCGTGAGGCAGAGACGTGGTCAGGAAACAATCCAAGTTCGGTTCACAGATAAGGGGCAACAGGTTGTAGCATGAGGTAGAGTTGTGATCAGGAAACAATTCAAGTCCAGGAAGCAGCTCTATAATCTGGCAATCGGGTAGTGCAAGGTACCCAATATAGCTGATATAGGAAGCCAAAAGGGTGAGACTAATCAAGCAATCAAAGAAAGGAATCCAGAGAGGCAAAAGTCAAGAAAAAACAGACAACAAATTCAGCAGCGGAGCTATCCAACCTTTCAGATGGCTTAAAGGGGCTTTCCCATCAGGGACATTTATGACCTATCCACAGGATGTCATAAATGTCAGATAGATGCGGGTCCCACCTCTGGGACCCGCACCTATCTCTAGAACGGGCCCCCTAAACTCCGTTCTGCCTTTTTCTGCTCCCGCTGCCTCCCGGCCACTTCCTGACTATATGGTCAGGATTTACGAAAACAGATTAGCTCGCTAAGCTACGCTGTGTCCATAAGTCCCTTAGTAGTGAATGGCAGTAATGGAAGCAGCATAGCATGCGAGCTACGCTGTTTCTGTAACTGCCTTTCACTACTTTGGGACTTACGAGCTATGTTGATTTCTTCTACATAGTTGGAAATCTCCTGCTTCAGCGGCAACACAGAGCGGCAGAATGGGGTTTAGATGGCCCCATTCTAGAGATAGGTGCGGGGACCCACATCTATCTGACATTTATATCATATCCTGTGGATATGTCATAAATGTTTCTGATGGGAAAACCACCTTAATGATAAGAGCTGCTCCCTGGGACAGAGGTGTCTCTGGGTTTGAATCCTAACAACACTGCTGTTACTGTATTCCTCTGAAAGGGTCTTACTTATCTGTTAATTTGGGGTTAAGTTGGATCCCTAATAAGTGGTGAGCATGCCGGATATGCAAAACTGAGCATTGAGGGGGATATTGGAGGTTGGGTGATAATTGCGGCACCACATACAACTCTTGTATATACTGGGGAACAGACAAGTACCTGCTTGTGCATATATTTGGTGCTTTTTGTAATATTGATTACTACTTTGGTGCATATAACTCCTTACTTCATGCTGGTAAGTTACTTGTCCTTTTAATCTTTTGTGATAATAATAAAAATACAGAAAGATAGACTAAAAATGGTAAGAATCCGAGGGATAAATATTATTATGAGGATCTCTGTACATACCCTTCAAGAAATGTCTGCTCATTGACTGCAGATAATATTGTCACACTTGCGCAAACAACGCTGTATCAGCCATAATCCATTTATGGATGTTTATAGAAGTACAACAACAGAATATTTGTGACAGAAACACAGAAGAAAATGCAACAGAGAATTTATACATTTTTAAAAATAGGAATAATTTACCTTGCATGTTTTCTGCTCCCATCTAAAACATGTGTATAATGATGACCAGTATAAAATATAATGAAGCCTTCAATGTACAGTATTATATTACTCATAATAATGCACTCTAGGCTTATTAAACTCAGTAATAGTAATACTAGTGTCTTGCACCACGGGAGACTGACCTGAGAAATATCTGTCTGGAGCTCGTATGCCCTCCTCATCAGGGGCGGATTAAGGGTACTATGCGCCTCGGGCACTTTTTCAAGTCTGGGCCCCCCCCCCCCTTGAACTCTGAAGACAGAAATCTGAAGACGCTATACCGTATATTTGCAGATTTAAGTTTAGTTGGCGAGATATCTGGCACGGTTTTGAATTTGCTGTAAAAGCAGAATAAGCCATACAGAAGAGAAAAAGCAGAATACTTTGAGATCCTAAAGAGTGAGGAGCTTTATATTGTTATGGTTTCCAGAAAAAAAATCTGCTGTGCGTGAATATAACTTGTCTCTGCTGTTTAACCCCTTAGGGTCAGTTCACATGAAGTGTTTTCACACGATTTTTGTTTCGGAAACGGCGTCGGAAAATGCGCCAAAAAACGTCAGAAAAGGCCCTATCTACGGGTGTTTACGCCTCTGACCTACCATTGACATAGGAGACAGAGAAAGCGTATTTCGCTGCATTTTTTTCCCACGGCGCTGAATGGGCGCGAGCAAAAAACGCTGCGAAACGCCTGCAAGAAACTCAGTGTGAACCCTGCCTTAAAGTCCAATCAATTTTTCACTCGCCGCCTTCCTAGAGCCATAACTTTTTACTCAGTACATATATACATCGCCAGAACCAAGCTCAGTACATAAATACAACCCCAGAACCAAGCTCAGTACATAAATGCTGCACCAGAACAAAGCCCCCTTCCAGCCTCGGGCCCCGGGCACTTGCCCAGATGGCCCGAATGGTAATCCGCCCCTGCTCCACATGTTTGTGTGGGTTTCCTTTGGCTATTCTACACTGGAAAGCGACAACAGATTAAATGGATTCTTATGATATCATCACCAGCTAATCGGCCCATAGAGAGGGCAATTTTTCTGGGGCTAAAGGGGCAGAACATTGATCAAAAGGATTCTGCCTGATTTTAAGTGCCAATGTAGGTAAATTTCTGACCAGAGAAAACAAGTATTTTTTTTTGTCAAAGCTGAATAGACCAGCATGCTGACAAACCACCAAAAGTCAAAGTGATATCATTATGACATGTCTTGTATATGACGTGCTGTTTTAAAACCTTTTTTATTGCATGTAAGATTTATATTTCATTCATTTCCATTGAATATCGTTATCAGACAGATCTGACCAAAATTTCTAGCTCAGGTCCGCACCCTCCACATACAATAGAAACATTCAAAGTTTTCATTCCAGGACAGGAAATAGTGATTCTGTTTACATCACATTTGACTGCAAACTTTACAATATTTCCAAGGGTGCCGATCGGTTAAAGAAGTATTCAGATTTTTCCGTTAAGTTTTATTGTTGTATAATGGAAAGTTAATGAAAAGTATGTTTTATAATGAAAAGTTTCAACATTCTCATATATTTACGTTTCAGATTATAGCCATTTTTAAGATCTCTGCTTGCTGCCACCATCCCGATCATGTCCTGCTCACATACATGCACAGCTCGTTAAAGTGTATCATGGACCATTTAAAGTAGGTAAAATAAAATACAATCTGTGGAATAAATAGTAGTAGAATAATATTACTATCCATTGTGATTAGAGGGTGATGAAATATATTCTATAATAAATTATCTTTCATTGCAGTAACATAGATAATTCTGAACTATACATGTATTGGCAGTGCTGTGTTTACTACCATTACTACCATACCATATATTTCGTTAGAAGTCATTAATAATCTGTAGAAGCAAAGACAGATTGGGTTCAGCAGAAATACCACCGATCAGCAATATAGAATAGTTCATTGCAGTTGCCAAGGGGATATATCACCATGAATCACATTGGTACTGTATGTTAAATCTATCAAGGGTTAACACCAGGACTGTATCTATTATGATCAAATCACATACATCTGGAACTTCTGCTCCTCTGTGCCCTTCCTTTCCTTCAATTAGAGGTTCCCATGCTTGAAAGGCAGGTACACAGAGGGCTAATGACTCCCATAGGGAGTTTCGTGACAGTGAATCAAAGTCTAATCAACCCGGGAGGGTGCGTAGGGAGGGAGAGGTGCTACAGTGCAGGGAGCATAAATTGCACCACAGAGTGCAATGGCCACAGAAAGAACTTTACTTTTACAAGACTCTAACTTTAGAGCTTTCACCTTTAACACCTTTCTCAGGTGCTTATGAATTATGTACTCAACCTCTATGATCATGACATGTCCTGGTCAGTCTCCTTGGAAATATAAGCCATAAAACATAAAAAGAATTTATTTAATTATACCTTATTCATTCTCTAATAAGTTCTGCAACTTTGTAATATAAGTTGTATTTTAATTCCTGAACATTTCCAAGATTTCTGCTTGCAGTCAGGGAATGGAAAAAGCCTTATTTATAGGCAGCAGGACATGATAAGCACATGTGTTCAAACTCTGGATTTAAACAAGACTGTTTCCATTCACTGACAACAAAGAAACACAACATTTTTCATGATGCAATTTTCAAGTTTTATTTACAGGAAATGGAGAAATAAATTTAGATTCAGTCCCTTATCCATTGAAACCAGGAAAAGAAGAAAGAAAGAAAGAAAGAAAGAAAGAAAGAAAGAAAGAAAGAAAGAAAGAAAGAAAGAAAGAAAGAAAGAAAGAAAGAAAGAAAGAAAGAGCAAGGAAGGAAGGAATGAAGGAAGGAAATGAGGGAATTAGGACAAAAAGGAGGAAGGAAGGTTGGTTGGTTGGTTGTTTGTTTGTTTGTTTGTTTGTTTGTTTGTTTGTTTGTTTGTTTTTGGTTGGTTAGTAGGTTGGCTTTGTGTGAAGGAACCACACAGGCATTTAAAAAGAAAGAAAATAAAGAAAGAAAGAGGGAGGGAGGAAGCAAAGAAAGGAAGGAAGGGCAGGAGGGGGCATATAATCTAATTTCTGAATCTCAAGCACGCACTCACTCAATATCTGGTTAGGAAAGAGGGAAGGAAGGAAGGAAGGAAATGAGAGAATTAGGACAAAAAGGAGGAAGGAAGGTTGGTTGGTTGGTTGGTTGGCTGTGTGGGAAGAAACCCACACAGGCATTAAGAAAGAAAGAAAGAAAGAAAGAAAGAAAGAGAGAAAGAAAGAAGGAAATGAGTGGAAGAATGGAAGGGATGACAGAAAAGGGAGGAAGTAGGAAAGAAAGGTAGGAAAGAGAGAAAGAAAGAAGGAAGGAAAGATAGAAGGAAGTGAGGGATGTAGGAAGAAAGGAAGGAAACAATGATGACAACCTCTGCTTGAAATAGGTTTGAAAAGAGTTTGCATTCAGATTGCTATATGAAAGGCTCGCATAAGAGTTCTTTTAGTTGAAGTAACTCTAGTTTACATACTATTAGATCTTCAAGTCCCCAAGTCACTGATGTTGATTTATACTTTTCATGTTGAAGTCAATTTCCCTGCATCATTATCACTAATTCCTTTTAGAGGAAGAACGTACAATGCCCTGTTCTCTGCCAGAGACAGTCTAGCCTTGACTGTTATCTAACTGACAGACCCCATTACTCCCGGGCCTGCCAGGAACATTTGTCCAAACTCTGCAAGAATCTTACAATAGAGACTTGTGAAAACCATTTAACAGTGCTTATATATATCAAGAGGATTAGTGAAATTGCATTGACGAGTGTAATGCATTTACTACTTCTGATAACCAGCTCTATGTTTCCATTTGTGTACGTGAATTATTGGCAGTAATGACTGAGGTGAGTGAATCACATCTCGCTGATTCAAACTATGGGGGATTGGATTTTATGATTTGGTGAGAAATGAGCCAACCAAAGTATCTAATTAATTATCTAATCTTCATTGTACAAGTGATCACACCTTCTGTCAGTTATGTGGGAAATTATTCATTATATTATTCCAAATGGCTTATTTCAATTGTGTAGAAAATCAATTATAAAATATTGTTTCACTGCAGTGACTTGTATCTGAGGCTTACTGAGTATCACTAGCATTTCAGACTAAAACATGAAGAGGAAAGATAAGTATTACATTTTATATTTTACATTTTATTGTTTTATTTTTTATTTTATATAGATTTATATAGATTTTTTTAAATATCCGCTAACAGAAGTTTCCATGATTACTTGTTTTTTTGGGGGAAACCTGTGTGTAGATGCAGTCCCACTGCAGGAAAATAAAGAATTGCAAGATGCCCAATTAAATCAGTTGATGCCCATTATTTTTATTGGACACATGCACAAACATAGCAGATTAATTTTATTGTTGATAAATGTTAAGTAATGCACCTAGGCCGATATAACAGTTATAATGTATATACAGTAAATGGAATAAATCTGAAGATAAGAGAACAGAAGGACCTGAATGTTCAGGATACAAAAAAGCTAAGCAGCAGTACTCAATGTCAAGCCGCAGCTGCAAAAGCAAATAGGATTTTAAGGTGTTTAAAAACAGAGATTAAAACCTGTAATTTAAATGTAATATTACCTCGCTATAAATCCCTCGTAAGGCCATATATTAAATATGGAATTCAGTTTTGGGCCCCAAATTGTAAAAAGGATATAGCAGATTTTGGGAAAATTCAAAGGCAGGCAACTAGATTATTAAATGGGATGGGAGGTGTCCCTTACAATGAAAGGCTAGAAAAATTAGGCTTATTTATCTTCGAAAAAAAGATGCCTTAGAGGTGATCTTATTAACATGTATAAGTATATGTGTGGTCAATACAAAGAAATAGCTCATAATCTGATGTTTCCAAGGACTTTATAAAGGACATGGGGATTTTCATTGCGGCTAAAAAAATACATTTCAGACATCAATATAGGAAAGGGTTCCTTACTGTTAGAGTAGTCAAACTATGGAATACCCTACCCCAAGAGGTAGTAATGGCAGATACTATGTCAGCGTTTAAAAAAAGGTGAGATGTTTATTTACTGATCAATGGTATTGAGGGTTATAGTTAATCAAGCAAAGAATGACAGGTAATTTATTGAGAAAGGTAAAGCTGGAAGGACCTGTGTCTTTTTTTTAAACCTATGTAACTATGTTACTCTCTAGAGCACAGATTCAGACTTGGAATGTCTTTGCTCAGGTGATAAGAGGGGTATCTCGAATTGAGGACTCCTCTCAGTAACATAAATGTGTCCTAAATGGGCATACACAAAAGGTGTTTATAACCCAGACATCCCCATTGACTTATTTACTAGTAAGAAATTACAATGCAGACTACATACGCTTCTAAGGGACCTCAGAGTTCCCCTATAGTGCAGCAGTAATTAACCAAAGTGCGTCAACCTGCAGGCATTATATGAACATTGCCTCCTGGCGCTGAACATTCAGGCGTTATCTTGAAGAACTGATCCAACCTGACCGCCTTCAGCAGAACCTGAAAAGTTTAAGATTTTATTGTTCTCCCTGATACACAGGGATAATGCACAAAGTGATGTCACTGTACAAGGAAAATGCATACAGTAATGTAACAATAATGGGATAATACACACAGCGATGTCACAGTACAATATATATGTCCATTAGGACAGTGATGTCATTGTAGAGGGATGTCTAATCAGTGAATATATAGCACAGGAATTATACAGTGATGTCACTGTACAGAGATAATGCACACCGTGATATGATAACACATGAATAACGCACACAAACAAGGTCACCATGTACAATGTGACATCACAGCACAAAAAAATATATAATAATGTCACATGAAGGTGCACACATGATGTCACAGTACAGTAATAATTCAGTAATATGATAAAACAGGAATAATGTTAGAAGGGATGCCACAGAAATGGGATAATGCACACAGTAGATGTAACCATTAAGCTCTACAGTAAATGAAACCATATTCAATTTTTCATGCCACCTTCCGTCGTCCATAGTCATCACTGTCTGGCCATTACCTCTTTGTAGAGAAAAGCCCCCTTAGTTGTTGCACCCCATAAATGGTGCTATGCCTGCTTCCCTGGTAGTTATACCTATAATGTATATGCAGCTGTCAACTAGAAAGGGGCCAAATATCAAATTTGTTATGGGGCTATTTGAATTCTAGTTACTCCATTGAGTACTGGGCCCAAACCTACCATGTGCCAGTTAGAATACTGGTATCTTCATTATGTTACAGATGGGCATTTGTGCCCCCTCCGGTACCAGGGTCTGGCAGTGACTGCTACCTCTGCACCCCCTAAAGCTACACCCCTGAGTTCTTCAAAAAGCTCTGTAGATTCTTTATGGTGCTCTGAGCTAAAAAGAATATGTTGAAGCCGTTCGTGACAGAATACTTCCCTACCCTACTTGTAATGACATAAACTGGGCAACGCCATGAGCGTCCGCGGCTCCCATGTTGTATAGAGAATAGCAAAGCTACAGTTGATAGTTGATAGTGCTGCAGAGCAGTGGAAGTTCAGGTCAGTGTTCACACTGAGTTTTTTGATTCGTTTTTTGACGCGGAAACCGTGCCAAAAAACTTGTCAAAAACGGCCCAAAAATGCCTCCCGTTGATTTCAATGGGAGGCGGGGGCGGTTTTCTTTCGCGAGCAGTAAAACCGCCTCGCGGGAGAAAGAAGCTACATGCCCTATCTTCGAGCGTTCCCGCCTCTCACCTCCCATTGACTGCAATGGGAGGCAGAGAAAGTGTATTTCGCTGCGTTTTATGCCCGCGGCTCTCAATGGCCGCGGGCGAAAAACGCAGCGAAAATCGGCGTGCAGGGAGAGGAAAATCTGCCTCAAACTTCCAAACGGAATTTTGAGACAGAAATTCCGCCTGCAAAAAACTCTGTGTGAACATAGCCTAAGAGTCAGCCGTTCTTGAGGGGGAGTGCCTACAACAAATACCCTGTTCACACGCAGCAGAATTCCTGTGGATTTTCAGTGTAAATTCTGCACTGAAGATCTGAAGCAATTTCCAGTACAATACAGGCAGATTGTGTTTTTTAAAAGCCCCATCCACATATAGCAGAAAAAAACACCCAGAATTAAGGCCATGCTGTAGATTTTCTAATTCGCAGCATGTCAATTCTGTTGTGGATTTGCTGCAGACTTTCAGTGTGGATTTCACCCTTTGCAATACATAGAGTGAAATCTACACCAGAATCCATGTCGAAATCCACATCAAAATCCACATGTAACAATTGCGGTTTCTCGCCGCTAATTTGTTTTGGATTTGCTGTGAAATCCGCAGCAAAAATAGTTTCCAATGTTTGACAGGGGTTAGCGGTTACACACTTTGATTTACAGTTCTCTTAGCACGGATGTCTCGGTAATAATAACTCAGTGCAGTGTCAGATCTCATATACAGTCTGTACTTATGACAACGGACCCTGCACTAAATGGTTATCATGGACAACTGTGCTTAGGGAAGAGTAAATCACAGTGGGTAACTGCTAACCTCAAACTCTATCAGTTGTGGCATTTTTCAGACCCTTGATATGATTTTTAATGTGCTTAATATAGTATAAAATAACAAAAGGAGGTGTACTTACCTTTATAATTCCCTGCCGCTCCCACACTGACTGTTCACTGGTCCCCTGCTAGTCTTTGTCTACCCGGCTTCAGCTATGGCGAGTCAACCTCACTGATGTCACTGATTTGGCTAGTAATTAGCAGGGTGTCAAATTAACACTACATCACTGGAGTCGGTAAACATAGACCAACAAGGAACCAATGAATTGTCAGTGTGGGAGTGATAGGGGATCAGAAAAGTACACCTATTTTTGTTCATTTTTTTTGCTATATTCAGCAATTTAAAAGCATTTTATTTATCTGGAAAACCCCTTTAACAGCTTGTGCATTTAGCGTCATTGATTTAGAATTTTCATTGGGGTGGGTGATGGGGGGTGCCATTCCATCTTTTGCCTTAGGCAGCAGAAAAAAATAAATTGGCCCTGGATATAACGATAATGTAGATGGGCAGTATATTTGGCATCTTACTGGACTTAAATTTTTGATGGGCACATCACTCAAGCGGAACTGTCGTAGTAAAGGAGCTTCATTAGTGGAAAGAAGACGTTATCCAATAGGAGCATCCACTTTAATAATATTCCAATATTATATATCTGTAAATATGCTTATGAATCCCATCATCCTTGGCCATCTACATACTGCAGATGATAGTTGGTTTAATTAATGTATTATCTGCTAATGACAGGCTTGCTGCTTCTTCTCCACACAATTAAAGTCCCCTTGTCATGTTGGCACTAATATCACAAGAGGAAACCGTTATTTACAGTGTGTACAATGAGGAAACTAATGGTCAGTGTGGGAAATTGTTGCATGTTCAGAGCCATTAACATGGGGAAAAGATCCATCTCGTGCAACAAAACTTGATAGATTTTCTAGTATAAGCAGCACAGATTTTAATGAGACATAATTAAGATTGTGTAGCTACATGGTGCAGTTGTCATATTAAATACTATTTATGTTACAATGTTACATTTGTTTATTTCCATGTTAAAATAACTGCAGTACTGATGAGGCAGGAACAGGAGTCGTATACGAAAAAGAAGCGTGGGTTGACTACTCCAATAACAATTGGTGGCATGGTAATGACACAGCTACAGGGCATCTTGGGCTCATTAGGGCATTTTCGTCTTTCAAAACAACTGATGAAAGATAAAAAAAATTTTGCTCTCCCATCAGGCTGTGAGATGACTTCTGATTTTCTACAACTTTGAAAAACTCAGACCTTGATATTAGAGGTAAAAGAAATCACCAGGTTTGGGATTCAAAAGGAACCAAAGTTATTCCCATTTTGGAGAATCAAAGAAGAAGAGAATTTTCTAAAAATTGTTCATCTATTTTATTTTCTAGAATGCAATATCTGGTTGGGAGGTGGAGAACATGCAATGCAAACCATAGGGCTGTAAGGGAACAAAATACATACTTGAGTTTCCCTACTATAGTAGATCAAGATGGAAAGAGCACTTATACTGCATTTAGTTAGAATTTTCTCTTTATAAATAAACTATTCAACTCAGGAGTACTGTAGAAATGGATTATGATATTACGAGAAGCCATATTAATTTACAATGCGAGTTAGATAAGTCATTTTTATTTTTGTAGGTGGTGGTAATAAAACTGGTCCATTCTAACTGTTATTTGCCATTCCATAACCTATTACCTTGGATTCAATGTTTATTATATTTCCCTAAATTCCTATACAACTCAAACTGGGAGATGAAAGTGGGTTAAAATAGTTATTTCACTAAGACAACCTCTTTTTATATGCTAAATTAGGGGATATGGACGTCATAAAGAGGGGTCCTGTGCTTGAGACTCCACTCTATTATCCAGATTGGAGAATCTTTAACAAACAGCTTTGACAGACCTTACCCCCCCCCCCCATGTATTACATGGTTTGCCATGTCCAGATTTCCGGTGGATATTGTTGCACACAACGGATATTCTGTATCTTTGGAGTTGTTATGATTCCATCAAGTCTGTCTACTAACATGAATGACACATGGACATTGGAGAGCAGAGAGCTCTGATGTCTAATATTCTGCTCAAAGGGCTCCTGATACTCAGTTTACCTCCAGAGTAATTAATCTCCAATTTATGTGTTCATTGTCTCTGTACCATGGCATGGTACTTTTCTCCATTGACATTAAAGGTTATTCATATTTGTCTATTTCAGGCTATTAAAATCCAGGCAACGACAAATGAGAGTCAATGGAGTTCAGTGCCAGGACCCTAAATTTGTGGCATCAGTGCAGGTTTCCTGGATCACATCATATGTTATTATCTAAGTGAAAATTCAGAATATAATGTAGAAAAACAAGAGAAAACTCATTACATACATATGCAGGGAAAAACCCATGACCCATAGCATCCAATCGCAAGTTACCTTCCATGGGTTGAGCTCATCATTTTGCTGTGTCAGTGTAATGACGGGGGTAAGGGAACAGACAAGTGAGCCCTAATCTACCCGCCACTCAGTCCCTCCCTACTTGCAACGACCCGCCCTAGGCGATGGGGTACAACTGGGCGACGGTCTCTACGCTCAATAAGTGCACGACAGACAAACAGACAAGGGTACACAGAAGCAAGGGAAAAGGGGCAGTTGCCCACAGCAACACCGTGAGCAACAAGAGTGGTGAACGAGCCAAGTCAAACCAGGAGTGTACGAGGTACCAAACGCAGAGCAGGAGAGTAGTCAGTAAGCCAGGGTCAATATGAAGCAGGGTCAAATAGATCAAGAAGCTGCAGCAGGGCCAGGAAACCAAACGAGAAGAATCACAAGCAAGGAGGAACAGGAAAGGCAGGTATAAATAGACAGAGGGCGGGAGCTAGCTCCGTCTGGCCAGGCTGTGATAGGCTCTCCCACTCCTAAGCCTGCCATCCTGAGTGGTGGAAGATGGAGTCAGTCTCACAGACATAGAAGCAGGTGCAGACTGATTACCTATGGGCGTAGATACAGAAGATGTGCCTGGCAGATCCTTAACAGTCAGGGCCGGCTCCAGGTTTATGTGGGCTCATGGGCGACACAGACTTAGTAGGCCCAACTCACGGCAGCAGTAAAATGGCAGAAAACGTCACTTTATGCCCCCATATAGACGCAAGGCCCTGTTTATGCCCACATATAGAAGTTAGGTCCCCAGTTTGTGCGCCATAAATTTAGTGCCACACAGCCTCCCTCCTAGGTAGTGCCACACAGCCCTCTCCTCCCAGGTAGTGCCACACAACCCCCCCTCCTAGGTGGTGCCACACAGCCCCCCTTCCTGGTAGTGTCACACAGCCCCCCTTCCTGGTAGTGCCACACAGCCACCCTCACTGGTAGTGCCACACAGCTCCCCTCCCTGGTAGTGCCACACAGCTCCTCCCTGGTATTGCCACCCAGGCCCCCTCCCTGTGGGTAGCGCCTTTAGGGCTCCCTCTAGTGGAATTCCCAGCCAGAGCTTCAGGAGTAGCCCCTGACATCAGTCGCGTAGCTATAGGGGTCGCAGCGGTCCCACAGGGCCACACAGCGTGCTAATGCTAATTCTGTATGTGCCGTGACGCCGGCACTTCCTGGTTACTGGCAGGGCTCCTTTAGACGTCACGGTCACATGGTAAACCCAGTATACCACGTGACCGCGACGTCACGTGAGGAACGTTCCAACCAGTGTGGACGAGCCGGTGCGGAAGAGAACAGAAGACTGCAGGTGAGCTGCAGAGGGGACCCGTAATGTATGTGTGTTGTATTGTGTGGGGTGCAGCTATGGGGGGCATTATACGGTATGATGACAGCTATGGGGGTATTTTACTGTGTGGGCAGCTATGGGGGCATTATACTGTATGAGGGCATTATACTGTATAGGGGCAACTATGGGGAGCATTTTACTGTGTGGGGGCAGCTATCTGGGGCATTATGCTGTTTTGGGCAGCTATGAGGGTCATTTTACTGTATGGGTCTGCTATGGGGACATTATACTGTGTGGGCAGCTGTGGGCGGCATTATACTGTATGGGGAAGCGATCGGGGACATTATACTGTGTTGGGCAGCTATGAGGGGCATTATACTGTATAGGCCTGCTGTGGGGGCATTATACTGTGTTGGGCAGTTATGAGGGGCATTATAGTGTATGGAGTCTGCTATGGGGGCTTTATACTGTGTGGGCAGCTATGGGGGGCATTATACTGTATGAGGGGAGCTATGGCAGGCATTATACTGTATGGGGACATTATACTGTATGAGGGCAACTATGGGGACCATTATACTGTGTGGGGACAGCTAGGGGGGATTATACTGTGTGGGGGGCAGCTATGGGGGGCATTATAATGTGTAGGGGCAGCTATGGGGGGCATTATACTGTATGAGGGCAACTATGGGAGTATTATACTACATGGGGGCAGCAATGGGAGGATTATACTGTATGGGGGCAGCTTTGGGGAGCATTATACTGTGTGGGAGGCTATGGGGGACATTATACTGTTTGGGCATCCATGGGGGATGTTGGGCAAGGCAGCTGGCCATAGACGCGGGCAGGGGATCTTGTGGTGTTCGGGAGTGGTAGAGGGGCCCAAGCTGAATTCTTACACAAGGGCCCATGCACCTTTAGCTATGCCTATGCCTGACGTCACTGTCATGTATGGACAGTGTTGTCAGGGGCAACCCCAGAGCCATAGTCCCGGGCAGAGCACTGCTAGCACTTTGCCTGGGACTCCTGCTCCTGACATCACTGTCCATATATACAGGGTGGGCCATTTATATGGATACACCTAAATAAAATGGGAATGGTTGGTGATATTAACTTCCTGTTTGTGGCACATTAGTATATGGGAGGGGGAAACTTTTCAAGCTGGGTGTTGACCATGGCGGCCATTTTGAAGGCAGACATTATAAGCACTCTGCCTGGGACACTGCTCTGCTCCTGACATCACTGTCCATGTATGGACAGTGATTTCAGGGGCTTCCAGAAACAGAGACCCAGGCAGAGCACTATTAGCTACTCGCACTCTGACTTGGAGTTTGCAGCATAGTAAATGTCAGAGCGGTGAGATACCTCTCTGCTCTGGCATAGCGTTAAATAGTATCTGCTTCCTAGGGACGCAGATACTATTGAATGTGGCATCGCTACCGCTGTATCAGCCATAGCATCTGCTAGCGGGGTCACTGGGCTTGGCGGAGGGGCCGTCACAGCGGATAGCAATTACGTTTAATATATCTCTTGAAGCAGAGGCGTAGCTAAAGGCTCATGGGCCCCGATGCAAAAGTTCTTATTGGGCCCCCCCCCCCCCCGCAAACTCCTCATGGTCGACGGTCCGCAGTTTTCAGCTGCATCGCTGGTTCTCCTAATTTCAGCCGTAATGGACGCTGCCGTGTGAACATACCCTCAGGGCTTAAAATGTGAGGGGAAATAGCCCCAATACATATGTGTCCGCTCAAAAAAAAATGTGTGTATAGGAGACAG
This sequence comes from Rhinoderma darwinii, assembly GCF_050947455.1. Taxonomy (NCBI): domain Eukaryota; kingdom Metazoa; phylum Chordata; class Amphibia; order Anura; family Rhinodermatidae; genus Rhinoderma; species Rhinoderma darwinii. The sequence continues at coordinate 30,729,855 of NC_134689.1, forward strand.
CATAGCATATCTATAGCACTACGACCCTATAAACTATGGATAGAATTAGATACATTGGCTCAGCAGACAGTATCACACATGATAGGATTAGATACAGTGGCTGAGCAGACAGTATCACACATGATAGGATTAGATACAATGACTCAGCAGACAGTATCACACATGATAGGATTAGATAGAGTGGCTCAGCAGACAGTACCACACATGATAGGATTAGATACAGTGGCTGAGAAGGCAGTATCACACATGATAGGATTAGATACAGTGGCTCAGCAGACAGTACCACACATTATAGGATTAGATACAGTGGCTCAGCAGACAGTATCACACATGATAGGATTAGATACAGTGGCTCAGCAGACAGTACCACACATGATAGGATTAGATAAAGTGGCTCAGAAGGCAGTATCACACATGATAGGATTAGATACAGTGGCTCAGCAGACAGTACCACACATGATAGGATTAGATACAGTGGCTCAGCAGACAGTATCAGACATGATAGGATTAGAGATAGGGCCCAGCAGACAGTATCACACATGATTGGATTAGATATAGGGCCCAGCAGACAGTATCACACATGATGGGATTAGATACACAGCTCAGCAGACCGTATCACACATGATAGGATTAGATACAGTGGCTCAGCAGACAGTATCACACATGATAGGATTAGATACAGTGGCTCAGCAGACAGTATCACACATGATTGGATTAGATATAGGGCCCAGCAGACAGTATCACACGTGATTGGATTAGATACAGGGCTCAGCTCGCTGACATTGCGGCTCCAGCGCTGGACCCAGGAAAGGTAAGAATAATAATTTTGCTTCTTTATGTGTTACTGATTATTTTTGTGTGTTTGTGTTTTTTTACAGGTTCGGTTGTTGGACTTCGGATTCGAGGACTTCAATGACGGTTGTGTTTTTTTATTTCAATAAAATATTTTTTCTATGTGCTTGTATCTTTTTAAACTTTATTATCACCGCCTTAGTAATGGCCGCTGGCTGATTGACAACCTCCATTACTAAGGCGGGGCTTAATGTTAGCAGGTGCCAAGGGTCTGCAGTCAGATGAAGGTCCGAAATGTCATCTTATTAACCTTTTGCAAACTTTATAGAACTATTTACATCAAGATTTATTTTCTTTTCCTTTTTTATAGTGCGAAGACAAGACCAAACCCCTTTACTATTTTAGACAAGGCCTCAAAATGAGTTAAGACCCAGACACTACCCTTAAATGAATTCAGACACAGACAAGACCCTAAAATTATTCAGAACGAGGACCAAAACCCTAAAATAAATTCAGACCCCGAACTAGACCTCTATAATTAGTCGGGCCCCAGACTAGACCCCTTAAATTAATTCAGATCCTCAGATTAGACCCTTGTGTTGGACCCCGGGTGTTAGTTCTGCTCCTGACAACACTGCCCTCCTCTAATACATCTGTGATGGCAGGTCTGTGGGGTTTGGACAGCTGGCATCCCTAGACAGGATTCGGACATCGGTCCACCAGTTGAGGACCGCCGGTTTACAGCATCATGTTATCATCACACTACCAGGATAGATTTGCAACCTCTAAAAGTTAATAATGAAGGCTCCCATTACAACAAGGAGAGATTTTAAAAAACAGATATTATATTATTATATAATACATACATTTTTTGCTGAAAACAGAATAAGCCTCTCAACAGAAAATGGCCATACACTCACATACAGGATCTCATGCCTAATAGATCCACAGAACTTTCTGCCTTAAGACAACAGGAGTGCTGCAAACACACATGACTGATGAGTTAATATCTCATTATTATATTATATCAATAGATTATACAACAAGATGTCCTATCTGGCACCAAGGGCAATACTTGTTCCAAATTCACATACGCCTGCCTGCAAAATAATAATATTTACTAGAATTTTCTTCTATGCCTTAGACTCGTGATGTGGTTATCCAACCCAGGAGTACAAAACAGAAAAATCAAGAGGACCTAAAGCCTGGATTGAGCACTGCCGGATTTCTTCAGGTCTTGAGCATAGATCAATGCCTGAGTTTTCTTTCCTTTGCATTTTATTAAGAATTTAACCCTTCTTCTACAAAATGTAAATACATAAAACGGGGCATGATTCATTAACAGTCCGACAAATCGAACAGTCGCATTAAAACATCACATGAATAATTGAGGCCACATGCCTTCATATAATTTTATCGAAATACTATTGACTGACAGGGCAGGCACCACAATGTAATGCAGGATGGTGCCAGGAAAATTCAAAGCCTCTAAGACTGAGAAGTATATTCTGTTCATTAGTCAGTCTGGTATGATCACACTGCCGTCCATAGAATTACAGTACATTAGCTAAGTGTACTGTATATACATAATATCAATATATTGTATTTAAAGAGCACTTCTCGCTTGTGGGCCAAGTCCAAAACCCGGCAGCTGAAGGAATTTAAATAAATTATTTTGTAAATTCTTCTAATTCGGCTTCCAGTAATCCAGCAATTCTAAATATCATCCAGATAATTAGGACTATCTGAAGACCAGAGGCAGGAAACTGAGCAGAGGTGCCCAAATAGGAGAATGTGTACATATTTACCATACTATACTTTATTATACTATCCTATGTCCAATCGCTAATCCAGAAGGTTTTTCTATTATGCCCCAGATAAAAATAGTGTGCCACCTATTGTGTGGCATAAATCTGCTGTAAATGGATTTGTCCTATATTTATTTCCATGGTGTAGGTATAGGGGGTGGAGAGATTGTAGTTTCATCCAACTTCATTACCTAAGGCTGCCCAAAATACCGTCCTGCTGATAGCAGTAGATAGCAGTGCCATAGATAGCATGTGACAGCCTGTGGATGTTTCAAGGGGTTATGCGGGGAACAAAAATTATTAGCAGTGTACTCACTCCAGTATGTGAGTACACTCGATAATATACATTCCGGTCCCCCGTCGCGCTGATTCTGAGATGTTTATAGATTTTTATGGCGCTGCCGGGGGGCCGGAAGTTTAGTTGCACAGTCTTCTTTGATGACGATACGACTCTTCGTCATGTAATTGGCCCCGCTGTACTCTATGTACATACAATAGCAGTAGTACAGCGAGTACATAGAGTACAGCGGGGCCGGTCATGTGATGAAGAGTCGTATTGTCATCAAAGAAGGCTTTGCAACTAGACTTCCAATCCCCAGCAGCGCTATAAAATCGACAGGGGACCGGAAAAAGATAAGTATAGCTTTCCCTGCAGAAGATAAGCATAGCTTCACCTGTAATAGATAATCAGAGCTCCTCCTGCAGTAGATATGTATAGCTTGCCTGCAATAGTGAAGCATATCCCTCTGCAGTAGTTAAGTATAGCCCCCCTTTAGTAGATAAGTAGTGCTCCTCCTGCAGTAGAAAAGCATAACCACCCACAAAAGTTAAGTAAAGTTCCCCTGCAGTAGACAAGTATAGCTCCCCCTGCAGTAGAGAAGCATAACCCCCTGCAGTAGTTAAAGTATAGGTCCCCCTGTAGTAGATAAGTGTAGCTCCCCCTGCTGTAGATAAGTATAGCTCCCCCTGCAGTAGATAAGTATAGCCCCAGCTGCAGTAGAAGGGCATAGCTTCCCCTGCAGTAGATAAGTATAGTACCCCCTGCAGTAGATAAGTATAGGTCCCCCTGTAGTAGATAAGTATAGCTCCAGCTGCAGTAGATAAGTATAACTCCCCCTGCAGTAGAAGGGCATAGCTTCCCCTGCAGTAGATAAGTATAACTCCCCCTGCAGTAGAAGGGCATAGCTTCCCCTGCAGTAGATAAGTATAGCTCCCCTGCAGTAGATAAGTATAGCTCCCCTGCAGTAGATAAGTATAGCTCCCCTACAGTAGATAAGTATAGCTCCCCCTGCACTAGATAAGTATAACTCCCCTGCAGTAGATAAGTATAACTCCCCTGCAGTAGATAAGTATAACTCCCCTGCAGTAGATAAGTATAACTCCCCTGCAGTAGATAAGTATAACTCCCCTGCAGTAGATAAGTATAACTCCCTTGCAGTAGATAAGTATAACTCCCCTGCAGTAGATATGTATAGCTCCCCCTGCAGTAGATAAGTATAACTCCCCTGCAGTAGAAGGGCATAGCTTCCCCTGCAGTAGATAAGTATAACTCCCCCTGCAGTAGAAGGGCATATCTTCCCCTGCAGTAGATAAGTATAGCTCCCCTGCAGTAGATAAGTATAGCTCCCCTGCAGTAGATAAGTATAGCTCCCCTACAGTAGATAAGTATAGCTCCCCCTGCAGTAGATAAGTATAACTCCCCTGCAGTAGATAAGTATAACTCCCCTGCAGTAGATAAGTATAACTCACCTGCAGTAGATAAGTATAACTCCCCTGCAGTAGATAAGTATAAATCCCCTGCAGTAGATAAGTATAACTCCCCTGCAGTAGATATGTATAGCTCCCCCTGCAGTAGATAAGTATAACTCCCCTGCAGTAGATATGTATAACTCCCCCTGCAGTAGAAGGGCATAGCTTCCCCTGTAGTAGATAAGTATAGCTCCCCTGCAGTAGATAAGTATAACTCCCCTGTAGTAGATAAGTTTAGCACCCCCTGCAGTAGATAAGTATAGCTCCCCTGCAGTAGATAAGTATAACTCCCCCTGCAGTAGATAAGTATAGCTCCCCCTGCAGTAGATAAGTATAACTCCCCTGCAGTAGATAAGTATAACTCCCCTGCAGTAGATAAGTATAAATCCCCTGCAGTAGATAAGTATAACTCCCCTGCAGTAGATATGTATAGCTCCCCCTGCAGTAGATAAGTATAACTCCCCTGCAGTAGATATGTATAACTCCCCCTGCAGTAGAAGGGCATAGCTTCCCCTGCAGTAGATAAGTATAGCTCCCCTGCAGTAGATAAGTATAACTCCCCTGTAGTAGATAAGTATAGCACCCCCTGCAGTAGATAAGTATAGCTCCCCTGCAGTAGATAAGTATAACTCCCCCTGCAGTAGATAAGTATAGCTCCCCCTGCAGTAGATAAGTATAACTCCCCTGCAGTAGATAAGTATAACTCCCCTGCAGTAGATAAGTATAACTCCCCTGCAGTAGATAAGTATAGCTCCCCTGCAGTAGATAAGTATAACTCCCCTGCAGTAGATAAGTATAGCTCCCCCTGCAGTAGATAAGTATAACTCCCCTGCAGTAGATAAGTATAGCTCCCCTGCAGTAGATAAGTATAACTCCCCTGCAGTAGATAAGTATAGCTCCCCTGCACTAGATAAGTATAACTCCCCTGCAGTAGATAAGTATAGCTCCCCTGCAGTAGATAAGTATAACTCCCCCTGCAGTAGATAAGTATAACTCCCCCTCCAGTAGATAAGTATAGCTCCCCTGCAGTAGATAAGTATAACTCCCCTGCAGTAGATAAGTATAACTCCCCTGCAGTAGATAAGTATAACTCCCCTGCAGTAGATATGTATAGCTCCCCCTGCAGTAGATAAGTATAACTCCCCTGCAGTAGAAGTGTACAGCAGTGCAGTAGATATGTATAGCTCCCCCTGCAGTAGATAAGTATAACTCCCCTGCAGTAGATAAGTATAGCTCCCCTGCAGTAGATAAGTATAGCTCCCCTGCAGTAGATAAGTATAACTCCCCTGCAGTAGAAGTGTACAGCAGTGCAGTAGATATGTATAGCTCCCCCTGCAGTAGATAAGTATAACTCCCCTGCAGTAGATAAGTATAGCTCCCCTGCAGTAGATAAGTATAACTCCCCCTGCAGTAGATAAGTATAGCTCCCCTGCAGTAGATAAGTATAGCTCCCCCTGCAGTAAATAAGTATAGCTCCCCCTGCAGTAGATAAGTATAGCTCCCGTATAGCTCCCCTGCAGTAGAAGTGTACAGCTCCCCCTGCAGTAGATAAGTATAGCTCCCCCTGCAGTAGATAAGTATAGCTCCCCCTGCAGTACAGGAGTATAAGTATAGCTGTCCCCACAGTAGGTAAGTTATGGTCTTTCTGCAGTAGATATGTGCAGCTCCATAATAATTACATTCTTTTCATTCCCTAGGATATTCTTACACTCATTCTTACAGACTCATGTTTGCTGAATTAACACTATGCAACTTCTGTATCTCGTAGACCTTATCTGGTCTCATACAGCAAGGCACAACATGGATATATAGGGTTAAATTATTATGAATATTAGACTAATTTTTATTAAATTGACTTTGCCTGGGACTCCCTGTATAATGTCAACAATATCCTTATTCTATAACATGATAGGTTTAATAGCTTCAAGATGGAAGTTTTGCTGAGGAATAAAATAACATGATTAAACATGGCATAGCCCCTCTTGCAGATCTGGGCTTGTGCTAACGAAGGATCCCATCCGTCTTGCTGGTCCGGGCAGACTCGTGAATATTTCATATGGCTATATGTCTGAGTAAGAAGTGCTGAATGCGAGGTGTGAGGCTGGGGGCAGGGAGAGCATGCAATGATGCTGATGCAGCACTCGGCGTAGCCCCTGCTTTTCAGGGTATTATTAATATTACCTCATACAGGCCTTAGATTTGTAGTTGGTGAAAAGGGAGGGGGTTCTAATTGAGGGAAGGATTGGGGGAAGGGGTTCTTCTAAAGACCTCTATATTACAGCAGTGAGAGGCCTCCAGAGAATGGCGATGAGGTATTGCAGGGCTCAAATACACAAAACTTCTCTATTACCTAGTATGATAAATTTGAAAAGATTGGATATTTTGGGAGCATTCGTTCCTTTCAAAATACACAGAAATCCTATCATTTTCTGCCAGTTCTTCCATTTCCAAAATTTTCCATAAGCAGATGTTGTTTCTTAGAAGAAATGGATCTCTGCAATGCAGAACATTCCCATTTTACTTGCACTGCAGACTATTCTCTCGGCAATAGATCGATAGCTTTAAAGGGATGCAAACTATTAAACACCATCATTCTCGCAACCGCTAGAAACCTGCAGACTACAACTCCATCAACCCATTAGCTGCTAGGGAAACCTTCCGATTATCTGGCTGTTAACTGTAAGGCTGCTTGAGAGCCTTTTATGTGGGTCTAGTGGAAGAAATGTGTGAAATATGGTATTAAGTAAGAAGGAATCCCCGCTGGCCGTACTCAGCCTGAAACAATTTCCTGCAAACTCATTGGGCTTTATATAAATACGCTATAGAAACAGGAGGCATTTTGGTTAAAAGGGGTATTCCATATTAACCAATCAAAGCCTAATCTTATAATAAAAAGTTATAAAAATGTTTAATATGTATAGAAATTCCTAACCGTTATCAAGATCTCTGCGTGCAGTCATTGAATTGGAACTTTCAATGCTTATTTCTAGGGGATAAAAATCTGTTCTGTTGACCAGGACAGATTTTCTACCCCTGCAGATAAACAATTAGGGTTCCCATTCAGTGAATGCAAGCAAGCAAGCAAGCAAGCAAGCAGGGATCTTGAAAACCATGTGGTATTGATACAGAGAGTATATTAGAAAATATTATAACTTCTCAATATATAATGAATGGCTACTCTTTGCTAAAACTGGAATAACCCTTTAAATATGGTTTTATGAACTTTTCACTATACTCTTCTTACTAAATATCTGCTGTTATGGCACCAAAGGTCTGCTAGTTTACATTGCTGCGAGATGATATGCTTTCCATAATGATGATACGTCACCTGATCGTGACGGGCAATAATTGGTGACCATGGTCAGTATCATCACTATAGACAACATGATATTATGTAGCATTGTCAACAAGGAGTGGTGGAGGATGCAGGAGACCAGATCGGGAAAGGCAAAGAATCGGTAAGGTGGGTACATTGAAATGTGTTGGTGCTATATATAAGTAAGGCTCTGTTCACATCTGCGTTGGTGTCCCGTTCTGATGTTCCGTCGGAGCTTCCCGTCAGAACGGGACCCTGAGCAGATACAAACTGACACAGACGGGAACCAGAGGTTTCCGTTTCCATCACCATTGATTTCAATGGTGACGGATCTGGGGCCCGTGGTTTCGGTTTGTCTCTGTTGTGCACCGGACCCGTCGTTTTGCCGGAAGCAATAGTGTAGTCAACTAAGCTATTGCTTCCGGCAAAATGACAGTTCCGGTGCACAACAGAGACAAACGGAAACCACGGGCACCAGATCCGTCAGCATTGAAATCAATGGTGATGGAAACGGAAACCTCTGGTTTCCGTCTGTGTCATTTTGTGTCTGCTCAGGGTCCCGTTCTGACGGAAAGCTCAGACGGAACGTCAGAACGGGACCCCAAAGCAGATGTGAACAGAGTCTAACAGAAATAATAATGTGTATTTTAATATTTTATGCCCATAGAGTCCTATTTGTAAAATTTATTTTTGTCCCGTTTTGCTGGGGAGATGCTAGTTGAGCCATACTGTTAATTAGCTTTTTATGGTCCGTCCTTAAAATTATCAATGCGCTTGTGAACATGTGGTGCATGAGAATCCAGGAAGTTTTCAGTTTTCCATGACCCATGCCAGTACGCCATAATCAAAGTCACTAAATTCTCTGGTATGTGTACTGTGAAAATGCCATGCTTTAAATTGGCAACCCAGTGTATGATCCCAGACTTAGGCTCTGTAATGGACACCATGATGCATAGTCGGGTCTGCCGCACGATGGGGTCCGCCAGGTTCGTCCAATGTTGCTTTGACGGGAATAATAGTGCTGCATGCAGGGCTGTTTTCCCATCAAATGTGATGAAATCTGTGATGGAGGCTCTGAACAGAGCCCACAATATAGACATGAACATAGTCTAAGATAATTCATTACACCCATTCCCCAGATGAGACTAAACAAGAACTGATGCTCAGCACGTCAAGCAGATGACTGAGCAGCCTGCAGAGCAGTATTCGATAACCAACCCTTGGAAATTGGATTAGAAATAAGCAAATCAAATTGTCAAGTTTATAACTTGCATTTCTCAAACTGATTAGTGAATATTTAGTCATTGCTATAGATGGTTGAATTCCACTAGGCATTTTTTGGGGACACTGTGCTGTTCATCATTGGAGTAGAATGTGTATATGATGAGGATACATAGTAAGTATTTCACTCGATAATTTTTTGAATACAATTAAGCTGTCTATACCTGGCCTATAGTTTATATCACTGCAACAATAAGCAGGCTTTGCTGAGTGACCCTGAGTAGAAATGAGTTCTCCCTCTCAAATAGCAAACGGGATGGGTCCAACCAAGGCAGGGCCCCATCTATCCAAGGACCCTATAAGAGCCTCATGGGCTGTCTCTATGGTTTGTACATCCTTGTCTCTTTACAACATTTACAGAGGGATAATATAGTTTTATTTATTATGTTTTTTTGTTAAGATTTTTTTAATTTGTTGAATAGCAGACAGTGTATCTGTTTAATTTAGCCTGTTCTCATCTGCGTTCGAGGCTCTGTTAGGGGTCTCAAAAGCATGCTGCACTATTTTTTCCACTTAAACTATGTACACTTAGATAGAAACCCGATGAAACCCATTAAAGGCAATGGGTTCCGTCGGCGGCCATGGTGTCCGTGGTACAACAGAAACACGGCTTCCAGAATTTTCATTGTTTTGCTCCTCTAAAGGATCAGAACAACGGAAAAACTAATGCAGGTGTGAACCTATAACCTGAATAGAGTTTGTAATTATATACATGGAGGAAAGATAGGGTTCAGTGATTACCTGTATTATTGAGAGGGAACGTTTAGAGTCTTATATGTATAACACCATGCTCAATATTGACCAAGGTGTTCAATAAAGTGGAACTCTTCAACACCATTTTTCTAGATGATAGGGCAGGGCCGGGTCTTAGAGAAACAGAGAAAGGCTGCCTGACTGTACTGTTTGTTGTTAGGCCCTGATCTGCAGCTGGAAGGTAAAACGGAAACTGCAGATATTTAGAGTTTAATACACAGAATGTGAATATTTTTTATTCACATCTACAGCTAAGTTGAGCATTTTCTATAATTAATACATATTAGCGAATTGCTATTAAGGCAGTTCACTAGTCATTTACTCAAAGCAGCTCCGAAAGTGGAGATCAGGTTCTCTCCACTAAGACTATTATCACACTGTGAAAAACTTGGAGAAAAGGAAGCCATGACGCCACAATTATTTGAAAATAGTTACAAACAATTTTTATTTTATTGAAACATACAAAACATAATAACATTAGTTAAAAATTAAAAAAGGATCTGGAATAACAGTGTGTGCTATTTGAGGTCAGTAACGATACCGGATAATTTGCATACAAAAGTTGTCAATAGATATTTATACCAAAAATGAGCAGTCAAAGTATCTATATTATATCCTATCCGCATCAGTGCCTCCAAATTAGTGAGAATAATATATATAAGTAAGGGAGACAGAAGGTTAGTATAAAACAAGTGCTCCTAATGTCCAGATTAAGGAGGTTTGAATAGGATGCGTCATAGGGAAAACAGATCAGAGAAGTTCAAATACAAAATAGGTATACAGGGGAAGGAGTCCCAACAGTTGGAGTAATATTGAAGCAAAAGGTGCTCCAGATGGAAGCTTCCTTTTCTCCAAGATTTTCATGATTTAATGAAGCTTTGCTATAACCTTAATTGGAGGTGCATTGACACTTATTAGTGGCACCTAACCTGTGACTTGACCTGTTGAGTTAATATATTTAAACTATTATCCCACTGTCAATAAAACATGATCGTAGAACATCTCAGGGTAATCATGTCCAGAATGTCTGTATTCAGCTTAAGTTTGTTAAATTGACAATAAAATGGTTTAAAAAAAAAAAATAAGCAGTAATTTTTCAGAATATGATGGAGAATGTCTCTTATTCAACTTTTTGTCCACATTTTTACTACAAATGATCATTGAGAGCAAAATGAATCCACCAGATGGCTAACTGGGACACTCTTCATAATAGTTTGCACGGTTAATGCTTGTTCTTTTTTTTTGTCAATCCCTTTTCACATCATGGGATCCTCAAAGAACAACGCAAATGTGTTAGGAAACGTCCGTACTTTAAGGTTGTCATGACTACTAGCCAAGCCTCTGTGTGGCCCTGCTCTGAGATACAGAGCCAATCTCATTTGTCTGTCTGCCACCTATCAGGACCAAGAGTGGAGTATTTGAATCTGTTCAGTTTTCTCATTTTTGCTTGTGATTTTCTTGTGTATGCATGTGTCTGATCATGATCCTGGTTACACCCTGTATCACCTGACTATTTGGACTCTTTGAATTGGACTTTGGCTTTACCCTCTGCTCACTGATTTGGACATTCTGCTCTTGGCTGGTTTTGACCTCTGCAACTCCTGGTATTCTTCTGTTTTGTGATTTGGACTTTTAGTATCTCCTGCTTTTGAACTTGTTGATTACCCCTCTGGCTTGTCTAGTTAACCATTCAGGTATTACCTGCATGTGCACCTCCTGTCCAACTCATTCTGTAAAAGCAACCTGGGTTCTATGCAGCCAAATCCATCCTGCCTTGCGACGAGCTCTGGTGAAGTCCATAAAGTAGCCTTAGACTCTGCTGACCAGAGTGGTGACGGACTTGAGGTAGCTGATTTATCTGTATGCTTGATCCAGACACTCTCCAGCTGCCTTTGGGGAATTGCTCGTATAGCAATTTGATAAACTTGCACTCTGGGGAATTACTCAAGTAGTGATTCCTTGACAAAACACTTGTTCAAATTATTAGACCTCTGCTGCTTTTAGTGGATGCTAGTGGTACTACAGAGTCAAAAGCTACAGTACATTCTAGTTAAAGGGATTTACGCAACTACTATCCATCTGATTGGAACAATGCCCCAACAATTAGATATTATTGCTTTAGGAAAGTGGCCAGCAAGTCTATTTCTCATGCAGCAATGGAGCCTTAAATAAAATCCATTTAAATCAATGGACCAAATTGCCCAGAAAAGCAGGATCCTCCAGAAACAGAACCACTCTTTGTAGTGGCTCTTTGCTCTGGCTAATCAACAGATGTGCGAGTGATGGACCCCCATATATTATATCACTATGCTTAAACAGGGCATATATAAAACATGGGAATAACTACCAGGGTAGCAGGCATAGCAGCTGCCATGGGGCTCAGCAACTAATCGATACACAGAGGTAAGGTTCATTTCATGATGACTGTAGACAATGGAAAGGGGTGTGGAAATTTGAATGTGGCCTAATTCTATGTTTTACTATAAAGTCCCATGGCTACCGCTGCATTTTACCTACTGTGGTCTCACTCATGTACTGTGCCATCATGTGTGCATTATTAGCTGCATGTGACATCATTATATATTTTTTTCTTGTGAGGTGATGTCACAGTGTACATGTTTTCTTTATATATGTCTTATGATGCGCATACTCCCTATACTGTGAGATCACTGTGGGCATGCTTTATCCATTGTGACATCACTTTGTGCTTTAACCATGTACGGTGACATCACTGTTTGTGTAATCCCTGTGCTTTAACTTCACTGAGTATATCCTCTACACTGTCACATCATTGTGTGCATTACCCTTGTACGGTGACATCACATTAATACTGTGATGGGACATTACTGAGGAGAATATCCCTGTACTGTGACATCACTATGTGCATTAACCCTGTACTGTGCCATCACTGTGTGTATTATCCATCTTTATTTTTGGTAAAAACTCATTCTTCCTACCATGTGCTATATGCAAACATAACACTGTCACAGACACAGGATATGTGGACCCACTAGGCCACTTCGCCGTAGCGGAGAGGCAGCTGACCAGGTCTCAGTCTATACAAAAGTCTATAGCAGTTCATAACACTCGGGTACCTTGAAATAGTCCAGACAGTGGCTGTGGCTTCAGCACGGATGAAGGTCGGTGCAGCAGGTTGTGCCAGACGTAGCGGGCAGTACAAGATGTGGCAGAAGACACTGGACGTGACAGAAGACACTGGATGTGGCAGAAGACACTGGACGTGGCAAACGACAGCAGGTGCAGTAGGAGACGACTCCAACACTAGTAGGCACAGGAACAAGAACTCAGCACGGGATACAGAAACAGGTAACAGGGCACGGGTAACAACTAGAATGGGAAACACTAAAGGACCATTTGCAAGACAGACGGGATAAACTGACAACGCTCAGGCAAGGATCAGAAGGGACTGGGGCATGATGATGATTGTTTTCATGTGCGCGCGCTGGCCCTTTAAGAGCGGGCACGAGCGTGCGCACGCTCACTACGGGACACAGCGGACCGGGGAGGAAGTGAGCGTTGGCATCTCCTAGGAAGGAGATGGGGACCAGCGGTCACAGATCCATGGCTCTGGGCGTCGGGGGGTGAGTAAACCCGACGGCCCGCAGACATGGATGCTACAAACATAACCACAATGATTACCAAATTCTTTAATGTCTTCTATTTTATATACATTTGAAAACCTCAGACTATTCCGGGCTATTTTTAGCCTAAGAACAACTATTGATTGCATACAAAATCTAAATATAATATACAGTAATAAACATACGAGTCTCATAGGGAGTTAGAAAAAGCCTTTTCAATGTCAGCCAGGAAAGGTTTATACGAACAGCGGGGTCTTACAGGAAACTTACAGTAGGCAACTATGGTTTTAAAGAACAATACAATTTCTTTAGAAGTTTAATTTTAGGTGTTTGATGTTGTTTAATATAAGTGAACTAGCATTTGTTGAACATTTAAATGTTTACAAATTGACAGTATTAATATATCCACAAATGCATTTCTGTTTTAGATGTGATGTACCTAGAAGAGAACCTGCTGCTTTAATTAGTGAAATAAAAAGGAAAGTAGCGAAAATTGCATTGTAAAAAAAAGCAGAGAGCTAGTAAAATACACATTTTAATAGAGCATTAAAATGTGATAATAGCTCTGCTTCATTAGTGGATTTCTCTAGAGAGAGGTTCCAGGTAATATTACTTACAACCAGAAGCTTTAGTAATGAGATATAAGTCTTGGGTACAGATTGAAAAATATATATATATTGGAAGAGTCTGAGATAAGTCTGTCTGTTAAGAAAAGCCCTGGCTGTATTTTTTAGAAGAAGCTGTCATATATGAAGTGTTGGGTGCCGTTGATTGGTGATCATTTTCTGGTCGCTTGGGACCTAACTGCCCAAACCCCCACTAATTGCAAGAACGGTGGTCTTGAACCCCAAGATCTTCCTCACTTCACCCCTTGCAGTGAGAACGAGCTTAAATGGAGCAGCGGTCGATCATTTGCCCGCCCCTTCATTCAATGTCTATGAGAATTACGGAAACAGTTCAGTGCTGTGGTTAAATCTGTCATTCCAGGGGTGAACCTAACCCCTCTGCTGCCTGAGGCGAACTATAAAAAGACGCCCCCCAAATCTATTCGAGTTTTCTTATTACTAGCTTTACACAACAAACACGCAATACTCTGAATGGTCCCCAGTTATAAGTGGTGTACCCCAGGGTTCAGTGATGGGACCCCTATTATTCAACTTATTTATTAATGATATAGAGGATGGGATTAATAGCACTATTTCTATTTTTGCAGATGACACCAAGCTATGCAATATAGTTCAGACTATGGAAGATGTTTGTGAATTGCAGGCAGATTTAAACAAACTAAGTGTTTGGGCGTCCACTTGGCAAATGAAGTTTAATGTAGATAAATGTAAAGTTATGCACCTGGGTATGAACAACCTGCATGCATCATATGTCCTAGGGAGAGCTACACTGGGGGAGTCACTTGTTGAAAAGGATCTGGGTGTACTTGTAAATCATAAACTAAATAACAGCATGCAGTGTCAATCAGCTGCTTCAAAGGCCAGCAGGATATTGTCGTGTATCAAAAGAGACATGGACTCGCGGGACAGGGATGTAATATTACCACTTTACAAAGCATTAGTGAGGCCTCATCTAGAATATGCAGTCCAGTTCTGGGCTCCAGTTCATAGAAAGGATGCCCTGGAGTTGGAAAAAATACAAAGAAGAGCAACGAAGTTAATAAGGGGCATGGAGAATCTAAGTTATGAGGAAAGATTAAAAGAACTAGCCTTGAGAAAAGAAGACTAAGGGGGGGACATGATTAACTTATATAAATATATGAATGGCACATACAAAAAATATGGCGAAATCCTGTTCCATGTAAAACCCCCTCAAAAAACAAGGGGGCACTCCCTCCGTCTGGAAAAAGGAAGGTTCAACCTGCAGAGGGGACAAGCCTTCTTTACTGTGAGAACTGTGAATTTATGGAATAGCCGACCGCAGGAGCTGGTCACAGCAGGGACAGTAGATGGCTTTAAAAAAGGATTAGATAATTTCCTAGAACAAAAAAATATTAGGTCCTATGTGTAGAAATTTTTTACCTCCCCTTTCCCGTCCCACTTCCCCTTTCCCGCCCCTTGGTTGAACTTGATGGACATGTGTCTTTTTTCAACCGTACAAACTATGTAACTATGTAACTATGTAACTATGTAACTATGTAATATATACATTTCTTTAAATAGGAAAACATTTGTTGTTTACTTGGTAAAGTGCTGTTTGAAATATAGAAAAGATTTAAATTATTCTTCTTACTGTATTACTTTAGTATCATAGATCAACAACGCAGCATTAACACTGTAAATAGTTTAACACATCTTTTCAATTACTTAGGCTGGGGCTTAGCATTAGCCAGTAAAAAGGCTATCACTAACCCCTATTATTATCTGGGTTCTCACTGCCGCCAGGGATACCGGGAAGAGCCGAGTATGATGCAGTAGCCGACCACCTGAAACAACTGTTAGGCAGCGGGGTGGCCGCAGGCTGGTATTATCAGTCTGGGAATGGCCAAAAACCGTGGCCCTTCCCACCTTGGTAATGCTAGGCTGCAGCTGCTTTATTGTATCTGGCTAGTTATGAAAAATAGGGGGAACCCCACATCATTTTTTAAATAAAATAAAGTATTGAAAAAAAATTACGTGAGATCCCCTCCGTTTTTCAAAACCAGCCAGATAGAATAAAGCAGCAGCAGCCTAGCATTACCAGGGTGGGAAGGGCCACAGTTTTTGGCCATTCCCAGCCTGATATTACCAGCCTGCGGCCACCCCTTCACTTCACATGGTCGGGTACTCGATCGTACCCAGCTCTTCCTTGTACTCCTGGTGGCGGTGGGTATTGGGGTAATAATAGGGGGTTAGTGCTAGCCTTTTTACTGGCTAACACTAAGCCCCTTCTTAGTAATTGTAGTTGTCTGATTGAGAGCGTCCATTACTAAGGCGGTAATGAAGTATTAAAAAACAGAGACATACATTTTTATTTTTTTTATTGAAACAACTCTTGCACAGTATCCACTTTAACCATTTTATTGAAAAAAAGCTTAAATCAGCGAAGTAGTCCAATGAATTTACGACGTAGTCCAAATGGTCCAACGGAACCTGCAAAACGAAAATGAGAAAAATTAAAAATAAAGATGGCTGCCCCCACAGAAGTACAAACATATGAATAAATAGTTACTTTAGGGAACATATTGAAATAATTCGAAAAAATAGGCCCATAAAGTAAAACATAAAAAATGAAAAAATTATAACACCTTTCTTTTAAAGCGAACCTATCACCTGCCCATACATGTGCAGCTGAGTGCAGCATGTAATGGGAAGGGCTGCACAAACTCTGGGGCACTTTACATTTTTTTAATAGCCGTCTTCGTTATTTAGATATCGGTGCCGTAATATTTGGCGCCCGATATTTAAATAACCCCCTGAACTGTCAATGGGCCGATAATTTGCAAGGGGACGTGTAACATCGCTGTGACACTGTCCAGTGTCACAGCAATGAAAACTTCTGACTTATTTTTATATATGTATATATATATATATATATATATATATATATATATATATAAAAAGATATCTATCAAAGTGATTGGTCCAAGTTTTAATTGCTTTTTATTGAAGATTATTGTTACTTTTTGAGATACAGCTGCCGTGTATCCTGTATATAGGGAAGCTGTATGTAGCGCTACATTCAATAGTATCTGTGTCCTTAGGATGGAGATACCATTACATCCTATGAAAGAGGTATCTCCCTGCTCTGCCATTTACTAGGCTAAAGGCCGTTTGGCCTGCAGCCTATCAGGCACAGGGACAGGGTCCCTGCGCAAACCGGCATGATGACATCACTGGATCATGCCAGCCTACGCAAGGATCCCGTCGGCGTTTTTGTAGCAGCTCCATTTGTCGTGGGAACGGGGCCTAGGTGAGTACAATTTTTTTGTTTTATTTGCTTGGGGGCACTGTGGGGGGCCACTAAGTGGGCATAATACTGTGTGGGGGCCACTAAGTGGACTTTATACTGTGGGTTCGGGCGCCGAAATGAAAATTTTGCATGGGACGCATCTATTCTAAGGCCGGCCCTGGTTTTAGCACCACCACAGTCCCAACCACCTGATATTGGAGTCCCGGTGCCCCCACCCCTTTGTCAAGTATATTTTTCACTTCCTTGTTTGCTAAGATTGCAGCACCTGTAGGACAAGGTCATCGTGAACTAAGTTCTCATCTCTTCATGGGGGCCGGCATGAACTACCACTCTGGTTCGCACTTCCATAAAGATATGTCAACCTTTTTCAATTTTTATTACTCTAATGCATTTTTTTTTAAATGAAACTATGCAAACGTTTAGGATATTAATGTCCAAAGGTTTTGTGTATGCATCTCCTATGCAGAACTATGCATCTCTAAATAAATTCTGTGTAGTCTGATCCTGTGGTCATAATACCTTCCATCTCTCTTCTTCTTAATATCAGACATTTAGCAGGTTGGTAAGAAACTGAGGCGTACCTTGAAGCTCCTCGGCCTTGAGGCAAAATCTGTAACAGGACCCCCCACCTACCCTATACCACTAGTGTCTCCTTATGTGGCAGAAGGGCCTTTGACCCCCCTCCCCCCATAGGCACCATCTCGGGTTCGACTGTTAACTCTGCATCCCCTATAGCTACACCCCAAGTAGTAGGGATGAAAATGGTAGAAAATGTTAAACATATTTGCAAATTCACAAAAATTTTTTTTTTTATAAACTATGGAGATTCTAAGTTGTACCATATGCCCTTAATGTTTTCATATGAGGATAAAACAGGCATTAAGCCCTATGACAAAAACATGACAATTTTAACACATACATAATAACTACTGGTAGCTGTAACTTTGTTTGTATAAACAACTTCTTAGAGTTTTTTAAACTTTTGAATGCCATCTAAACAACTACACAAGACAGCCAAAAATCGACAAGAAAAACAAGATCAAATTAGTAACAGTCTTAGAAATAGATAATTAATACGTTTAATGTTATTAATCATCCTAATTAAAACTTCCTGGCTCTAGGGCGGTCAGTGTGGACAGGCGATCAGAGTATAATTAGCTCATCCATAAATCGAGAGCTATTGACTTTTATCTGACCTTGAGAGTTGTTTACGGTGGACCTTCCTGTCACTCTGACTGTGGCGCTGTCACTGCTCATTCATCACATGACTGACAGCGTCCATCAAAACATAACTTCCATGAAAGCGGAATAGACTGTTAGACTTTTTTTTAACTAGCTCTGCTTAATTCTGCAATTAGGAGTGGATCTGTAGAGCTATCTAACCACACACATATATTTAACGACACAGAGGGCATCTTCATTTATTGGGCTCTAAAAAAATGAAATATTCTAATTTAATAAAAATAATAAAATATTATTTTGCTTTCTGCTGAGAACGTATTTAATGGCTTTCGGGTAGAAGTATGAAGCTCTGTATCAACACCATGCATCATTTAAAAAATAAAATAATATATTCTGTATTACACATTAGGAAAGTTGAGATGAGGCTGCGACCTAATCTCATTACTGTTACAAACTGCTGCTGTAAATGCAGATCTGAAAGAACGGTATGTACTGCCGCGTGAACCTGAGTTCATTTTTTTTTTTACTATTTGTGGAATTACAGCCTAAAATTCATCTCTGAATTTTTTAACGTTACGTTAAAGGTGTATTAGCATATTTATTTATTTTTTACATGTTATCTTTCCATGTAATGTATTAATGTGTTTCTGATAGTATGGCATATTAATTTGCTATTTATGAAATTAACTGGCATCATTGGATGATCCCAATCTACTGTATGTACATAGAGTCAGACCGCTAAGGGGCCATTGTAGAGAGTATGCCCAACCTTGGTTGTTCCATCCCTTTTGATTCTCAGTGGTAATAACCTGTGAAAGACACCCATCTCCGAGGAACTGTATTTTTAGTAAACGAGGGGTAGGGGAATTGGCCCAATGGTCAAGCAAACAGATGGAAGCTCGACTCCCATGTGTTGTGCTAAACACAACTTATTACAGATATACCAGTTTATATCTCTTTGGTTTCTTCTAATGGACCAGTACTACGACTGCTGCAAATGCAATGTTCTGAATGGAGCTCCTACTTACGGAGCTAATTAAAAAGTAATGTCATAATATCTGGCACGGGCAAACTTCGATGTGTGAGGAAAGGTTGTGGTTGTATGGTGGAAAAGACACTACACAACTAGACAACCTCTTCTACAAATGAAGCTATCTGAGCTGTCAGATGTTATTGCCAGTGGAAGCTCTATGCAGACAGTTATTGTCCTTGCATTCGACGCTACAGAGTGAATTTCGTATTATAAGGGTAATCATGCAAAAAATGGACAAAAAATGGACAAAAAATGCTCGGCTCTACCAAAGTGAGAGCTAATATTTCTATTTTTTTCTTTCTATTCTGGCTCATGTAGGAGGCAGACAGGTGAAGGTCCCCCCTGTATGATGCTCATATGTCCTAATAGGGCAATTGCCATGTGTTTCAGTTTTAACAGATACTGTAACTATCTGAGGCTTAAAAGCTATGTACACCTTTGGAAGTTTTTATTTTTACTTTTTGTTAATATTAAATCAATGTGTTTTTAGGCAATTTTCAAATGGACTTTTCTGCTAATTTTTTTATTACTTTTTACGAAGCAGCTTTTGTTGTGTCCTGTATACATATAATCTGTATCGTTCTCGCTCAGCCGAATCCATCAGTTCAGCTAAACTGACGGTTTGGCTGAGATCGGGTCCTGCGTGCCTCCGACACAAAGAATCCACCTTGTAATGATCACAAGTTATGAACTTAGTTGTGATCGATATTATCTGGATCCTGTGTGTCAGAGACACGCAGGACTCACTCTCAGACAAGATTTTTTTCCACTACATGTGGATGGGTTTTTGA
Source organism: Rhinoderma darwinii (assembly GCF_050947455.1). Classification (NCBI taxonomy): domain Eukaryota; kingdom Metazoa; phylum Chordata; class Amphibia; order Anura; family Rhinodermatidae; genus Rhinoderma; species Rhinoderma darwinii. Next base: position 30,750,059 of record NC_134689.1, read on the forward strand.
AAACCCAGTTCAAATGCATTGTACTTTACTTTGAAGAAGATCCGCTATGTCTGAACTTGGCCTTACACAATCCAAAGCACTTTTGTATATCCATAGGGTAGCCATGAAGTAAATACTTGCTTTTACTAAATTTCAGAAAACTTTTTGGGTTGTTGGAGCCCGAAAGGGTACGTTTCTAATAGATATGAAATAGACAGATAGATAATTAGAATTTTTTTGGCAGGTATAGTAGTTGTAGCAGTAGAAGTAGTGGCACATGTAGTAGTTTTATTTTACTTTTAGTAATATACATTTATATTCTTTGTATTTATATTTTTATTTTACTAATTTTGTGCCAAAGCTTACACACATTTTATACTCTTCTCAGTACTGTACTTTCCTACATGAGCACTGTTAGTAACAATGCACCACAACAGTCATCTTCCCACCATATGTTTCATAATGGCCACTATATGTATAGGACAGTACAGATTACAATTGCTCATCTTTTTCTATTTTAATACCATTTATGGTAAAAGTCCCAGTGCCTAAAGCTAAGTTTACATATATAGATTTTGCTTTTAATCAGATTTACATTCCCATAAACCATGAATTACTAGAATTTATTTACAGTGTATTAAAACAATATCACAAAGCATGTTCTAAACTACTAGAATATTCTTGTACCTCTCTGGTCGAGGAACCACAAAATTCAGCTATATAAAGGTGGGGCAAAATTATTCAAAGTTATTCAAAGTTAAACTACAGGAAAATGGATATAGCCACAAGAAGTAACAAGAAAGTAACATCGAAATGGTTTCTTGTGAATATGACAAAACCTTGCCAGTTCTACTTTCGAGTTTTTACTCTCTTTTTCTAACTTATGTAATTCTTACATTGCTGGAAGCTCTTCTTTTAAAAAAAAGTCTTCTATGATTTGTACTTTTCCCCACTCACTCTTTCTCTTTAATCGATCCAACATGGCCCTTCCTGAGATTCCCAGTCCTTTCACTATCCTCTGAGTATGATCATTTTCCCTGTATTCCTATCTTCAAAGGTCCAACTAAGTACTAATCACCATATTTTTTCCCTTTAAATATGTCTCCCTTTTCTTCTCAATTTTTCATTCATAACTAAAGTCTGTCATTCAAGGTAAGAGAGTAACATACCAAAAAGTTAATTTCAACAACTAAACACTGACATAGGCATCCTAATATTGCCCATAGAGGTGCCTATAACAAATTTAAATAGATTATCCTTAGTTTCTATTGGCCAAACAAAACACTTTAAAGTAGTATCCAAGTGTGGTAGCCAAGTGGCAGCTGCTAAGCAGGAGGCAGAATTTTAAATGGCTACCTATCATGCCCATGGCCGCAGGTCATCAGGTTCACTCACCTCCTGACGCCCACAGTCATGGAACTGTGAGCGCTGGACCCCATCTCCTCCTGAGATGCCAGCACTCACTCCCGCTTTTCCCAGCTGGGTCCCTTAGGGTGCGTGTGCACACTCATGCCTGCTCTTAAAGGGCCAGTGCGAGCACTTGAAATTAGTACTAAATTACCCCATGAGCACCCTAGACTATAAGAAGGGCCCAGCCCCTTCCTGCAATGCTTGAGCGTTATTGTCATACCCAAAGTTTGTCTAAGCAAATAGCCTCCTAGTGTTTTCTAGTTCCCAGTGGTCAAGTGCCGTGCTGAGCTGAAGTCGTGCCGTGCTGTATACCACGCCTGTCCTGCTACACCATGCCTGACGTTTGCCTGCTGCCTAGTCCCAGCCGAGCCTGTCTTCCTACTGTCTGAGCTGCCACAGGTACACTACATGAACTATGGACTGTGACCTGCGTCCTGTTGGCCAGTTGCCATACCGTCAAGGCGGTACGGCCCAGTGGGTCCACGTACCCAACGTGACACTAACCTTCTTGGTTGCTGTTTCATGATACTATACCTCCATGGTGGAGCAATTACCCAATACAGTATCCGTCAGTCATCCTCCACACTGCTTGATCATATTACTGTCTGTGGGGAAAGGTTTCACACTTCAAGAGGATAAGGGCATGCATTGATGGGCCACACGGTTGAAACATAGCTCTGGAGGCCTCCCATTTTTTAGATCATCTGAAAATTTTCTACACCTTGTGGTTAATTCATTTGATTGGACATGATTTGGATTGACACACCCCTGTCTATATAAGGTCTCACAGCTGACAATGCACACCAGAGCAAAAACCAAGCCATGATGTAGAAAGAACTGCCTGTAGAGCTTAGAGACAGGATTGTGTGGAGGCAAAGATCTGGAAAAGAGTACAAAAAAATTCCTGCTGCACTGAAAGTTCCCAAGAGCGCAGTGGCCTCCATCACTCTTAGATGGAAAAAGTTTGGAACAACCAGGACTCTTCCTAGAGCTGGCCGCCCCATCAAACTAAGTAATCAGGGGAGAAGGGCCTTTATAAGAGAGATTACCAAGAACCCAATGGTCGCTCTGGCTGAACTCTAAAGGCTCATTCAGACGAGCATGTATCATGTCCGTTACAAAGGCCATTACATAGACTCATGTATTTCAATGGGGCCATTCACACGACTGTTGTTTCAATGGAACGTGTGAAGGGTCCGTGAAAAAATAGGACATGTCCTATTTTTTTGCGCTACACGCATCCCTCCATAGACTCTAGTCTATAGGGGATGCGTGATAACACGTCCCGCACGGATGCACCTCTGACTTGACAGACGGCATTTTTTCACGTCCGAGGTTGGCCACGTTCGTGTGAATGTAATTTTAAGATCCTGTGTGCAGATGGAAGAAAATTTCAGAAGGTCAATCATCACTGCAGCTTTCTGTGGTCTGATGAAGCCAAGATTGAAGTTTTTGGGCTTAATTGTAATCCTCATGTCTGGAGGAAACCAGGTACTGCTCATCGCCCGCCCAATATCATCCCCACAGTGTAGCATGGTGGTGGCAGCATTATTCTGTGGGGGTGTTTTTCAGTGGCCGGAACCTCAGACTGGGCCAAAGGTTCACCTTCCAAGACAATGACCATAAGCACACAGCCAAGACAACACAGGAGTGGCTTAGGGACAACTCTGAATGTTCTTGAGTGGCCCAGTCAGAGCATTGACTTGAACCCAATCGAACATCTCTGGAGAGACCTGAAATGCCTGTACAGTGATGGTCCCCATCTAACCTAACAGAGTTTGAGAAGATCTGCAGAGAAGAAAGGAAGAACTTCTCCAAATGCAGGTATGCAAACCTTGTGCAATCATACCCAATTAGACTGGAGGCTGTTATCACTGCCACAGGTGCTCAACTAAGGGTCTGAATACTTATGATAATGCAATATTTTCGTTTTTCCTTTTCAGTAAATTAGTAAAGAATACTATCATTCTGTTATCACTTTGTCATTACGGGGTATTGAGTGCAGAATTATGGGGAAAACTTGATTTTTTTTTCTTATAGCACAAGGCCTCAACATAACAAAATGTAAGAAAAGTGATAGGGCCTGAAGACTTTCCGAATGCATTGTATATAATAATATGCATGAAATATACAATGTTTCTACATCTACGTATATCACATTAAATGCTAAAACGGAAACATACTGATGTCTACAGAACATGTCAACGAATGCATATGCGCTTAGATCATAATCTAAAAATACATGATATACAATCGTTGTATCAAACAATAGTGGGCTTGTTACGCAACACATTGATATTAATTGTGCAGCATTTTTGAGGAAACAGCAGGACACTTCAAGACACATCAGGCAAATGTTCAGGGAATTATACCCCTGGAGCTTTCTTCATACAGTTTAATAGATTCTGAATATTTTGGTCCTCATAAAATTTTTTATAGACCGTAAGATCTGCAGGGAGTATATTATAAACTGTAGAAAGCTGTAGGACTGTGGAGAAACCATAAGGAGAATGGCATAATTGCTTTCAATAATAAAGGAATATATTGATACATTAACACGGGTGTAATATAAACATTGATTACAGGAAAACATATTGTAAATTTCTGATTTTAAATTTAAACTTTATGTGTATTTATATATAATAAGCATGTGCAGTTGAGTGTAGTCATGCTTTGTTTTACTAATTTATGAGATGAGACAGAAGTAGTAAAATATCATTAAAGAAACTTTGTCATGACAGAAAGACTTTACTGCATATTAAAATACTTCTGGATTTCATAAATAGAGATATATTGGTAAATAGATGATAGATAGATAGATAGATAGATAGATAGATAGATAGATAGATAGATAGATAGATAGATAGATAGATAGATAGATAGATAGATAGATAGATAGATAGATAGATAGATAGATAATATGGCTAAAAGTATGTGGACAACCCTAATAATTATTAAACGGGTTTTCCCATATTTAACCCCTTAAGGACCCATGATGAAAATACACGTCATGGAGCAGGGGGGGGTGATGTTTGGAGCGATCGTGCTGTTCTAGGCCGTTTAACTAGTTAAATGCCGCGGTCATCTAACGATAGCTGGTTCAAGTTCCCTAGGGGGATTAATAAAATGTGTTAAAAAAAGTTAAATACATTTTTAAAAAGTGTAAAAAAATCACAAAAATATTAAAAACTTAAAAAAAAAACCTTTTTCCATTTTTCCTCAAGCAAAAAGTAAACAATAAAAAAAATTGGTATCACGGCATCCGAAAAAGTCTGAACTATTACAATATACCATTATTTAACTCGGATGGTGAACAGCGTAAAAAAAAAAAAAAAAAACACTGGAATCATTGTTTTTGGTCACCTTAGTGCTGAAAAAAAATGAAATAAAAAGTGATAAAATATCGTACATACCAAAAACTGGTACCAATAAAATCTGCAGCTTGTCCCGCAAAAAATAAGCCCTCACACTGGTCAATCAACGGAAAAATTAAAAAGTTATGACTCTCAGAATGTGGTTAAACAAAACTATTTTTTTGTTAAATAGTTTTTTTCTTTGTAAAAATGTGGTATCACCGTAATCGTATTGAGACGCAGAATAAAGTTCAGTTTTCGTTTTTACTGCATGGTGAAAGCCATAAAAACAAAACCCAAAAACCCATGGAGGAATTTTGGTTTTTCCAATTCCACCCCACAAATATTTTTTTTTCCGTCTCCCAGTACATTATATGGTATTTTAAATGGTGCAAATCGAAGCTACAGCTCCTCCCACAAAAAATTATCCTTCTTACTACTCCATTGACGGAAAAATAAAAACGTTATGGTTCTTGGATGGCGGGGAGTGAAAAAGTATAACGGAAAAACTGAAAATTGCTGGGTCGTTAAAGGGTTAATATTTATCACCTATCCACAGGATAGGTGATACATATCCGATAGGTGGGGTCGGACTGCTGGGACAGCCACCGATCACAAGAACAGGCTTACCTCGCCGTTCCTGGAAGCCCTTATGAATAGAGCAGTATTGTACATGCTGGGCCACCACTCCAGTCATTTCTATTGGGCTGCCGACCGCTATCTTCGGCACTAACGCTTCATTCACATGGGGCTCCCATGAATGGCAAGGTAAGCCCGTTCTCGTGATGGGTGGGGGTCCCAGCGGTCGGACCCCCATCTATCAGATATTTATCGCCTATCCTGTGGACAAGTGGTAAACATTAATTATGGGAAAACAACTTATGCCTCGTTTTACGTCTGAAAATACGGCTACAATACGCCGGCAAACATCTGCCCATTCATTTGAATGGGTTTGCTGACGTACTGTGACGACGACCTGTAATTTACGCGTCGTCGTTTGACAGCTGTCAAACGACGATGCGTAAATTGACTGCCTCGGCAAAGAAGTGCAGGACATTTCTTTGCAACGTCATTTGAGCCGTTCTTCATTGCATTCAATGAAGAGCAGATCAAGATTACGAGCGTCAAAGACGCCTCGCATAATGCGAGGAGGAGCTTTTACGTCTGAAACGACGCAGCTGTTTTCTCCTGAAAACAGTCTGTCTTTTCAGACGTAAAAGGAAGCTAGCGTGTGCACATACCCTTAGTGTGAGTCGTACTGAAAAGCTAACTTTAAACATGCCACTGTCATAGGATGCGACCTTTGACACAAGAAAGTTCGTAAAATTTCTGATCTTGTTTTGCCACTGTCAACTGTAAGTGTTAATATTGTGTGGCGGAAGCATCTAGGAGTAACAACATATCAGCCATGAAGCGGTAGATCAAGCAAACGAACAGAGTGGGGCCGCTGAGTGCTCAAGCGTGTAATATGTAAAAATTTGAGAATACGCCTATTCTCTGTTGCATTAGTTACTGCAAATTTCCTAACTGCTTCTGGAAGTGATGTTAGCCCAAGAACTGTGTGTCAGGAGCTTCATGAAATGTGGTACAAGGTTGAGTAGCTGCAAAGGTCTAAGGTCACCAAGCGCAATGCCAAGCATCAACTGGAGTGGTTTAAATCACACCGCATCTGGACTCTGCAACAGTGGAAATGTGTTCTTTGGAGCAGGACCAGTTTTAGGCAAAGTGTAGCCCTGGGCAAAATTACAAGTAGGGCCCCAAATTTTAAAATATTGTACCAACAACATAGTCACATTAATTAAATTCAGTAAATAAAAACAAATGTGTTCATGCAAAAATATGTTTAAGCCCTTAATGACCGGGCCATTTTGCACGTTAATGACCAAGGATTATTTTTTGCTTTTTCACGGTCGCATTCCAAGAGTCATAACTTCTTTTTTATTCCGTCGACATCGCCGTATAAGGGCTTGTTTTTTGCGGGACGAGTTGTATTTTGTAATTGTACCATTTTTAGATGCTTATAATATATTGATTAACTTTTATTAACTTTATTTTAGGAGAGTATTGAAAATAAGCAGCTATTCCAGCATTGATTTTCACGTTATAAATTTACGCCGTTTACTATGCAGCGTAAATAACATGTTAACTTTATTCTATTGGTCGGCACGATTACGGGGATACTAAATATGTAAAGGTTTTATATGTTTTCCTACGTTTGCACAATAAAAAGCCTTTTAGAAAAAAATTACTTGTTTTTGCATCGCCGCATTCCAAGAGCCGTAACGTTTTTTATTTTTCCATCGATGTGCCCGTATGGGGGCTTGATTTTGCGGGCCAATGTGTAGTTTTCATTAGTACTATTTTGGGGTGCAAAGGACTTATAGATTAATTTTTATTTAATTTTTTATGGGGGGAATGGGAGAAAAGAGCGAATTTTGCCGTTGTTTTTTTGCATTTTTTTTGGACGCCGTTCATCCGGCGGTTTAATTAATGTGTTCATTTTATTGGTCAAGTTGTTACGATCGCGGGGATACCATATATGTGTATGTGTGATTTGTTTTGACACTTTTACAAAATAAAACCACTTTTTGGGCAAAAAAAGTAGTTTTATTTTATTTTCACTGTAACTTTTTTTTTTTTCACAAACTTTATTTAACTGATTGACATATTTTTTTTTAGTCCCACCAGGGGACTTCACTATGCGATCTGCCGATCGCATATATAATGCTTTGGTATACTTAGTATACCAAAGCATTATTGCCTGCCTGTGTAAAACTGACAGGCAACCTGTTAGGTCATGCCTCCGGCATCGCCTAACAGGCAGTTGCTGAAGACAGACCTGGGGGTCTTTGTTAGACTCCCGGCTGTCATGGAAACCCGACGGCGACCCGCGATTTGTTTGCGGGGGCGCCGATGGGGTGACAGAGGGAGCTCCCTCCCTCTGTCAAACACATTAGATGCCGCTGTCACTATTGACAGCGGCATTTAATGGGTTAAACTGCCGGAATCGGAGCGCGCTTCGATTCCGGCAGTTGCAGCAGGAGCCAGGCTGTGTATAACAGCCATGCTCCTGCCGCTGATCGCGTGGGTACAGTGGCAGTACCCGCGCCATCACAGGACGGATATATCCGTCCTCCTGCGCGAACTAGCAGCTGCTGAGGACGGATATATCCGTCCTTCGGCGTTAAGAGGTTAATTACATTAAACAAATAAAATTGAAAAAAAAAAACACACAGTATTTATCCCTTAATGACCGCCGATAAGCCTTTTCACGGCGGTCATTAATGGGCTTTATTCTACAGCACCGCCATTCCACAGCGCTGCATTATAATAAAGTAAACACAGCAGGGAGCTGTCAAATCTCCCTGCTCTCAGCTGCCAGAGGCTGGGGGCGTCCCTGCTCTGCCGAGTGAGATCGATATTAGTATCGATCTCACCCGTTTAACCCTTCAGATGCGGTGCTCAATATCGTGCACCGCATCTGAGTGGTTTTGGAGAGAAGGAGGGAGCTCTCTTTCAACCCAGTGACACCCGGCGATAAAATCGCCGAGTGTCTGTCTCTCCGATGGCAGCCGGGGGCCTAATAAAGGCCCCCAGGTCTGCCTGTAGTGAATGCCTGCTAGGTCATGCCGTAGGCATGACCTAGCAGATGCCTGTCCGTTTTAAACGGACAGGCAGTAATACACTGCAATACAAAAGTATTGCAGTGTATTATAATAGCGATCAGAGGATCGCATAGTGAAGTCCCCTAGTGGGACTAGTATAAAAGTAAAAAAAAGTTGAATAAAAAAAAATTAATTAAAAAACAACTTTTTCTCCTTACAAAATGCTTTACTATTAAAAAAACCCACAATAAAGCAAAAAAGTTACACATATTTGGTATCGCCGCGTCCGTAACGACCCCGACTATAAAGCTGTTACATTATTTAACCCGCACTGTGAACGCCGTAAAAAAATAAAATAAAAAGCAATGGAAAAATTGCTGTTTTCTGTTAATCCTGACTTAAAAAAAATGTGATAAAAAGTGATCAAAAACTTGCATCTACTCTCAAATGGTACCAATAAAAACTACATGTCGTCCCGCAAAAAACAAGACCTTATACAGCTATGTCGACGCAAAAATAAAAAAGTTATAGCTCTTCAAATGGAAATGACAATGGAAAAATGTAAAAAATGACTTCCAATCCAAGCAGGAGGAAGGGGTTAATACAAATTTAAATTCTGCATCTTAAGAATATGGACATATGAAGAAGTGTGTTTTTGGGGCCCACCCTTCAGCTATATAGAAATAATGTGACTACTCTTGATTGTGTAGTAAAACGTGTATAGTAAACCAAAGTTCAATATTACCAGTATAGGGTGACCATATAGTGGCTGATACCAGTTCTATACAGGCGTTCTGCAGACCATATAAGTGATTACAGTATAGGAGGGATATACAGTGACTCACCGGTCACGTCTTCTCACATTGGAGTCTTTCACTTTCCCTTTTCTTCATCACCCACCCCAAAATGTCATCACGACTACTTCCAGCCATGAATCGCCTCTGCAGAATTTGCAACACAAACATCTTTGGCTCATCACTATTCTAGCTCTCCCCGCAGCTATTCCCCACCCTCTACAAAAAACTCACCATTTATAGTTCCCCAGATGGATATAATGTTCCCTCGTGGTGCCCCACACTGTAATAGTAGCCCTCGTACAGTAAAAGTGTCCCATTTGTGCTTCACACAAGAATCATTGCTAGTATCGACGTGGAATCACTTTACACCAATATTCAACATCAATTTGGCCTCACAGCAATTGCACACTTTTTAGGTACTAAAGGCACCCAATTTCATGCACATAATAAATTTCTACTATCACTACTTCAATTTCTCCTCACTCACAATTACTTCTTATTTGATCGCAAATTTTATCAACAGATAAAAGGAACTGCAATGGGCACTGTCTGTGCACCCACATATGTGAACTTATTTTTGGGTTGGTGGGAAGACACCATAGTTTTCACTGACACACTAGCCTCTTACACCTGTCACATCCTTTTCTGGGGGAGATATATCGATGATATTCTCCTCCTGTGGGATGGTGACCTATCCCTATTTCATGATTTCATGAACATACTCAATACTAATCAGGTGGGTATGAAATTCACCCACTGTATACACGAAAAATAAATAAAAAATTTCCTTGGATCCTGCTGGTGGTGTCCATACTGATATCTCCAGGAAAACTACGTCTACAAACAGTCTATTGCATTGGGAAAGCTACCATCCTCCTGCCCTTAAGAAGGGAATCCCTATTGGGCAGTACCTCCGTGCAAAAAGGAACTGTGCGGACAAACGGTCCTTCCAACTGGAATATAATAGCCTCTTCTCCAAATTTGTGGCAAGAGGTTATCCCAGAAAGTGGCTGCACAAAGCTTATGCCAGGGCTAAAGCTACTAATAGAAGTGAATTATTATGTGAACGTAAGTCTCAAGATGTTCAGCAAATAGCGATTACTGCTAAATCCATGGGATCTACTAACATCAGATGCTTCGGCACTTTCGATACTGGCTCCCAACAGGTACGCTAAATTCTACACCGGCACTGGCCAATTATTTTAGCCGATCCGGATCTCGGTGATGCTATCCCCCTCTACACCTAGTATCACCTACCGTAGAGGGAGGAACCTACACGACTACCTGGTCCATAGTCATCACTCCGGACCGAATGTGATGTCGAAATGTTGGCTAAAGTCATCTATTATTGGCTCACACCCATGTGGTTGGTGCTCTTTCTGCTATCTCATGCCTACCGTTAAACATTTCACAAATCCATTGGATGGAAGATCCTACCAAATCAGGGAATTTATTAATTGCCAGAGTAGGGGGGTTATTTATATTGCTAAGTGCCCTTGTCCTAAACTGTATGTTGGCAAGACCATACAGGAATTGAGGAGGAGAATCTCAAAACACCTAAGTACCATTCATCACAAAGAAGACACACCACTCTCTACACAAATGACGGGGATATTCGTGCCTTACAATTTTGGGGTATCACCCATATTAAACTTGGCCCCAGAGCAGGTAACCTGGATCGCAGGTTACTACAAGAGGAAGCACGTTGGATCCATCGTTTGGGTTCTCTCAGTCCAGGGGGCCTTAACGAGGGTTTTACTTTTGCGGCATTTCTGTGAATTTATCTATTATCTGATATGAGCATTTTATTATTACCTGCCGGTTCCTCTTATTGTTCCGGTATGTATACATTATTATGTTTTTTCCTTAAGAGCACCCTATGTTATAGGCTGCATTATCATGGAACTAATTCTGATTATGACTATACCTTTTGCTATCCGTTACCATTCATTGACTTAAATCTGATTTACTTTTGGATAACTATTCAGACTATTTTAGTGACTATTGTGACGGTTTCCTTTAAACTTACACTTAGCCTCTACTATAGACTAAATTTGTGCCACTATTAATGTTATCTTCTAGTTGGCATTACACACACATCGTATATACTCGTGCTAAACCACCTCTGTGGTTCACGTTATCATAGCCATAATTCCCAGTCTAGGTGTCTACAGTCTCCCCTATTTATCGCTGGTCACTGATTGACCTAGCGTTTACATCTCACCTTACGATGTTTGCATAGATTGCAGTGTGCATGCGCCCAGATTAATCCTCTTCAACATCGTTCTAACTACCCGATTTTCTCTATCTCCTGTATATTCCTTACAGCGCATGCGCGCCTGCTCGGCATTCATTGGTTGCCAGTGTATCCTCTGCGATTTGCTGTGCTTACTGTCAGTCAGCCGAGTGGAGGCACGGTCCTCTATTCGGTTTCTGATTGGCTCCCAGCTAATTACAGGCACACGTGTAGACACTTCTCCCTGTATATATGACTGTGGATTCCGCCGCTCGCTGTCACTAGCCCCAATACCCCTGAAGACGCTACGTCGGTAGCGAAACATGTCGGGGGGGCTCTTTTGAATTGTAATCATTGGTCCTGCTGATTATTTAGAATTTAACTGATAGCATTGGTGTTGCGGTCTGCAGTCGCTAGCACATTGCTTCCTTTGAGTTTTTACACATTGCACTATACTGATCCTTATCAGCAATGGACCAGGAATTTTAACTTTCATGTAGTCTGTCTATGGTTGTTATACCTAATAAAATGTTGTTGCTTTAATTTTGGTAGTTGGGAAACAAGGGCTTTGTTTGCCGGCAGGCACGCTATGTTTTGAATCGCACAAGAATAGTGCCCAACGCACAATAATAGTGCCCTCCCTACACAGGAACACTTCCCTAGTAGTTAGGTCCTCCTTTGTGTCCCCATAATTAGGTCTACCTTTGGGTGCCTATGATGAGTGGATAGGTCCTCTTTCGTAGCCCAGCATCGTGACGTTATCACGTCACCGGCGTCGTGACGTCATTGCGTCACCGGTGCCGGGAAGCCGACATCCTCCTGACCTCTAGTAGCCACAGGCCTTAATCAGCCTGTGTACTAGAGTGAGCAGTGGGGCAGTGAGCTAATGGCTCTCTGCCCTGCGGCTTGAGGGAGATGCAGCTTGATGCTTGGGCCCACTGGAGGATCCTCCAGTCCTCCGGTGGGCCAGTCTGATGCTGCTTCTCCCTCTCACAATCTTATGTAGCTGCCCGCCCGCTTACTTTCACGGATGGACGGACAGTCAGCTAAACAGCAGTGGTGACGCTGAAGGCAGGCAATTGCCCAGTTTGCCCCCCCCCCTAACACCGGCCCTGCTCTGGAGTGATGAATAACTTTTCACTATCTGGCAAGCTGATGGATGAATCTTAGTTTCGCAGATGCCAGGAGAACGCTACCAACCGAAATGTTTGTGGGAACATTTTTTAAAAGGCCCTTTTCTGTTCAAGCATCACTTTGACCCTGTGCATAAAGTGAGGTCCATGAAGACATGTTTGATGAGTTTGGTGTACAGATATTTGAGTGACTACAAGGAGCACTAACCTCAACCACATCTAAAACTTTTGGGATAAATTGGAACGCTGATTGCGAGAAAGACCTTCTAGTGGAAAGTCTTTCCAGAGGAGTGAAGGCTGTTATAGCCACAAAAGGTGCCCAACTCCATAGGCTCATATAAGTTTGATGGTCAGGTGTCCACATACTTTTGCCCAAATAGTATAGATAGGAGATTTTGGTAATAGATTTAAAAAAAAGGTATAAAAGTATGTTGTTCGTATTTTTTAACCCCTTCCAGCACCTTGACATAATAGTACGTCAAGGGTATAAGGTTGTACTATTACTTCAAGGGAGAAGTGCTGCACGCTCACTGGAAAAATTTGAGTTTACCTGTCAGAAATGCCAGGAAATCTCCAATCCTGGCAATCATTTAAAGCTGATTGTGGCACTGTAAAAGGAGGGGGTGCTCCCTTGTACCCATGATCATAAGCTTGGGGAGTTACTATGAACCAGATAGAGGTCCCACGGGGCTGTCTATAGCACAATTTTGTAAGGGCATATCATATTTCCATGTACAGTCACAATATACTGGCATACATAAAGCCTATTTTTTTTTTATTCTTGGGTGCTATATTACTGTATTTATAAATGCGTGTACAGTAATATAGCATCCACATGGTATGCACAGAAACTACAACTGGTCCTGCAAAAAACAAAACACTATGTTGCTGTGTTGATGCACAAATAAAAAAAAGTTATTAGATCCGGAATGCATTAAAAAATTAAAATGAAATGAAAAATCAAATATTGTTTGGTCGATAAAAGGTTAATATCTTATATCTTCAGAAACATGACCTGGTCTCTTTAAGAATTTTAGCTTTGTTCTCAAATTTTAATGCAACTTCCATGTGAACATGCAGTTGTGTTCCGAGCAGAAGGTGAAAAGCCACATTTATCATGAAGGTGACAGCAGATGTGTCCCTGATAAGACTATAATGCTTCATGCCGCTTGAATAAGGACAGGTGGCAGCCTTGGAGGTAGTATGTGGCCACCCATTTCTCTACTACTGTTTGCATTCTCTTATAATCTAGTGAACACGTGAGCTGGCCAGACAGCTGTGACCAACAGTCTCCACATCAGTGCCTCCAATGCCCTGGGAGACAAGCAATAACTTGAATCTATAGATGATTATTGACCTGAAGAGAAGGGTCAAAACACTAAGCAAAATTGTTGGTGAAACAACAATTTGTAAGAAAATATGTCTGTTGAACTTTATATGGAACTGTATATTTTTTAGCACTGGTTGTAATTCTTATTAGTAATATTAATTATGTTTTCAAAAAATGTAACAACAGCATGACCTGGACCATTGTCATACTCCAAGTAGATAACTTCATAAATTTCAATAGACAACTTGCAATGCTTCATTTCTACTTCGGCGGCACTGTAGGGAGTAGGGATCGCTGGGGCTCCAGGCAGCAGGACACTACGGGGCAATTTCTCAAGCACTCTTTGCCAGTTTTCTGGAGTAGTAAAGTTGCAATTTGAACAAAAACTCAGTTTTTGCGCAAATATGTGGATTGTGGCGACTTTTGCATATTTACAGCTGGGGGGGGGGGGAGTGACCTGACAAATGCATTACAATCTTTGTAGCTGAAGCAGATTCCCCTTTCTGGCAGAGATGAGCCTAATTTATTTATTTTTTTCCAGAGTAAAAGGTCCCAAACCTTTGTATTTTGCTACACTAAATCTTAAACAGTCATGAAAATATGAATGAACTATTAGCATTTTCCATGTTAATGAACAGACCAACCTGTGTTGCTCAGAGATAAATATTTCATTCACAATTTTTTAAGTTTTGCTTCTCAGCTCTTCCTCATTACAGTAAATGAATGCTAGATGTGTCAGGTTGAGTAGCTTTTTCTGTTTCCAAACGGCAGCAAAGTGCTTCAGGGGAACTGTGACGATTTTAGTGTCATTTGCATGAGCGAGCAGTAAAAGTAGAGGTTTTACAGAGTAATAAGATAAGTTCGGGGATAACTACAAGTGTAACATCATTCAGACTGATTTGAAAATATTTTAAATTGTATTTTGGAATGAAAAATTAAATACATTTTATTATTAAAATATGAATTTATTTTTTGCAGAATATTAAGACCAGACAAATCCGATTCATGATTAGAACCAACGTTTGTTTAAATTTAGTTAACTATTAAAAAGGAAATTGATTTGTTAAATCCCATTTGCAAAAACATCTGAAACTTTAAGCAAATAGTACTGATGGTAATGAAACACCTTTCTTTCCCTGTAAATTATATAGGGACAGTTAGTACTATCACCCTGTCTCTCCCAGTAAATGATCTAGACCAGTGGTTCCCAACCGAGGTGCCGCGGCACCCTGGGGTGCCATGAGAACCTTCAGGGGGGGTGCGACACTCTAATCCACTGCCACAAAAAAAAAAAAATACTTGTGCTTGTAGCAGACGTGACGCACATTGTCTGTCATTGTTTTGTTTTATTCACAGGTCCTGGTCACCCTCATATTTGGATTTTAGGCCATTCATATTTGTTCTGGACTGAGCGGGGAGTGGTAGTGCGCCCAAGTCTTTTGGTTTCCCTGATGCTGAAGTTTGTTAGCGATAGTTGAGAGAACTACGATGAACTCAGGTGCTGCCCGAGGTTATTTCCATTAGCCAGCACTTTCATTGCCCAGTCATTCTAGTCACAGGGGGCAACAACTTGGGGGAGGTCAAGCTGGGTGAGCTGGTAGCATTGATTGAGCAGGATTGCAGCTGTTTTTGTGATTTCTTAGGAAAACTAGTGGTAGTCTGGTCTAAGATAGTGCCATTCCAGAGGTGCTAGGAATCATTCAGTGATAGAGCAGGGTAGAAGACTTTTGAAGGTGAGGGTTTCCAAGCACATGTGGTCTCAGGATGGTGTGGCAGTGAGACACCTGTAATTTGAAGGGGATAATGGTGAAATATTGCTTCCGAAAACCGTCACTAAAAACCCAAAGATTTAGATATTTTCCTGTCATATCTTTAGAATGTTTATGAGAGGGCACTGGTTTTGTTAAGTAGGGGTGGTGAAAGGTCAGTGTAGGTCTACACTGCTTCCTCCTTGGCGGCATTCCATGCCCTGAATATATCAGGAATCCGGTCCACAAGCCCGCTGTTCTGCGGCAGTCCGGTATTCCAGACTGTCGGTTCCTTCGGACTTGAAAAGAATGGAATATGGTGGAAAATTGGGCATGGGCAAGTTTGTTATGAAGTTCACGTTGTAAAGTTCAATAAAGCTTTGCCAACCTCACTTGACCCACATTTAGAGCTCATTCAGACAGGCGTGATTCTCGTCCGTGTGATGTGTATTGAAACAACGCACATCGCACGGACCCATTGTTTTCAACGGGGCTATTCACACATGCAGAATTTTTGACGCAGCCACAGACAAAGCACACTGATGCAAAACGCAAAGCACACGGACCGATCTGCGCGCGTTGTTTTACGCGTGTAAATCTATCACGCTCGTGTGAATGTAGCCATAGGTGTAAGTTTATTTATTGAGGGGAAAACAGGGCTGTTAGATGGGTATCAAGATGGAGTTAGTTTAAGTAGATAATGAGCATACATCCCTTCAGTTCTTCTTCCCTGTCCTTCTTAGGGTACGTTCACACGGCTTATATTCACAGCTCCGTATTTTCAGACGTTTTTTATTTTGCGTGTGCACATACTCTTAGGGTATGTTCACACGCTTAGCAAAAAACGTCTGAAAATACGGAGCTGTTTTCAAGGGAAAACAGATCCTGATTTTCAGCCATTTTTTAATCATACTTGCGTTTTTCGCTGCATTTTTCATGGCTGTTTTTGGAGCTGTTTTTTTATAGAGTCAATAAAAAACGGCTCCAAAAATGGCTCAAGAAGTGACATGCACTTCTTTTTTGCGGGCGTTTTTGTTACGCTGCCATTTTGAAAAACCGCCACGTAAAAAAATGGCCCCGTCGGAACAGAACGCAGTTTTTCCCATTGAAATCCATGAGCAGATGTTTTGAGGCGTTCTACTTCCGATTTTTTCGCCCATTTTTTGTCCGTTTACTTCCCAAAAAACAGCTGAAAATAAGCCGTGTGAACACACCCTTAGGCTTCGTTCACATCTGCGTCAGGGCTCCGTTCATGACTTCCGTCGGAGATTTCCGTCAGGGGAACTGATGAACGGAACCCTGACTGAAACAAATGGAAACCATAGGTTTCCTTTTGCATCACCATTGAATTCAATGGTGATGGATCCGTTGCAAATGTTTTTCGTTTGTCACCGTTGTTTAAGGGTTCCGTCATTTTGACGGAATCAATACCCTAGTCGACTCCGTTATTCATTTAGTCAAAACGATGGTCATTTTTCATGTCCAAGTTGCACACATGCAGGGCGCGTTGTCACAGATCCCTCATAGATTGGGGTCTATGGAGGGATGCGTGACACGCAGTAAAATAGGACATGTTCTATTTTTTCACGTCCCCTTCACACCCTTTGTTGAAACAACGGTCGTGTGAACGGCCCCATTGAAGTACATGAGTCCGTGTGACGGCCATTGTTTTAATGGCCGTCACACAGACTGCATATATGCGCGTCTGACTGAGCCCTTAGGAGTGAAAGCAGAAACTACATAGAGACATCAATAAGAACAGGGGATTGCATATAATGTAATTGTTCACTTGCAAAATTATTGGGGGAAGCAGAACTTTATATGTTATATTGTCCTTTATATCTAAATATCTAAATCTAAGTTAACAAAAAAAAAATAAACCTGTTGAGTTCTTCTTCACAATTTCATGAAGACATGATTAGTAGGCAAACACATGGAAGATACAAGACTCTTCGGCACCATCCTCCTTATAATAAAATATTACATTAGTGTTCCATACATAAATTACATGCTTTAATAAAAACATATTTTCACAGGTTCTTATCTTGATCCAGCCAAGCTTGGTTTAAAAATAAACAGTTTTAACAGATGATTATGTACGCGCCCCCTCCCCATTCCCTTTTATCCAGGTCCCCCTGCAGCCGTTCTCTACACCCCCCCCCCTCGCACACAGCTGACCCGGTTCGTGGTGGGAATAACCTGACTTAATCCCATGCCTGTTTGAGTTTTTCTGACCTATTTGCATAATGTGCGTGCGGTTAAATGAGAAGTGAGTACCTAATTAAATCATGCACCACAGATAAAGGATTAAAAATATTCATCCTGCTTTAAAAAAAAAAAAAAAAAAAGTATTAATTATTTCCTTCATGTGGCTCCCTTCTCTGTAATTCCATGTCATTTAATCTGCTAAATGCTTTCCCTTCACAGGCTTTATGTTTGTCTGTTGAAGTCAGAGTTGACATAGTGGGTTGAAAAAACATAGGAAAGTTCAAAGGGTTTATGGCTGATTTGTGACTTTTAGAAGACCACAAATTGTAATGTGCTAGCTGATCAAACAAATAATGTACGGTTCTGTAAATGATCTGATCCAATGGTAAATGTGGTTCATTTAAAAATGTATTTGGCCTGAATAAAGACATATTTAAGCTAAATGTTTACTTTTTTTAAAGGGGTATTCTGTTTCTTTTATTTATTTATATAATAGGGTACGGCATGCTTTCAAATAAATGTTAGTTTAACATACTGGTCACATACAGTCAATTGGTATCGCTCATGGATGTGTCCTACGCAGTGTGTCCACGGGCTGAGTCGGACTAAACAAAGCACCAATCACATTACGTTAATGTGTCATGTGACCCAGCACACGTCCTATCCCACATAACGTTGTTACTAATCGAATACCTAGGGTTAAATGACGTATGAAGGTCATGTTTACTATTAACCCATGGATGAACTGCGTAGGACACATCCGTAAGGTCACATAGGACACATCCATGCCCCTATTCATCTCTATTGAGATTTGGAGCCCCTTGTCCTGAGCAATGAGGGGTTTCATAGAGGTTGGACCATTACCTACATTTCATGAGCTGTCTGATTGGTCTTAAAAGTAAAAACGTATTTGTTGTTGAACAAGCCCATAAAGTGAGAGGGGATGTGGAAAGACATCTCATTGGTCAACACAGCACAGTTTTCCAGCTCCACACCAGTGTTATAGAGAGACAATGAATATATACAAAAAATATGCAGAGGGAAGGGAAAAAAACAAATTATGCCGTTTACACGCAACTTTTCTGGCTGCAACACATCATCTACAGCTACCTAGGAAGAGATTGTAATTTCATTTTCTAATGATAGATAGATCATTTGAAGTTAATGTCTACCCGTCTACATAGGTTAAGGCCCTATTACACGGGCCGATTTTGGCCAGTGCAGCGAGCGCAAATCAACTCGACATCGTTGATCGGTGCTCGTTTGAACTTGTCACAAGGAGCTTTGGATGGGAACGAGCGGTCATTACTTCGATCGCTTGTCCCCATACATAATTATCATGTCGGCAGTGCGTCTCCCTGTTTACACAGGGAGATGTGCTGCCGACAACGACAATATTTCACTTTTTTAAAACGATACGATCAGCAGATGAATGAGCGTCTGTCCGATAATCGGCCAGTATAAAACCCCTTTAAGTCTGTACTAGTGTTCCCTCTAAGCTATGCGCTCTGGAAGGATTTAAAAACATCCAATTATCTGAAAAATTAGCATCACTTTAGTTCTACAGGTTCAAGTTCATTGGAATTTTACGGTATTTTAAATAGTGATATTGTAAAGGATTTGCCTGACATCTTCTGTGTCGACGCCCGTGGTTAAAAAGTCTGCATCTGTTCCTAGGTCTGGTAGAGTGACTCGATCTGCTACCACTCAGGCTGGTAGGCTCAGGAGTGGGAGAACCTATCACAGCCTGGCCAGACGCTTCTAGCTCCCGCCCTTGGTCTATGTATACCTTCATTTGCTGCTTGTCCTTTGCCTGTGATTCTCTATGGTTCCTGGCTCTGCTGTTCCTGCTACTTACATTTGACCTGCTCCATATTGACCCTGGCTTGATTGACTACTATTCTTCTGCTCTGCTTTTGTTACCACGTACTCTCCTGGTTTGACTCGGCTCGTTCACTACTCCTGTTGCTCACGATGTTGCCGTGGGCAACTGCCCCACTTCCCTCTCTTCCGTGTACCCTGTCTTCTGTTGTCTGTCGTGCACATATTGAGTGTAGGGACCGTCGCCCAGTTGTACAGCGTCACCTAGGACGGGCCGTTCAAGTAGGCAGGGACTGGGTTGCGGGTAGATTAGGGCTCACTTGTCCGTCTCCCTACCCCGTCATTACATAATCACAGGCCCAAATACCTTTTCTACTCTGGTCCCTGACACACTATGGACCCCCTTGAGGCCCTGGCTCAGCAAATACAAGGTCTTTCCCTACAGGTCCAAGACCTGGCTCAGAGGTGCAACCAGCGTGATGCTACCCTGGTAGTGCCCCCCACCTCACCTCTAGAACCCCACCTCAAGTTGCCTGACCGGTTCTCAGGGGACCGGAAGAATTTTTTCTCCTTCTGGGAGAGTTGTAGGCTCTATTTCCGTTTAAGGTCCCACTCCTCAGGTTCTGAGAACCAGCGAGTGGGTATAATTATGTCCCGGCTCCAGGACAGCCCCCAGGAATGGGCCTTCTCCTTGGCTCCTGACGCCCCTGAACTGTCGTCTGTTGATTTTTTTTTTCTGCTCTCGGGTTCATCTATGACGAGACTGACAAGACTGCCTTTGCCGAGAGTCAGCTGGTGACCTTACGTCAGGGTAAGAGACCCGTTGAGGATTACTGTTCTGACTTTAGGAAGTGGTGTGTAGCTTATCGGTGGAATGACCCTGCCCTGAGGTGTCAGTTTAGATTGGGTCTGTCGAACGCCCTGAAAGACCTGTTAGTTAGTTATCCCTCTTCGGACTCTCTAGATTAGGTTATGGCTTTAGCGGTACGTCTTGACCAAAGTCTCTGGGAAAGACGACTCAAACGTTTTTGTGTCTTTTCCTCTTACTCCCCTATGATGGCTCCAGAGGTTCCGTTGCTTCGTTCTTCCACGGAAAACTCGGATGAACCTATGCAACTCGGGGTCTCCGTGTCTCCCCAACAACGTAGAGAGTTCCGCAGGAAGAATGGTCTCTGCTTCTACTGTGGGGATGACAAGCATCAAGTGAACTACTGTCCTAGGCGTAAAAATAAGCAGCCGGAAAACTTACGCGCCTAAGTGACCATCGGGGAGGTCGCTTTGGCGCACAGGTATTTCCCGTAAATATGAAGCCTAATAAAATCTTGCTTCCCTTTCAGGTCTCTTTTGGTGGTAGGTCTGCCACCGGCAGTGCCTTCGTGGACCATGGGTCTTCTGCTAATATTATGTCTGTGGAATTTGCTATGTCTCTAGCTTTGCCATTAATTGATTTGCCTAAACCTGCCCCGCTAGTCGGTATCGATCGACTCCACTCCACTTGCTAATGGTTATTTTACAGAGCATACCCCTGTATTTGAACTCACTATAGGCTCCATGCATTTGGAGCAGTGTTCAGTGTTGGTGATGCAGGGATTATCGTCCGATTTGGTTTTAGGCCTTCCTTGGTTGCAGATGCATAATCCCACGTTTAACTGGAATACTAGGGATCTTACTAAATGGGGTAATGAATGCATGACTTCCTGTTTTTCTATTAATTTGGTTTCTCTCGCTGAGGAGGTGAACACTCTACCTGAGTTTATTCAGTCTTTCCCTTCTGAGCCCTGCCATGTGTCCAAACAGCCCTTTATGACCACATGTGGGGTATTGTTTTACTCGGGAGTAATTGCTTTATAAATTTTGTGGTGTTTTTTCTCCTCTAGTCCTCGTGGTAATGAGAAAAAATAAGCTAAACCTACATTTTCTTTGAAAAAAATTTAGATTTTCATGTTCACTGCCTATTTCCAATAATTTCTGCAAAAAAACTGTCGGCTCAAAATGCTCACTATACCCCTAGATAATTTCCTCAAGGGGTGTAGTTTCCAAAATGGGGTCACTTGTAGGGGGTTTCCACTGTTTTGGCCCCTCAGGGGCTTTGCAAATGCGACATGGCCTCTGCAAACTATTCCTGCTAAATTTGAGCTCCAAAAGCCAAATGGTGCTCTTTCCCTTCTGAGCCCTGCCATGTGTTCAAACAGCTGTTTATGACCACATGTGGGATATTGTTTTACTCGGGAGAAATTGATTTACAAATTTTGTCCTCTAGTCCTCGTGGGAATGAGAAAAAATTAGCTAAACCTACATTTTCTTTGAAATAATGTAGATTTTCATTTTCACGGCCTACTTCCAATAATTTCTGCAAAAAACCTGTGGGGTCAAAATGCTCACTATACCCCTAGATAATTTCCTCATGGGGTGTAGTTTCCAAAATAGTGCCACTTGTGGGGGGTTTCCACTGTTTTGGCACCGCAAGAGCCCTGCAAACTTGACATGGTGCCTAAAATATTTTCTAATAAAAAGGAGGCCCCAAAATCCTCTAGGTGCTCCTTTGCTTCTGAGGCCTGTGCTTCAGTCCAGTAGCAACCTAGGGCCACATGTGGGATATTTCCTAAAATTGCAGAATCTGGGCAATAAATATTGAGTTGCATTTATCTGGTAAAACCGTCTGTTACAAAAAAAAATTTATTAAAACTGAATTTCTGCAAAAAAAAAATGAAATTTGTAAATTTCACCTCTACTTTGCTTTAATTCCTGTGAAACGTCTAAAGGGTTGATAAACTTTCTAAATGCTGTTTTGAATACTTTCAGGTGTGACATTTTTAAAATGGGGTGACTTGTGGGAGTTTGTATTTGTAGGCCCCTCAAAACCACTTCACAACTAAACTGGCCCCTGTAAAAATAGCCTTTTGAAATTTTCTTGAAAATGTGAGAAATTGCTGCTAAAGTTCTAAGCCTTGTAACGTCCTAGAAAAAGAAAAGGATGCTCAAAAAATGTTGCCAATCTAAAGTAGACATATGTGGGATGTAAATTAGCAACAATTTTGTGTGGTATAACTGACTGTCTTACAAGCAGATTCATTTAAATTGAGAAAAATGCTAATTTTTGCAATTTTTCGCAAAATTTTGGTGTTTTTCACAATTAAATACTGAACATATCGAGCAAATTTTGCCAGTAACACAAAGTCCAATGTGTCACGAGAAAACAATCTCAGAATCGCTTGGATAGGTAAAAGCATTCCGACGTTATTACCACATAAAGTGAAACATGTCAGATTTGAAAAATGAGGCTCGGTCAGGAAGGTCAAAAGCGGCCAAAGCGGGAAAGGGTTAAAGGGAAGGTTTTTTTATTTGTTTTTATTATATTGTTTTTAATATAATATATACAAAAATTTTATTTATTTGTGTTGTGACTTTCTACTTTTTACTGTATTCATAGTTTTACTTCTCTATGGAGGCAGCCATTTTTTTTTTATTTCGTTTCGATTAACGACACATACAGAGAGGCTATACGGCACATACAACCCCATAGAGAATGCGAACGGGAACCGTTCCATTCTCAGAAGCGTGCACCGTCTGTGTGGGAACGGCGCATGCGCCGTTCCCACACAGACCAAAACGAAGCTCGTTCGTAGAACGAAATCCGGCGTCATTTTCATGTGAAACGGAAGCCGCTGCCGGACAGTAAGATGACGGATTCCAAGCGAAAGCGCAAGGAAGAGGAGCGTAGGCGGCAAGAACTTTGTTAGACCAGCGGAGGCGGCGGCAGGAGCAGGTAATTTATGTTTGTGTATGTGATGTGCGTATTATGTTCGTGTATGTGTGATACTGTCTGCTGAGAACCTCCTACCACTGTGCAGCCGCTCAGAAAATGGCGGCACACAGTGTAGGAGGTTTGAAGACATTCAAACCCCTCCCTCTCTTGGCACTAGCCAGAAGAAGGGAGGGGGGGTGTGTGAGGACACTAGAGGAGAGTGTGTCCACCCCAAATTTGCAGCATAAATCAATGAGGTTGCTTTACCACAGTGACCATGCTGCAATTTTGGGAACTGCTCCCTCTAGTGGCCAGCACATGGAAATGTTATAAATTAGAATCTAATTTATAATATTTCCTGACTTGTGAAAATTTTTTACAAATTAAAACAATGTGTAATTACTTATATACTAATTGTTTAACTGATAAATAAAATAAAATTTCTAGCGACACATTCCCTTTAAAGTGAACGAGGATCGGAGGGGAGCTAGGTGCCTGGCTCTCCTCACACATGTGAGTACGATTCCATTTGCATGCTAATTTGACTGCATTGCATTGAACTTCAATACAGCCACTCTCCAAAGTTTTTTTTTATATTTTTGTGTTGTTGTCTATTAGCTTCTCTGTTCTGGCGTCACGCAGTATGTCTCTGAGCTCATTTCTATATCTTAAGGTAGGGTCATTTTATAACACATGGTAACATGACCAGACCCCTAGAATTCGATGGCACGTATCACTATACTGAGTGTCACTCATCACTACAATATCACCGACTTTATCCAAAGGCTTTCTGACAATGGTGTTATCCATCTCGAGTGATACCAGGCCACGCATCTCAAGTCTGGAGATGTTATATCGCCTTCCATTCTGAAGCTCAAGTTTTTTAAGTTGGGCATAGCGATATGTGCCATCGAATTCTATTTTCTATTCATACTGCTTAAAGTCGGCTTTGTCACCAGTTTATCAATTCCCTATGTCCTAACTAATCTAATAGGTGCTTTGCTGCTGAGAACTACAGTGTCATTTGTTTAAAAAAAAAACGTTTATTATTTGAAAAGTTACAAGCATTTTTAAAAATATGCTAAAGTGGCTCTAATAGTCAAATAGAAGGTGACTCTTTCTTTTCACTCTGGGCAGCGTAAAGTTTTCTGTATGACGCTGTCCAATCAGCATGCAGCTTCTCCCTCTTCCCTGCCCAGCAGCATTTCCTGGTGTCATATAAAAAAAATCAGAATCTCCTCTTTCATATGCCACCAGAACCTGAGATTTTGCTGTTTGAAGTGATTCCCCTTCCCTCTAGAATGTGTCTCATACTGTGTATGAAGCAGCTTCATGCTGATAGGACAGCATCAGGGGCTATGACGTAGCTCCGCTTCAGGAGAATCGCTGCTGTTACCTCCCACTTGTCTAGTATAGGTTCATTTACATATTTAGAAAAAAGCTCATAACTTTTAAAATAATAAACGTTTTGGGACACAATTTTCACTAGCATTATCAGTGTGACAGCTCCTATCAGATTATCTAGAAGATTGGGAATTACTAAACTAGCGACAGAGCCTCTTGAAGGCGGGATTCACACGACAGGGTTTCCCGGCCGGGTGCCGGCCGTTCATAAATCGGCCGGCACCCGGCTGCATTAGGAATAATAGACCCCTAATGGGGCTATTCACACGACCGATTTTTTGACGGCCGGGAAAACCGCCCGTCAAAAAATAGGACATGCTCTATTTTCGCCCGGGTACCCGGCCGCCCGGCTCCCATAGAAGTCTATGGGGCCGGGTAATACCCGGCCATCACCGGGATGTGTCCCGAGTGACGGCCGGGTTTTCCGGCTCTTGCGCTCTATCTCCTCCTCCTCCTCCTCACAGCGCAGAGTGCATGTGAGGAGGAGGAGTGTATATCCCATAGAGAAGAAGCCCTGTTCTGGAGGTAAACTGTGGGGGTACTGCTGTAGCGCTGTACCCCTGCTATGTGCAGGGGTACAGCGTGTCACGGCTGTTGTGTACAGTCGGTGGAAGGGGGCGCAGTGATGGCTCCCTTCCCAAATCCCCCTGGCCCGGCGAATGAGAGTACTTTCCAACCCCGGCGCTTCTTAAGGCGTCGCTGCAGCAATAGCAGCCAAAGCGGCTGCTAGCGGCGACACCTACCATTGCCGATGGCGTCGCTAGCAGCTGCAGCGGCTGCTACTGCTGTAGCGAGGTCCCTGCTATGTGCAGGGGTGTACAGTGTGTCACGGCTGTGGGGCACAGTGATGACTCCCTCCTTTCTGCCCTGACGCTTCTTCAGGCGTCGCTACCGCAGTAGCAGCCATAGCGGTTGCTATGGCGACACCTACCATTGCCGATGGCGTCGCTAGCAACTGCAGCGGCTGCTACTGCTGTAGCGAGGTCCCTGCTATGTGCAGGGGTGTACAGTGTGTCACGGCTGTGGGGCACAGTGATGACTCCCTCCTTTCTGCCCTGACGCTTCTTCAGGCGTCGCTACCGCAATAGCAGCCATAGCGGTTGCTATGGCGACACCTACCATTGCCGATGGCGTCGCTAGCAACTGCAGCGGCTGCTACTGCTGTAGCGAGGTCCCTGCTATGTGCAGGGGTGTACAGTGTGTCACGGCTGTGGGGCACAGTGATGACTCCCTCCTTTCTGCCCTGACGCTTCTTCAGGCGTCGCTACCGCAGTAGCAGCCATAGCGGTTGCTATGGCGACACCTACCATTGCCGATGGCGTCGCTAGCAACTGCAGCGGCTGCTACTGCTGTAGCGAGGTCCCTGCTATGTGCAGGGGTGTACAGTGTGTCACGGCTGTGGGGCACAGTGATGACTCCCTCCTTTCTGCCCTGACGCTTCTTCAGGCGTCGCTACCGCAGTAGCAGCCATAGCGGCTGCTATGGCGACACCTACCATTGCCGATGGCGTCGCTAGCAACTGCAGCGGCTGCTACTGCTGTAGCGAGGTCCCTGCTATGTGCAGGGGTGTACAGTGTGTCACGGCTGTGGGGCACAGTGATGACTCCCTCCTTTCTGCCCTGACGCTTCTTCAGGCGTCGCTACCGCAGTAGCAGCCATAGCGGTTGCTATGGCGACACCTACCATTGCCGATGGCGTCGCTAGCAACTGCAGCGGCTGCTACTGCTGTAGCGAGGTCCCTGCTATGTGCAGGGGTGTACAGTGTGTCACGGCTGTGGGGCACAGTGATGACTCCCTCCTTTCTGCCCTGACGCTTCTTCAGGCGTCGCTACCGCAATAGCAGCAATAGCGGTTGCTAGCGGCGACACCTACCATGGCAGATGGTGCCGCTAGTAGCGGCTGCTACTGCTGTAGCTTCGTCCCTGCTCTATGTGCTAGCCCCACTTTAGCTCCCTGAAGGAGCGGAATCCCCGTGTGTTCGGGGATTCCGCTCCTGGACAGAGCGCTTGATGTCTCTGTCCATCTATGGACAGTGTCATCAGGGGAAACTCCTGAAGTGGAATCACCGTCCACATGGAGATTCCACTTCAGGAGTTGCCCCTGATGTCCCTATCCAGATATGGACAGAGACGTCAAGCGCTCTGTCCAGGGGGACATACCAAAGAATGTTGAAAACTAATAAAGTAAAAGAATGAACATTAGTAATTAAAAAAAGGGCATAATGATTTTTTTTATGCTTGAACAGATGGAGGTGAGGAGGAAATAAACACAAACTCCATATAAACAGATGTTTTTTGAAATTCCTCTGCTTGATAGACCTGGAATGAACAGTATCTATGTGTAGTTTAATGAGGCATCTGTTGCTATGGAATATGTGTTCATTCCACTATAAACTTCATTTATATCCTATTCATTCCAGGTCTATAAAGCACATGAAAATAATTACGTATTTGTTTCTATGGAATAAACTACACATAGATCAGGGGTCTCAAGCACGCGGCACACGGGCCGCATGCGGCCCCTGGGGCTGTGATCTGCAGCCCGCGCGACACTGAGCCGCTAGTATCGGCTCTACTCTGGGACTCTGGAATTCCCTGACATCGCTGTCCACATATGAACAGAGTTGTCTGGGGCTTCCCCAGAGCCGGAGTCCCGTGCAGAGCGCTAGTATATGCTCTGCTCCGGGACTCTGTGGAATTTCCTGACATCGCTGTCAACATATGGACAATGTGTCAGTGTCTTCCCCAGAGCGGAGTCCCGGGCAGAGCGCTATTATCGGCTCTTCTCCGGGACTCTGGGGAAGCCTCTGACATCGCTGTCAATACGTCGACTATGATGTCAGGGGCTTCCCCAGAGCAGGAGTCCAAGTGATGTCAGGAGCACAGCTGGAGTCCCAGTCTACAGGGGGCACTGCTGTGGCGGCATCTACACAGGGCACTGCTGTGGCAGCATCTACACAGGGCTCTGCGGCAGCATCCACGAGGGCACTGTGGCACTATCTAAAAAGGGGCTGCCCAATCTGGACATGTGTGCTAACTGAGCCGCCGGACTGCATTTAGCGACACTTAAACTGGAAAGCTGGATTGTTGAAATAAGCACGTGGAGAAATCTCTCAAATTTTAAACCTGGCGCTATTATTATAGTAATGTGGTGTTATTATTCTAGTAATATAGTGTTATAGTAGTTCAAATAACTAATTGATTAACAAGAATTTTGTATTGTATCAAATTTGAAAGTAATGCGGCACGACCACTTCACATTTTTTCTATATGTGGCCCACTTACCCGGCCACATATTAGATCCTGTTCATTCCAGGTCTATCAAGCACAGGAATGTCAAAAGGCGTCTGTTTAT
This sequence comes from Rhinoderma darwinii, assembly GCF_050947455.1. Classification (NCBI taxonomy): domain Eukaryota; kingdom Metazoa; phylum Chordata; class Amphibia; order Anura; family Rhinodermatidae; genus Rhinoderma; species Rhinoderma darwinii. The sequence continues at coordinate 30,778,182 of NC_134689.1, forward strand.
ATTGAATATGTGCTTATTTCCTCATTAACTACCAAGAAAATCTGTTCATGCCATGTCTACCAACCATAACAATTTTATTATGCCCTTTTTTATATTTTCTTCCCATTAGTAATAATGTTCATTCTTTTTCTTTATACTTTTTACTATGTCCCCTGTCCAGGAGCGGAATCCCCGATGACATGGAATTCCGCTCCTTCAGGGAGCTACAAAGGCACTATCTACTGGAGGTTGAGCGGGGTGTTGCTTATACTGTTTGGTGGGGCATTACCTTCATGGTGCACTTTTCCAAAATATGCAGAGGTGCAGTGTGTGGCATTATGTATAGATATGGACTATCCCTAGTGATAAAGTGAGACAGTACCTGCCTGTGTCCCCCCCACCTGAATTTTCCACGTTTACTTGCTACAGATATGCCTCGATACATACAAGTAGAGCGTCTCATTGCGCTGGTGCAGGATCACGTAGCCATATGGGACAGCCGGAGTGATTTGTACCATGATAGGTACCGCAAGGATGCCGCGTGGGAGGAGATTGCCCGGGACATGTACCCGGAGGAGTGCTCAAGAGGACAGAAGTCAAGGGAAGCAGTCGGTAAGTTGAGCTGTTTTCTGGTTGTTGCCCATGTTACTGCTATTGCGGCATGTTATGTAAAAAAAGCTAAAGTTACTAATGTGTTCAAATTTCTTTTTTATTTTTAAAGTAAGAGAATTGAAGACACAATGGTCAAATACTCGTGACCAGTACAAAAAAGACTTGCGCAAGCAAGGGAAGAGTGGGGACGCCCCTACCAGCAAGCGGCCTTACATTTTCTCCAGACAAATGGAATTTATGCGCCCGGTCCTGGATCTGCGGACGTAAGTAGTTCTAGAATAGTATTTAGCGTAATCATGTTAACTTAAATTTTAGTACCTTTTGGTTGTTAGCAGTGTACTTTTGGTCGTTATCATAGTGTGTGGAGTGCAGGGACGTAACTATGAAAGACTGTGACCCATAGCAACGTTTAGGCTGGGGCCGCACCCTGCCTCGGGTGCCACACAATCCCCCTTGTAGATAGTGCTTCATTGTAGATTCCGCCACACAGCCCCCCCAGAGGATAGCACCATACTGCTCCCCCTGCAGATCACACCATACAGCCCCCCAGTATATAGCAGCATACAACCACCCCAGTCGATATCGCCGTACAGCCCAAAACTCCCCACCCACCCCAAAAACCTAAAAATGTAGTCTATGCTTTGTCCCACAAAAGCAATGGACACCCATCGTTAAGGAGAACAGGGGACCGAAAGTCCCGCGAAGTTCACCATGAGAAAACTCGGACTACCGTTGTCTGCATCCAGCAACGCTATAATTATTAAAGGAGGGATGATCACGTTTACGCTCGAGCAAGCTCCGTTCATTCCTACGGAGCTGCCGACAAAGATCAGGGAAGTCAGAGTTTTCCCATGGAGAACATTGGGTGACTGTCAGTTTCCCATTTCCTTATCGCTGGGGGTCCCAGCGATCACACATCTATCCCCTGTGCTGGACAAACAACCCCTTTAATACCAGAGCTCTGCCATAGTGTTCAGTGTCGTCGCGCTGTAGCAGCTAGAGCGTCTCATAGCAGAACCTCCGGCCATGGGGAGCCGTGGCGGCGGGTGGCACAGGCTTTCACATGCTTTGTGCCCCGTAGCAGGCGCTATGGCTGATACAGCGTTACTTACGTCACTGGTAGACTGGTTTACAGCTAGGTGCAGGTTGAAATGTCAGATATATGGCTACAATTTTTACAATATTTAGATCTTTAACATTTTCTTTATTTCTTTTATAACTAATAAAAGATCCACAGATAATCTCATGGATGAGACTGTAGTTAGTAACTCTGACATGGAAGAGGCTCCAGATTCTGAATCAACAAATATAGAGCAGAGTGAGGAGGTCAATGAGGTCTCTGCAACACCTGAGACAGGAGCAAGGCTGGCATCCCCTTCTACGGTCACAGAACCTCTCAGGAGGGTATCAGCACGTAGACCTCGCCAGGCTGCCCCTGATGCAGCAATGAAAGCAATTATAGATGCCAAAGTGCTGGAGCATCTAACAACTTTTACTAAAGAGGGCGAAGAAGAACTATTTTTAAAGTCCTTGGCACCTCTTGTCAGACGGATCCCGCTGGAGAGGCGCAACAAGCTGCAAGCGGCAATGTTATCTGTAATTGATTTGTTTACACCGCCAAATAATCCTCTTCCAATCGTGAGGGCAATACAGGCCTGCAGCAACATTACTGATGAAGCCTTATTTGGCCCAGCACCAGCAGCACCTCCTGCCCCTTGGGATTCCTCCCAAAGCTTCTTCAGCCAGGACCGGTACATGCAACCTTCTTCCTCTTGTGTCCATCCTGGCTATTCTGCAGCCCATTCTTATGGCCATCATGTCCCAGGTAACTACAGTGGACCTCCCAATTGCCACTCGTTGACTGCAAACTCCATGCCGGCATTTACAATGGCGGGGCCAACGTCTGCCCCTGGCTTCACTCAAGCTGGGCCATCATCCAGCTCATCCACCCCTTTTCTAAATCTTTTGAGCCAGGACATTAATGCTGGAGGTGGAGGGCCCTCACAATAAAGTAAAATTTTGGTTTTTGGTTATATTTATCTATTGCGCCATGTTGGCGCATTTGCACTTTATTTTTTGTTAACCTGTTGAATAAAATTTGTTTCATGTAACTGAAAACTTGTCTTTGTTTTTTAAATTAAACTTGGAGTGTGACATTATTTTCTTCACACAGAGGAATTTTGATTTCTCTGTGTCGAGATAACATAGTAGTAGCAAGCCACCCATAAGATGTTTGCTTTTTAAAAAAATATTACTTTTAATTATCATTGTGTAACTTGTGAAGTATTCTGAGACAGAGGGACTCCTCAAAGTCCTTTACAAATACCATGGTAGAAATATACATTGATAATTATGGTTACACAGAAGTTTCGACAGGAATTTTAGTCAATCGTATGGATGAATATCCTGAAAATTCCTGTGTGTGACCATAAAATAATGTATGTGTCTATGGAATAGTTGACAGACTTTGGGACACACAGTTTAGTCGTTAAAGTGCAGCTAAACGATCCAAAAACTTCAGACATGTCATAGTGACATGTCAGAAGTTTGGATTGGTGGGGGTCTGAGTACGGAGACCCCCACCAATCGCTCGAATGAAGCAGCTGAAACGCTCGTGTGAGCACTCGGCTGCTTCGTTTCTGTTCAGCTTTTTACAGAAAGCAGATGTATCGGAGTACAGGCTCATAGACTTCTATTGAGTCCGCACACTGATACATTTATTTCCGGAAACAGCTGAACAGGCACGGAGCGGCTCAGCGCTCACACGTGTGCTTCAGCTGCTTACTTCTAGCAATTGGTGGGGGTCACAGTGCTCGGACTCCCACCATAAAACTTCTGACATGTCACTATGACATGTCAGAAGCTTCTCAAATGTTTAGCTACACTTTCAGTAAACATACACAAACACTTCACCAATATTAGTTCTATGCACACAATGCATAAATGAGGTATTGGTATATCTTTGCCCAACTTTTCAATAGTATGTAAACCAATCAAAAACATTAATAAAAATTTAGTCCACTATGGATTTTAATTATGATATTTATTAAATAGAAAACTAAAACAACACAATTTTGGCTCACAAGCCGACGTCAAGAGTCCCCATTATCTTGTGAGTCCCTAAACTACCTAACATTTAACTAACTAAATAACTAACTAAACATATAGAAGAAAAGGTAATGACCCAAACATTACACAACAGAATCAGATGTGTTCCTGCTGCCAAGGAACAGAACCCTCCGGGCTCAAGAAAAATTCTGCATACAAGTCCCGAATTGCTAGGCCAGATGATCCTGGTCTTCCTTGAGGTGTGTGATCGAAAGGTATATTAGAAGGGGGAAACTGATGCTCCACGTCTATGTCAAAGGTGGCATCGTGAATGCGGACGAAGTTGTGAAGCATGACACAGGCTTGGATTATTAAGTCCACATTATCTGGCTTCATCTGAATAGGAGAAAGAAACACCCTCCACTTGTTGGCAAGGATACCAAAAGCGCATTCCACATAACGACGGGCCCTGGTGAGACGGTAATTGAAGATACGCCTCCGGGTGTCCAATCCTCGTCTGGAAAAAGGACGCATCACATGCCGTGAAAGTCCAAATCCCTCATCTGCCACAATGACAAATGGGACAGCTGGTCCAGAAGACCCGGGAAGGGGACGTGCTTCAGGTAGGGACAACTGGTTGTTAAGAAGCCGCTGACCCATTCTGGAAGCCCTGAAGATGCCAGCATCCGCAGTGCTCCCATAGGCTCCAATATCCACAATCACAAACCGGTAATTGCTGTCAGCCAAGGCCAACAACACCACCGAGAAAAACTGCTTATAATTGTAGAAACGGGAGCCAGAGTTCGGCGGTTTCTTAACACTGATGTGTTTTCCGTCCAGTGCCCCTATACAGTTAGGAAACTGTGCAGCTTCCTGAAAACCATCAGCGATCTGAAGCCAGACTTCTGGGGAGGGTGCAGCCATCACAATATCCTTGAGGGTAATCCAGATGAGCCGGCAGGTGGAAGGGATGATCCCTGCGATGGTGGAAATACCCAAAAGGAATTCAAAGTGCAGGGAAGCAAAAGTGTTGCCGGTTGCAAGGTATCTGTTGGGAAAAAAAAAAGGACATGGATATTACAAAATACTGTCTGCTCTATGAGGGGCACTTGGGGGGAGTAAGGCACTAAAGGACCCATTACACTGCATGGTGTTCACTAATGTACTGTTTGGGGGGAACATTATACTGTGAAGGGAGGGTAAGGTGGCATTATAGTGTGTGGTGGGCACTAAAGGGGCATTATGCTGTGGGGGACATTCCAGTGTGTGGTGGCATTATGTGTGGCTTACTAAAGAAGATATACTGTGGAGGGGGGAAATAAGGGGCATTATTTACAGCAAGAATAGGGTTATTTGCTTACCTCAAAGTCACGATGAGCCGTTCTTCAGCAGAAATACAACGCCTCATGTTGGTCTCCTGGAGGGTGAGACCAGACCGCAGCAATTCCAGTAGCCTGTCAAACGTAGGGATGGACATCCGGCAGAATGCATGAAATTTCTCCGGGTGCTGTCGCAGGTCCTGGTAAAGAGTGTGGAAGTGTCCCTTCCAGGAACGCTGAGACACAATGGGGTGAACCCAGTACCGCCGACGCTTCCAACTTGGTTCTTCCGTCAACGTTTCCAATTGCTGTCCAAATCGCCGAGAAATCAGCCAAAGCAGCAGCACACGGTTCAAATGTTCTGAGGACATGTTAGCAACTCATAAATAGTAGAGAAAAACACTGAAACCAATGAAATGCAGCTGAGGGATCAGACAAAGCTCTCTATACTCTGTAAGTGAAAAAGGTTGACTGGCAATCATGTGACCTTACTGGGTGTGTTTATAGTGGGTTGACTCAAAAAAACAATTGACAAATGAAATTCATCCGATTAAAAAACGGTCAGGGAAAAAAACGGATGCAAATCGGGTCCAAATAGGCCGGGAAAAACGGCAACACGGCCCGGAACGGAATCGGAACGGATGCAAATCGGATGCAAACCGGCCGATTTTCCCGGACGACACTCGGACCCTGTCGTGTGAATGAGGCCTAAGTCTGTTACTCGGAAATTGGCTACAGTGCCAATTTTTTATTTCATATACGAATAAGGAAATTGTAATCGTCTATTCAGGCAGTGCATAGAATGGTATTGTGAAGGTATACACACATCTTACATTATGCAGTGATTTGGCCTCTTAATAAATCCATCCCAATATGTTTATTAATATACACAATGTTTAACCCTTTACTGACCAGTTTATTTTGGGTCTTAATGACTAAGCTGTTTTTTCATTGTCACATTTCAAAAGCCATGATTTTATTATTTTTCCATAAACATAGCTGTAAGAGGGTTTGTTTTTGTGTGATAAGTATTTTTTAATGGCACCACAATCGTAACTTTTTTATTAACTTTTTTTAGGGTAATAGAAAAAATTGAAATTCCCTTATACTTTTTTTCGTGTTAAATTTATACCGTTTACCGTGTGGTATAAATCACATAATAACTTTATTTTGTGGGTCGTTATGATTAAGGTGACACAAGATTTATTTCGTTTTTTTCTATGTTTTATAACTTTTGCACAATAAAACCACTTTTTTTTCAAAAGTATTTGTTTTGTTTTTGTGTTGCCATATTCTCAGAGCCATAACTTCTTTATTTTTCTGCCAACTTAGCTGTATGACGTTTTATTTTTTTGTGGTACGACTTGTAGTATTTATTGGTACAATTTTGGGGTACATCCGACTTTTTGTTCCCTTTTTATTGCATTTTTTTGTAGGGGAAAGGTGAACTGAGAACAGCAATTCTGCCATTGTTCTTGATTACATTTTTTGGGCGTTCACCGTGCGGGTTAAATAGGCATACACTGTTGGCAGACGACCTGGAAGCCTTTTATTCGGCCCCTGGCTGCAATGGAAACCACATTACCCAGGGATCGCCATCTGAAACCCATTAGACGCTGCTTTGGCTACAGCATCTAAGGGCTTAAATGGTTGAGTTTGGAGGCAATTCTGATCCCGGTCATTAGAGCAGGAGCTCAGCTGTCTTTAGATAGCCTGACATCCCCTCTAGCCGGCACGAGTGTTCCACGGACTTATGACACCGCATTGTATAAAGCTAAACAGAATTACCACCGTAAAAAGGTGTATAAGCAGTCATTAGTGGGTTAATTAAAACAGAGATAAATATACAGCAAAATAATAGCCCTGGTGTAGATATTGGTGATAAATATATAGTTACATAGTTACATAGTTAGTACGGCTGAAAAAAGACACATGTCCATCAAGTTCAACCAAGGGACGGGAAAAGGGAAGGAAAAATTTCTACACATAGGAGCTAATACTTTTTTGTTCTAGGAAATTATCTAACCCTTTTTTAAAGCCATCTACTGTCCCTGCTGTGACCAGCTCCTGCGGTGACTATTCCATAGATTCACAGTTCTCACGGTAAAGAAGCCTTGTCGCCTCTGCAGCTTGAACCTTTTTTTCTCCAGACGGAGAGAGTGCCCCCTTGTTTTATATAATATAACAAACTTTTAAAAATATCACAGGTTTCGCTGAAATTACCGTAAAAAATAGCACGGCATGCTGTGCTATTGTTTCCAGGAAAACCAAGGACACCATGACGGAAACCCGACGGAACCCATTAACGTCAATCGGTTCTATCGGGTACCGATGGTGTCCATCATGCAACGGAATCGGCGTCTTCAGTTTTTTCTTTGTTCCAGTCCTCCGAAGGAGTAGAGCAATGGAAACACTGACACAGGTGTGAACAGACCATAAGGGAAATTATATCACCTACAGTACCAACATAAAAACTGTAGTGTAGAATAGTTACAGAACCTAACGGGCATAAGGGAAGCTACTGAACATACAGAGAGAGAGAGAGAGAGAGAGATAAAGGGCTTCTGGAAGATGAGGAAGATGCCACTTCCCTCTAATAAAATGTATTAGTAATAGAGATGAGTGAATCAATTCTACATAAATGGAAATTTTCGGTACCCCACCCCATCATTAAAAATATCCCCCATAAAACAGTATAATGCCCCCCCACAGGATAATGCCCCTTTAGTGCCCCCACACAGTATAATGTATTATAACCCCTTTAAGGACTCAGTATTTTGTCCTCTAAATGTGCCCAAACAGTATAATGCCCCCTAAGTGCCACACATAGTATATTGCCCCCTGTATTGTCCCTACACTGTATAATGTCCCCTTAGTGACCCCCACACAGTGTAATGCCCCCTTAGTGCCCCCACAGTATAATGTTCCCCCTCCCCTGGGTGCCACAAACAGCCCCCTTGTAGATAGTGCCCCCCTGTAAATAGTACCATAAAGCCCCCCACCTTCCCCTTTTAGCTAGTGCCATACAGCCCCCAAACCAATAAAACAAAAACATTTTACTCCCCTAGGCCCCATTCCCACGACGAACGGAGCTGCTACAAAATGGGATCCTTCCGTATGCCGGCGTGATCCAGTGATGTTATCACGCCGGCCTGTACCTGCAGCTGATGGGCTGATAGGCTGCAGTCCGAACGATACCTCCCTGCTCTGCAATAGTGTTCAAGAGTATCTGCGTCCTAAGGATGCAGATACCATTGAATGTGGCGTTGCTACCACTGTAACAGCCAAAGCAGCTTTTAGCAGTGCCACCGGGCAAGGGGGTCCCGTCCCAGCGTGTGGCCTCCTGCCGCGGGCCCCGTAGCAGCAGCTATGGTTGCTACAGCGGTAGTTACGACCACTGCAGAGAAGGAGCACCTGGGCGGAAAAGCAGCTGCAGCTTCAGAAACACAATCAGGGGAATGGAGCCAGCGCAGCACCCCCTTCCACCTGCTGGAGTGATGCGCCTTGTGCGATGGCGCAGGTCGCTCTCCCCAAAGGTCGACCATGTGCGTCGGTGGGTGCCGGCACCATTTTACAGATTAGAAAAGGGATCCTATGACCCCAGGAGGGATTCCGCCTTGCAGACACACTTCCCAAAATGCACTGTGATTATACGCTTTGACATTACATGCTAAAGAGATTAAAATGGGTTGGATTTAACTTTGATACAGTCCTAAAAGACATTACAGAGTCAGACATGAGATTTCAGGGCAATCGAGGAACTTTCAATTTAGTTTAATTTATTTGGACCGAATCTTAACTGAAACAAATTTTGGGAAATTTGCTCATCTCTAATTAGGAACATTCATGTCTTCCCATATACTACCAATGCAAAGGTAGAATACAGAAGCATACATTTGCACATAATTTACCACTTCGAAGGCATCGTCGAAACGCGCATTGGGTTGACGTCATCTCGTGGAAGGATCTGATCATGGGTATGTACCTTCATTAGGGTTACCTATTTCTCTTTATTTATTTGTTGCATTTTTTTTCTGTACACATTTTACTTTGACACAGCGTCTTCAATATATGTGAATTACTACTATACTTACTATTTTCCATACATTTACCTTTGCATACTTGTTTATATTACTGCCTCCCTACATGGGCTGACACCATTTGTCATCATTGAATGACTTATTTTTATCCATATATTATTATTATGTTAATAAAGTGTTTTTCTACTTTTCTAATACAAGTTGTTTGTCATTACTGACTCTTGAATGTAGGTAGTCTAACTGTTTAGTTATAAAAGGAAAAGATTCCACAGCACTGGACCACAGAAGGGGTGAACACCTCCACTGCACCTGGTTCGTGCCTGTTTAAATAAACACAAATCTACTATTAGAACAAAAATACTAGATCTTCAAGTTGAACTCCCTATTCCCACAGGGTCTAAATATTGACTTTAAAGAGGCTCTGTCACCAGATTATCAAATCCCTATATCCTATTGCATGTGATTGGCGCTGTAGATAACAGTAACGTTTATTTTATTTTTTTGAAAAACAATCATTTTTGGCTAAGTTATGAGCAATTTTATATTTATGCAAATGAGTCTTTCTAATGGACAACTGGGCGTGTTTTATCTTATTTCCAACTGGGCGTGTATTGTGTTTTAAGCAACTGGGCGTGTTTACTTCTTTCACTGCACAATCACACTGTGCTGTGGATCATGCTGGGCTGGAACAATGAGAAGTGTAGGACACTGATTAGTCACTGATTGATCAGCCTCATACACTCCTCTGTACAACGCCCAATTGGTAAAAAGTAAACACAGATATGACTCTTTATGCTCAAACTCGAGTCGGGCTGAGTCACATGCTGGACATTGGCTTTTCCTTTATTTATTTTATATGCCATTATTTTATGGATGTTTGGGAGTATAATTTAAACCTCTTTTACATCTTTTTGGAGCCGTTACATTATTACCCCATCAGAGGCTGCTTCTCTTCTTTCTTTTTCCCTCATACAGCAATTTAGGAAGATGTGCTCTGGTAATTGATATAGCTCGTAATGATTGAATGAAAATCCAGCAACTGCAATGTGTTTCTCTACAAGGAAGCATCTACAGCTGGCTTAGAAAAAAAAACCCTGTGGACGATTTAGTGATTTGACTCAAAATCTTGAGCTGCGCAAAACGTTATTGTTTAATATGCAAGAATATAATGAAAAGCAAAAGTTATTACATGAATTCACTCACTATGAGTTTCAAAGCCTTCAATAATGGTAAGTGCCGTTTCCCAACTTTCAAGCCCTCATTGTTCTCTTTAATTCATCAGTATATTATCACTCCCATACCTTATTAAAGTTCAATTAAAAAAAGATTACAAAGAGGTCACATTATTTTAGCATCGTCGATATTACCATACACAAGGAGGTCCTTTACATATAGCAGCGGAGCAGATATTATATGCCAGATGGTGCCAAAGTGACAGAATCCAGGGCCAGAGTCTATGGGATTCTACTCTGTGAAACAACTTTTTCACCCCCAGAGTCATTACTTCTAGGGGAGAAATCCTCTGTAATATGGCATTCAATGGAACATGAATCCATGAGACTCCATTTTGGAGACACATGGAAGTACAGTATGGGCCATTCATTTCTTTGGATGTCATATTAGGGACTTAAACATTGATGGTCTATAGTTAGGATAGGCCATTAACGCTTGATCAGGACCCACACCAATCAAACTTTGATGTCTATCCTGAGGATAGACCATCATTGTTTAAGTCCTGGAAAACCCCTTTAAATTACAGTTGCCCAATTTTTACCCTGGCTGAAAAGAGCTACAGGCCAGGAACATTTTAATATACCTGTAGATACTCTGGTATATTTGGGAAGTACATTTTTTCATTTCTATTTTTTTTTTCACCAATAGTTTTAAAAATGTTCTAATTGTTGTGAACTACACTTCTAAGTTTTTGCTTTAAATTACTTTGTGACTACTTTTTAAATGAGGCAAGTTTTTTTAAGTACTTCGTTTATATTTAATCAAATCTTTTCTGTTATGAGCGCTCCTGATTAAATATCCATTGATTGTCGAAAGAGCTCTCATTGAAGTTTAATAGGTGCAGAAAAGGTAAGACTGCTTGTCATGTAATTAATTCATAGAACAATAAGTGTATAACTGAGTTCTTATTAATATATGAAAGAGTTTTCTACATAATAAATCTGACCCAGATCAGATGGCTGACAGCTCGAGAGTGAATTCAGGTGAACGCCAACACTTCTACAAAGACGACTCCCAACTTGCATCTGTTCCTTGAACAATGGATTCTGTAACATTGAATTCATACTTATACATTCCAATAGTTTTGTGTCTTGGTAGTACTAGCAGCTCTCAGACACACTACAGAACTCTTCATTCTCAAGGGTATTCTGATGTGACTCATCGGTTAATCCCATAGACTATAATGGAGAGACGTGCACATGTGGGGATAGTTTAATCTTGCTTCTCCTCCCCTTTGCAGCTGCCGTAAACCACAATGCAGTTTCCATTGCGCAATGGGAGGTCATGGGACTCTCATTTTGCCAAAAGCCTCAGTGGCTTATTACTTTCTTATTACACTCATTCAAGTAGTGGAGTTCAACTTTATAATGTAACCTATGGGAGATACTTATTAAATAGACGGTAGTCCACTAATGCAGAATATACAGTCTGATGCCCGTAGATTACAGGGACACCCACTCATTGAATGGGTGTTACTATATGTATTGCTTTAATAATCAGAAAATAAGAATCTACTTGTGCAATAAGAGCTGTGAACATAGAATCCCAGCAGTGAGACCCTATAATGGTCTACTCAAAGGGGGACCTGATAAATAAAAAGGGGTTGTCCAAAGGGAACAAAGATGGTGTCGCCATCATCATATATGTGGATTCTTTCATGTAAAAGCAGTGAGACTATAGAACTCGCTACCACAAGATGATGGAATGGTTCATTTATTGAACAACTTCAAGGAGGGCCCGGATGTTTTCTTGAAATATAAATATTACATTACAAGTTATGGGTATTAGATTCTAGATACAACACATTTATCCAGGGATTTATTCTGATTGTCATATTTGAAGGCAGGAAGTATTTTGTTTTTGTATCTCTGCCTCATAGGGGTTTTTGCCTGCCTCTGGATGAACACGGTAAGATTATTGTAGCGTCCATGGCCGCGGGCCGTCGGGTTTACTCACCTCCCGACGCCCGCAGCCATGGATCTGTGAGTGCTGGTCCCCATCTCCTTCCTAGGAGACGCCAGCGCTCACTTCCGCTCCGTTCGGCTGTGTCCCGTAAGGTGCGCGCGCGCTTGTGCCCGGCCTTAAAGGGCCAGCGCACGCAAATAGGAGGAAGTCATCATCATCAACTGCCACGATTTCCTGGTCTATAAGAAGGCCCCTGGCCTTCTAATCCTTGCTTGAGCGTTGTTAGTTTTCCCAGTCTGTCTTGCAAATGGTCCCTTAGTGTTTCCCGTTCCTGCTGTGACCCATGCCTTGTTCCCCGTTCCTGTTTCCCGTGCAGTTCCTTAGTATCAAGTCGTGCCACGTCCTGTGTCATCTGCCACGTCCTGTGTCATCTGCCACGTCCGGAGGAATCCGCCACGTCCTGTGTCATCTGCCACATCCTGTGTCATCTGCCACGTCCAGAGGAATCTGCCACGTCCTGTGTCATCTGCCACGTCCTGAGGAATCCGCCACGTCTGGTGCAACTTACGGCTCCTTTGTCATCCGCCACATTTGGCACTGTCTGCTGCATTCATCTCCATCTGTGCCAGAGCTTCGGCCATCGTCTGGACTATCCAGGTACCCTTGTGCGAGACATTGTATTTCTGGGTCAAGAACAAATACCCGTTGCCACTCATTTCTGAGCTGTTTGATCGCATACGAGGAGCCAACATTTTTTCTAAGCTAGACCTGCGGGGGGCTTACAATCTAGTCCGGATTCGCCGGGGTGATGAATGGAAGACGGCATTTAACACCCGGGACGGGCACTACGAATAACTAGTGATGCCCTTCGGACTGTGTAACACTCCCGCAGTGTTTCAGGAGTTCGTTAACGATATCTTCCGAGATCTACTCTATGTCGGTGTTGTTGTTTATCTCGATGATATTTTGATTTTCTCCCCAGATCCGACGACTCATGGGAGGCATGTCCGTCAGGTTCTACTACGATTGAGGGAGAATCATTTATACGCCAAGCTGGAGAAGTGCGTCTTTGAGAAGAATTCTCTGCCCTTTCTGGGCTACATCATCTCGGATCAAGGCCTCAAAATGGATCTTGAGAAAGTGAAAGCTGTCCTGGAGTGGCCACGTCCTCAAGGCTTAAGGGCCATACAGTGGTTCCTGGGATTCGCCAATTTCTACCGGCAGTTTATTCCTAACTTCTCTTCTCTGACGGCTCCCATCTCTACCCTTACCAAGAAGGGTGTGAACGCCAAAGTGTGGACTCCAGAGGCTGAGTCCGCATTTATTAGCGTCAAGAAAGCCTTCACTTCAGCCTCGATCCTCCATCATCCTGACGTATCTCGGCAGTTCTCTCTAGAAGTGGACGCTTCCTCTGTTGGTGCAGGTGCACTTCTGTTCCAGAGGAGCTCCAAAGGAAAGGCAGTAGTATGTGGCTACTACTCAAGACTGTTTTCTTCTGCTGAGCGCAATTATTCCATTGGAGATCGGGAGCTACTGGCCATCAAATTGGCCCTGGAGGAGTGGAGACATCTTCTAGAGGGCGCTGCTCACCCCATCCTGTTCTTCACCGACCACAAGAACCTTACCTACCTTCAGTCTGCACAACGACTGAATCCCCGTCAAGCCAGGTGGTCGCTGTTCTTCACCCGTTTTCAGTTTGTGCTCCACTACCGTCCCGCGGACAAGAATGTGAGGGCCGATGCCCTGTCCAGATCATTTGAGACAGAAGACACGGTGGAGTCCCTTCAGACTATCATAGACCCGTCCTGCATTGTCTCTGCTAATCCTCTGCAGGTTAGAGACATCCCTCCTGGGAGGACTTTTGTTCAGTTGGCAGACAGGAGAAGAATTCTCCGCTGGGGACACAGTTCTAAACTGGCTGGGCACGCTGGTGTCCGTAAAACCAGAGACCTGATTGCTCGTCACTTTTGGTGGACCACGCTACCTAAGGATGTTCTGGACTTTGTCTCTTCTTGCACGGTGTGTGCCTCTAACAAAGTGACTCACTCCAAGCCTGCCGGAATGCTTCAACCTCTGCCTGTACCCAGTGCCCCTTGGCAGCACATTGCGATGGACTTTGTCACTGACCTTCCCCCCTCAGCAGGATGCAACACTGTCTGGCTGGTGGTGGACCGGTTCTCTAAGATGGCTCATTTTATCCCGCTGACTGGCCTACCTTCTGCTCCTCGTCTGGCGAGTCTCTTCATTCTACACATCTTTCGCTTGCATAACTTGCCTCTACACATCGTGTCAGATTGGGGTGTTCAGTTTACCTCTAAGTTCTGGAGAGCCCTCTGTAAACTCCTGGATGTGAGTTTGGACTTTTCCTCAGCCTATCACCACCAGTCCAATGGGCAAGTCGAAAGGATCAACCAGATCATGGAAAATTATCTCCGCCACTTCATCTCTTCACAGCACGATAACTGGGTACAGCTTCTTCCATGGGCCGAGTTTTCATACAACAACCACACAAGTGAGTCCACCACTTCCACTCCGTTTCACATCGTGTACAGTCAACATCCCAGAGTCCCTCTTCCTGTATCGACTTCATCTCAGGTACCCGATGCTGACTCTGTATATGGGGACTTCCTACAAATCTTGCAACAGACCCAGTCCTCTATTTTGCTGGCGGTAGATCGCATGAAGCGAAAGGCAGATACTAGGAGAAGAGAGCCGCCTCAGTATCTTCCGGGGACTAAAGTCTGGCTGTCCTCTCGGAACATTCGTTTGAGGGTGCCTTCATACAATTTTGCTCCCAGGTTCCTTGGTCCTTTCGAAATCCTGCAACAAATCAACCCTGTCTCCTATAAGCTGTGGCTGCCTCCTACCCTCAGAATCCCTAACTCCTTCCATGTGTCCCTCCTGAAACCAGTGGTCCTGAACTGCTACAGCAAGACTTCTAGTTCCACAGTTGCTCCCAGCGGTCCTTCTGATGTATTCGAGGTAAAAGAGATCCTGGACTGCAAAAGGGTAGGAGGAAGGACTTTCTATTTGGTGGACTGGAGATGGTTTGGTCCTGAGGAGAGGTCCTGGGAGCCAGAGGAGAACCTCAGCGCTCCTGCTCTTATTAAAAAGTTCCTCTCTCGCTCTGGCCCCAAGAAGAGGGGGCGTAAGAGGGGGGATACTGTAGCGTCCATGGCCGCGGGCCGTCGGGTTTTCTCACCTCCCGACGCCCGCAGCCATGGATCTGTGAGCGCTGGTCCCCATCTCCTTCCTAGGAGACGCCAGCGCTCACTTCCGCTCCATTCGGCTGTGTCCCGTAGGGTGCGCGCGCACGCTCGTGCCCGGCCTTAAAGGGCCAGCGCGCGCAAATAGGAGGAAGTCATCATCATCAACTGCCACGATTTCCTTGTCTATAAGAAGGCCCCTGGCCTTCTAATCCTTGCCTGAGCGTTGTTAGTTTTCCCAGTCTGTCTTGCAAATGGTCCCTTAGTGTTTCCCGTTCCTGCTGTGACCCGTGCCTTGCTCCCCGTTCCTGTTTCCCGTGCTGTTCCTTAGTATCAAGTCGTGCCACGTCCTGTGTCATCTGCCACGTCCTGTGTCATCTGCCACGTCCGGAGGAATCCGCTACATCCTGTGTCATCCGCCACGTTTGGCGCTGTCTGCTGCATTCATCTCCATCTGTGCCAGAGCTTCGGCCACCGTCTGGACTATCCAGGTACCCTTGTGCGGGACATTGTATTTCTGGGGTTTCCTGTTGTTTGGCCAGCTGCCTCCCCGCTACGGCGGTACGGCCTAGTGGGTCCACTACCCGCTTTGTGACAATTATAGGTGGGACTTGATGGATCTGTGTCTTTTTTCAACCTTATCAACTATGTAACTATGTAATAATAATACTTTTAATTACAACCAGTATTCGACAAAAGGGTGTGCTGTTTATCTGGAAACAGTGCCACTATTGTCTATGGGCTGTGTCTGGTATTACATTTCTCTGTCTACACAAATAAGACAATGTAAGTAAGTAAAAGCTTTTTACATTGACTGCCACATATTCAAAACAAACAGTACATAAAATATACTGCCACCAATTTAATATTTCTATGTGCTTTTATCTATTTTGACCTTATAGAAATATTGGCTGGTAATATTTAATTAACTGCTATTAAAGCCTTTACATAAAATGAGGATGTGAAGAGATGCGCTGGCTTGTTTATCTGTTTACTTAATAATTATTACATAACTATTAATTATAATAATTAATGATTAAAGCCGGTAATTTGACTTTTTGTTAATATATTTAATTGGACAGTAGTGTCTTATATTTACAGAATTAAAGCCGTCAATAGGCATTACAGCTGAAAATAAACTTAAGGTCTTGTATTTATATGCCTTGATGTGATCTGGAAATTATGTGAATGGCGGGTAAAGAACATAAATAATCTAAAATTATAGGGTAGGAATAGATGAATATTTATTAATAATTTAAAGGACATAGTAAAATGTTTCAGTGAGCCCGGGTAGGGGACAATTGTTCATTTTGTTTCAACATAGATCAGTATAAAGGACGAGAATGAGAGTTATCATGTGGCAATTACTTGATTTGCTTTGATTTGCTTTTTCTGTTTGGCCTTTTCCTTATAGAAGATTTTCATGCTTATGCTCTATTAGGGCATAGGGGCATTATAAAGGGTGGTCCCCCACTCAGGGCCCCAGTCTATGAGCCAGCTACCGTTCTGGTGTAAATTCAGCTTGTAGACCATTTAAAGGTGATCCTTGAAGGGAGGGTCAACCTTCAAAACCATGTTTTTATTTTATTATTGTTTTATCACATCTAAAATGAAAATGAAGCAACTTTTAAAACAGTATTAATCAAAATTCTCCTCAATCCTTTTTTGTCTAAAGTTCCTATGGAGAATTATGTGTCCCCACAGTAACAGACTAGAAACAAACAAACCCTGTGTAGTCTGGTACTGCAGTCAACATCCCTTCCAAATGCCCCCTACTTCTTACTAACCTACGTTCAGAAGGTTAGCAAAAAGTATGGGACAGTTCTTTTGCTTTTCATTATCTACAGAAGAACTGAGACCATTAATCAAAATGTCTGAGAGGCATAATAATCCCTTTGGGGCTTTTGGGGCACTGGCGATGTTGTAATGGTTTTGTAATGGTGCTCCATATCGTTATAGCTGCAATGTATGTGTTTCAATGGATGTGGTAATAGTGGCACCTTGATGGAGGTACTATGGCTTTTTTTATGGAGGTACTGTGACTATTATTTTGTGGGCATTGTGGTAGTATCCCTTTAATTGTCTACTGTTCTAGAATGTACACAAGACTTATAAAGTTTTCCACATTCTGACAACTGATCACCTATCCACTGGATAGGTAATCAGTATATGATTGCTGCTGCTGCCTCAGGGCATCGGACGATATTGCCGGAAGCAGATGGCTCTGGTCAAAAACTAGCGGCCGAGCTGCAGTACTACAGCTCTGCTCCTATTCAATTGAATAGGAGCTGAGCCGCAATTCTGCTGAACGGCCGCTATGCAGTAGTTAGAGCCAGCTGCTTCTGGCTCCAACTACTACATACCGTTCAAAACGTCCGGTGCCCGGAGGAAACCGGATCAGCTGATTGGTGCGGGGTCTGGGAGTCTGACCCGTACCGATCATATACTGATCACCTATTCAGTGGATAGGTCATCAGTAGTCAGAGCTTGGAAAACCCCTTTAAACCCAGCAAGGTGGTCAAATTGTGTAGATTTTAGGTCCTAGGTAGAGGACAATGTGTTAGCCTAATTTAAGGGTAGCAGTTGACTTGTTATCCTAGGCATGGAAACAAAATGTTTTAATTTAAAACCACAATAAATATATTACTGCAAAATTGCTTTGATCTAGTACTCAATGATCTAGTATTTCTGATGGGCTTGTATTTTTCAAAAATACTCAATTGCAATGAGAAATTTTTGTCTCATGAAGACAACCCCTCTTACAACTGAAGCTGGGCTTATGATCAGCTGATCACTGCGGGTTTGGCTTCAGGAGCTGTGACTGGCCATATATTTCCGAAGCAGTGACCGTTACATGGGAAATGTAGTTTTAGATGCTGGCCATTTAAATGGATGACCGACCATATAATACATGGACAGACTGGGGCCGCCAGAGCGAAAGCCACTCTTTGTTGTCACCACTCTGGCTCATAGAAGGGCTATTTGGCATATGGATATGGGTTGTAGAGGTGAGGCAACCCCTTTAATCCTTTCTGACCATGCCATTTTTCAGATTACAATTTTTGTTTTTCCCTTCCCACCTTTCAAATGCCATAACTTTTTAGTTTTTCGTTGATAAAGCCATATGAGGGCTATTGCGGGACGAGTTGAAGTTTTTCATGGCACCATTTATTGTACCATATAATGTATTCGGAAAAGGGATAAAACTATTTGAGGGATGAAATGGAAAAAAAAAAACTTTAGTTCTTTTGAGTTTGTTTTTACGGCGTTCACAGTGCAATAAAAACAACATGTTAACATTATTCTGCGGGTCAATATGATTACGGAAATACCAAATTTGTATTGTTTTTTTTAATATTTTACAACTTTTACAAGGAAAAAATAATTGTTAAAAATAAAATGTATTTTGTGTCGCCTCATTCCAAAAGCCATAACATAACTTTTTTATTTTTCCGTCGATTGAGCGGTATGAGCGCTTATTTTTTTGCAGGACGAGCTGTGATTTTTAAATGGTACAGTTTTGGGATCCATGCAAGTTTTTATTTAATCACTTTTTATGCCATTTTTTGTGGGAGATGAGGTGGCCAAAAACAGCGATCAAAACGAAAGTTTTAATTATCTTTTTTAGTATGTTTATTGTGCGTGTTAAATAATGTTATACTGTAATTGTTCCGATTTTTACGGACGCAGCGACGCAATTATGTTTATTATGTTTTTTTTTACAATGCTTTAGGGAGAAAATGGAAAAAGCTTTTTTTTTTCTTTTAATATTTTTTGTACATAAAAAAACTTTAATTTCACTATTTTTTTAATAGTCCCCCTAGGGGACTTGAACTAGCGCTCATTGGATCGCTTGCACAATATACTGCAATACTAATGTATTTCAGTATATCGTACTGCTGACAGGCCCCTATTATGCCCTGCCAGAGGCTCCCAGACTGCCATGCCAACCATCGGCCCCCTGCGATCACGTCACGGGGGGGTGTGATGGGCTGTCAGAGTGGGTTGCCCCCCTCTTTCAAACGGCTTAGATGTCGTGGTTGCTATTGACTGCATATAAGAGGTTGAACAATTACAGTGAAGTGTCGGCTGTCTTATACAGTGTGTGTGTGTGTGTGTGTGTGTGTGTGTGTGTGTGTATGTGTGTATAAGTATAGCTTTAAGGGCCCAGATTGATCAAAGCTTCTGTCATTTTCATTCTTGTGGCATTTTATTCACATGCATCCACCACTTTTTTAGACTGTATGCAAGAAATAGAAGTGAAAGTGGACCCCTAAATACTTGGAACCCCAGATAACTGAGTCTCAAGGGGCAAAAAAGACAACAGTGGAAAAAAAAATTACATTTGGAATTTTTGCTTTGCATTTAACTTAAAAGGAATATTAATTTCAAGTCTATACAGGTATCGCTTACTGTATATACAGTTTAGACGACTTTCAGTTGATTTAGCTGTATATTATTAGGTAATGCAATGTAACTATTACATGTCTCACCATGACACAGACAAGAATGACAAAATACACCTTCTATTTATTTTTCTCACAGAGAAAACCTGCAGGGAACCTTAAGCATTGATGAGATTTTGAGAAGTGAGTACACAGAGCATAATAAAAGCTGCTCCGGCAAAAAAAAGCAGTGTAGCCCTGTGCCCTCCAGCTAACACTGTGCTGGTCTTTAGGTAGCAAATCTGCTGTGGGAAATTCTCATGGGATTGAGCGGCAGGCACAGGAGAGGGAACAGCGAGTACAGATAAAAGCGATCTTTGTAGGATGAGGCTATGCTTGCCAGTGCAATGTGCAGGCAAAGAAACTAATTGGCATCTCAGTTCTAATCCTGACATACCCATTACTGAAAAGATGTGTGTACATGAATAGGAAGATAGAGAGAGAGAGAGAGAGAGAGAGAGAGAGAGAGAGAGAGAAGGAGAGAGTCTTCCTGGTGGTCTTAAATGACTGATGCAGAGTTGTAGCTAGTTTTTCCTTTATCTGAGGCCAAGAATCAGCTGCACCAGTGGCGTAACTGTTGCTGTAGCAGCCATAGCGGTTGCTACAGGGCCCAACACATAACATAATGTGCATGGGCCTCCTCATTCCCGGTGGCATCGCTAGTACCGTTCATCCGGGGCCCTGGGCGAATGCCACGTTCAATTGTATCTGTGTCCTTAGGACACAGATTCAATTGAATACAGTTGCAGTGCAGGGAGATAGCCCCCTGATCTGCCGCTTACTAGGCTACAGGCCACATTAGGCCTGCAGCCTATAAGGTGCTGGGACAGGATCCCTGCGCAGGAGG
Source organism: Rhinoderma darwinii (assembly GCF_050947455.1). Lineage (NCBI taxonomy): Eukaryota > Metazoa > Chordata > Amphibia > Anura > Rhinodermatidae > Rhinoderma > Rhinoderma darwinii. The sequence continues at coordinate 30,798,816 of NC_134689.1, forward strand.
GCGCAGTGACATCACTGGATCACGCCGGCCTACGCAAGGGTCCCGTCTCAGACTGATGAGAAGGCAGTAACGAAGCTAGGTGAGTATATGTTTTTTTAATTTGTTTGGGATAGCACTATGTACAAGAAGGGGCTGTGTGGCACTATGTACATGGGGGGCTCCCTGGCTGTATGGCACTATGTTAAAAGGAGGGAGGCATGTGGCACTATCTACATTGGGGTATGTGACACTATCTACAAGGGGGGTATGTGGCACTATCTACAAGGGGTGATGTGTGTGGCACTATCTACAAAGGGGGTTGTGTGTAGCAGTATCTACAAAGGGGTTGTGTGTGGCACTATCTACAGGGGGCTCTGTGACACCATCTTCAGGGCGCTGTGTGGCACTATCTGCAGGGGGCTGTGTGGCACTGCCTGCAGGGGTGTATCCCGGTGCTTTAAGTTTCGGGTCAGTTTTTTAAAATAACTATTATGACTATGAAATAAAATAAATAAGTGATAACAAATGTTATAATATCAGTGCTTAACTGTTTGTTCTAATTTTCGTAATACTGTAACTAAAAGTTAAGAGTGCACTGGTGGCCTAGCTGTATTTTTACATTGCACACAGAACTGATAATGTTCAGTGTTGGGAGGGCGGGGATGTGGGGGTGGGGGGATGTTGGTTGCAGGGATCACTCAAAAGTTTGCTATGGGGCCCAGTTTTTTCCTAGTTACGCCCCTGAGCTGCACTAACACTGTATCTAAACCTCTGGGCAAGGCAGTGGCTTGTTGACGCTCGCCTTGCACAGAGCACCCGGCGTACAGGCTCTGCCAATCCAATCTCACCCTGGCATTTTTTTTAAATTTCCTTTCAGATCATCCAGTGCGGGTGAGTAGAAGCTGCTTCTAGTGCCTAAATTCTTATTAACTGCCCAGTTCAATAGCAGGAATCATTCCACCAACTGTATACAAGACGATCCGGGCAGTGGGACTAAGCTTATAAGCATGTGTGACCATTAGCACTGAACACATTAGGTGGATGTTCTGAAAGGGAATCAAAAGAATGGCAAGAGGCACCATAACAAGTATGTATGTTCTATATCTAGACACTGCTGCTATATCTAACATCCACATCTCTGAGAAGAGCCGAAGTGATCCAATCACGGCCAAAAGGGCACTGTGCTTGGCTGAGCGGTTTTGCCCCTTCATTTAAGCGATCGGTGAGGGTATTAGCACCCGGACTGCCACTGATCAAAACTTCTAACACGGCACTCTGACATGTCAACGTTTTATGAAACAACCGCTGTTCTTTAAGACTTAATTTTTTTTTCAGAGAGACTTATAGGGTAACCTAATCTGTTATTGGTGATGCTGGAGAAAGAATATTCTTCTATCTTCAGAGTTACTATTAATATCCTATATTTCAACTTACAAAGCAGGAAGGTAAGAGACTGAGTGTAATGTTGGATATAAGCTAACCCTCACATGTCTATTTTAGTAGATACTTTTATGCCCCATAATATAATGATTTTGGAGCATATTTTCTTAGAACTCAGCATTTGTTCTTTCTCCTAGAAATTGATAAAAAATATTAACCACTTACCGACATCCGCCGAATATATACGGCACACGTCGGGTTGGAGAGTATGGAGCGGGCTCACGGGCTGAGCCCGCTCCATAGAACGAGTGTGTCGGCTGTGTGTTCTAGCCGACACTTCAGGGTAAAGAGCGTAATGCCACTCAAGCGGACCATGGAATTTAGATGGCTAGAAAGAGGGAGCAGCCCCCTGTAATGTTGCAATGGGCCCCCCACCCGGGGCGTGATCGCAATGTGCCGTTGGTTAGCATGGCATCCCCAGTTCTGCTATCTCAGGGCTTCATAGGAGAGTGTCAGTATCCCCCCTAGAGGGACAAGTACAAAAAAGGGAAAAACAGTAAAATAACGTTTTTTTTACTAAATAAAAAATGAAAAAAATGTAAAGTAAAAAAAACTCTAGCACAATGTAAAAAAATGAACATATCTGGCATCAACGCATCCGTAAAAGTCTGAACGCGTCTGTAAAAGCCTGAACTTTTACAATATATAATTATTTAGTCCACACGGTGAACGCCGTAAAAAATAAAAAATGCCAGAATTGCTGTTTTTTGGTCACTTCATCTCCTACAAAAAATTGAATAAACAGTGATCAAATAAGTCTAATGTACACCAAAATGGTACCAATAGAAACTACAACTCGACCCGCAAAAAAATAAGCCCTCATACCGCTCAATAGAAGGAAAAATAAAAACGTTATGGCTCTCAAAATATGGCAATTAGGGTATGTGCACACACACTAATTACGGCCGTAATTGACGGACGTATTTCGGCCGCAAGTCCCGGACCGAACACAGTGCAGGGAGCCGGGCTCCTAGCATCATACTTATGTACGATGCTAGGAGTCTCTGCCTCGCTGCAGGACAACTGTCCCGTACTGTAATCATGTTTTCAGTACGGGACAGTTGTCCTGCAGCGAGGCAGGGACTCCTAGCATCGTACATAAGTATGATGCTAGGAGCCCGGCTCCCTGCACTGAGTTCGGTCCACTACTTGCGGCCGAAATACGTCCGTCTATTACGGACGTAATTAGTGTGTGTGCACATACCCTAAAACTCAAATTTTATTTTTAAAAACCATTTTTGTCCTTGTAAAAGTACTAGAATATAAAAAAATATATCTTCTGCGTTTCAATACGATTACGGTGATACCAAATTTATAAAGTTAACATGCCGTTTTTACTGCATGGTGAACGCCATAAAAACAAAACCCCTGAAGAGATTGAGGGATCGCTGTTTTTTTCCTATTCCACCCCACAAATATATTTTTTTAAGTTTCCCACTACATTTTATGGGAATATTGATGGAATAATAAAAATGTTCTGGCTTTTGGAAGGTGGGGAGGAAAAAACTAAAGTGAAAAACCGAGAAAAGGCTGCGGCAGGAAAGGGTTAAATAACGGGTGTTACAAGTGGGGGTTGTGTCTCTACTCAGAATGACACTGTCCAATCAGTGCTCACAGACGCAGAGTATGTAGGGAAACGCCTCTTTGACAAGGGCAGTGGTACCACCCACTTGTAATTTTCTATATACATTTCAAGGAGGAATAACAGAGGAATGGCACAACACAGAGTTCTAAGAAAAAGTGTCCAAGATTTGTTATTTTATAGGGCATACAAGTATTTACTAAGACAGACATGACAGGAGAGGCGACAGGTCCTCTTTAACCCCTTAAGGACACGGCCAATTTTGGCCTTGAGGGCAGAGCAATTTTTTTGCATTTCCCTCTTTGCATCCCGACCCTCATAACTCTTTTATTTTTTTGTACGACGTAGTTGTATGAGACTTTGTTGTTTGTGGTACAAGTTGTACTTTATGTAGGTAACATTTTTTGGTACAAATACATTATCGTTTAATTTCTATAAATTTTTATTTTGGCGAAAATGCAGAAAAAAAGCAGTTCCGCAGCAGTTTTAATATTTTTTTTTGTACACCATATACCGATCATCATAAATAATATTATACATTTGTTGTTTAGGTTGTTACGGTCGGGGCGATACCAAATCTGTCTATATTATTTCATGTTTTGGGACTTATATTTTAAAAAGTTTATTTATTATAAAAAAATGTGTGTTTCTGTGTATTTTTTTTACTTTTTATTTATTTATTTATCATTATTTTTTTTTACATTCATTTAACTTTTTTTTTTAATCCCATAAAGGGATTTATCATTTTTATTTTCTAACTGTAATTTACTGGCATAGATCTATATGCAAGTACATTAGCCTGTGTACTGATTGTACACAGGCAGTTGTTCGGGCATACCTCAGTATGCTCTAGAAACAGGAAATATGGTCAGACAGCCCTGGGGTCCTTCAATGCACCCTGGGCTGTCTGGCCATATGAGTTGTGGGCTTTGATCGCGTCACAGTTATCTTCTGTGACGTGATCAAAGTGCAGTCCCCCCTCCTTGAACGCCGCGATCAGCTTTCATCGCGGCATTCAAAGGGTTAACGGCGGAGAGAAGATGTTTCTCTCCTCTCCGCTGTCAGAGCGGGGCCGTGGCTGTGTATTACAGCCGTTGCCCCGCTCTCGATCGCGCGCACAGACGGCGGTCACACAGGACGAGAATGCTCGTCCTAATGCGCAAAGTACTCGCCGCATTCTCGTCCTATGTCGGCAACCAGTTAAAGGGGTTTTTTAGTTTATGGAAATAAAAATAAAGCTTAAAGGGGTTGGCTACTATCAGCATACAATTTAAAAAGTGCCCCAGAAAATAAAGAAAGCCCTAATGAATTGTTATGATGGCAAATAAAGTAAATAATATATGATTTATGTAGCCTCTCCACCTTACCATGCTCCAGTAGCAGCGCTCTCTCCGCAGCGCTCTTGTGTGGGCGGGACATGTAAAAAATGAGAATAAAAACCTCAGTCAGCGGCTGCTTCACCTCAGCTGCCACTGTACAGCTGTATAATAGTGTGCCTCGCTGTACACCCCAACAGTATAATAGAAATGGTACGATTCCCCCATTCCAATCTCTGAACAAAGATTTATTATACACCCCCCAAAAAAAACTGTGCTCTCTATATCTCTCTACACATGTGTATCTATACATTTGCACACACACACATGCACGCACGCACACACGCACGCACGCACACACACACACACACACACACACTTAGGTCCAGAATTATTTGGACAGTGACACAATCTTCATGATTTTGGCTCTGCATGCCACCACATTGGATTTGAAATGAAACAACTGAGATGCAATTGAAGTCTAGACTTTCTGGTTTAATTCAAGGGGTTGAACAAAAATATCCTGTGAAACGTTTAGGAATTGCAACCATTTTTCTACACAGCCTCCTCATTTCAGGGGCTCAAAAGTAATTTGACAAATGAACATTACCATAAATAAAATGTTTTTTTAAATACTTTGTAGAGAATCATTTTTTTGTGATGCTTTGCCAGGCCTTTACTGCAGCTGTCTTCAGTTGTTGCTTGTTTGTGGGTCTTTCTGCCTTAAGTTTTGTCTTAAGCAAGTGAAATGCAGCTCGATCGGGTTGATATCTGGTGATTGACTTGGCCATATCAGATTATTCCACTTCTTGGCCTTAAAAAAACTCCTGGGTTACTTTCGTAGTATGTTTTGGGTCATTGTCCATCTGTACTGTGAAGCGACGTCCAATCAACCTGGCTGCATTTGGTTGAATCTGAGCAGAAAGTAAATCCCAGAACACGTCAGAATTCATCCGGCTGCTTCTGTCTTCAGTCACATCATCAATAAACACTAGTGACCCAGTGCTTTTGGCAGCCATGCATGCCCATGCCATCACACTGCCTCCACCGTGTTTTACAGAGGATGTGGTGTGCTGTGGATCATGAGCTGTTCCAAGCCTTCTCCATACTTTCTTCCTCCCATCATTCTGGTACAGGTTGATCTTAGTTTCATGCTGTTCCAGAACTGGGCTGACTTCTTTAGATGTTTTTTGGCAAAGTCTAATCTGGCCTTTCTATTTTTGAGTCTGATTAATGGTTTGCACCTTGTGGTAATCCCTCTGTATTTGCTCTCATGAAGTCTTCTCTTTATGGTAGACTTAGATACTGATACACCTTCTTCCAGGCGAGTGTTCTTCACTTGGGTAGATGTTGTGAAGGGGTTTACTTCACTATGGAAGGATTCTGTGATCATCCACCACAGTTCTCTTCCGTGGACGTCCAGGCCTTTTGGAGTTCAGGAGATCACCAGTGCGTTCTTTTTTTTTTGTTCAAGAATGTACCAAACTGTTGATTTGGCCACTCCTAACATTTGTGCTATCTCTCTGATGGATCTCTTCATTTTTTTTCAGCCTAACAATGGTCTGTTTCACTTGCATTGAGAGCTCCTTTGACCTCATGTTGTGGGTTCACAGCAACAGCTTCCAAATCTAACTGCCACACCTGGAATCAACTCCAGACCTTTTACCTGCTTAATTGATGATGGATTAATGAGGGAATAGCCCATGCAGCCTATTAAATAGCTTTTGAGATAATTGTCCAGTTTCCTTTGGTCCCTTGAAAAAGAGGCAGCTACATATTAAAGAGATCTAATTCCTAAACCCTTCCTCAAATTAGGATGTGAATACCCCAAATTAAAGCTGAAAGTCTGCACTTTAAGCCTATATATATGTATCTCTACCTTTCTCAGGTAGTGTTTCAGGCAGTGTCTACGATTGCTCTATAAATGTATAGAGAGAGAGTGAGCGAGACAATAGATGCATCTCTCTCAGCAGTATCTCTGGTGGCATCTGTGATCGCTAGATATATACATACATATATATATATATGTATGTATACACACATACATAGGTATGTATCTATCTCTCTCACAGTAGCGTCTCTGCAGGCATCTCTCGTATTTCTGTAATACATGCATTTTCCCCATGACCGATAATAAAAAATAAGACACACACACACACGCACGCACGCACGCACGCACACACAAAGTTAGATAACAATATATAAATATAATTTGATACATATAGGTAGAAGGGTATATAAAATTGATATGTACATAGCTAGACATAGATAGACGTATGTATCTCTCTCTCAGGTACCATCTCGTGCGACATTTGCGATATATACACACACACACACACACACACAAACAGGGGCGCACGCAGGGGGGTTTCCAGTTGCCCGGATACCCACCTGTGACCAGGGCCAGAAGACCTTTACATGCTATGGGACTCAATACAATTCATAGCGCTGGCTAGGCAACGGGAATCACCGCTTCCCTTTCCCGATATTCGGCGCTTGTGATACGGACTGTGCCAGGGCCAACATTAGGGGAGGGCAAACTGAGCAATTTCCCAGGGCCCCCATACAATAAGGGCCCCCTGCCTACATCTGCTAACACATATGGGCCGTGTGGCACGGGCCCCCTCATGCCCAGTGGCGTCGCTAGCACCGGATGGGGCCCTGGTGCTACCGATAGCCTCCGCCTCAGGATGCAGATATAAATGAATACTATACACTGCTGGCCACGTTAGGCCTGCAGCCTATAAGGCGCTGGGAAGATTCTCTGTGTAGGCCGGTGTGATGATGTCACTGCATCATGCTGGTCTGCGCAAGTGTCCTGCCCGCAAGGCAATGCAGCGCTCTGTCCGTCGCGGGAACAGGGCAAGGTAAGTACAATATTTCTTTTTGGTGAGGGGCTGTGTGGCAATATGCAGGGAGGATTGATGTGTGACACTATACAAGGGAGGAGAGCTGTGTGGCACTGTATGCAAGCGAGGGGAACTTTGTGGCACTATATACAAGGGGGGCTGTGTGACACTTTATACAAGGGGGGCTATCTGGCACTATATACAAGGGAGGGGGCTGTGTGGTACTATATGCAATGAGGGCTGTGTGGCAATATATACAAAGGGGTGCTGTGTAGCACTATACACAAGGGGAAGCTGTGTGGCACTATATACAAGGGGGGTCTGTGTGGCACTATACTAAGCAGAGGGCTGTGTGGCACTATCTACTAGGGGTGGCTGTATGGCACTATCTACAATGGGGAGGGCAGTGGTGATATCTACTAGTGGCCTGTGTGGCACTATATACAAGGTGGGAGGGCTGGTGCTATCTACAGGGGCTGTGTGTGGCGCTATCTACACAGGCATTGTGTGTGGCACTACCTAGATGGCCACTGTGTGTGGCACTACCTACATGGCCACTGTGTGTGGCACTATCTACGTGGGCACTGGAACTTTATATGTGGGCACTGGCACTAGTTGCATCTAAGGGGGCATTATACTGTATGGGGGCTGCTAAGGCGGAATTATACTGGGAGGGAGGCACTATGGGAGGATGATACTGTGTGGACTGAACCGGGTGTATATGATCAATTGCCCAGGGACCCATCCAATAAGGGCCCCCTGCCTGCAGCTGTTAAGAGGCATGAGGGGGCCTGCACCCCCAGGCCATAACATATATGGGTCGGGTGACACGGGCCCCCTCATGCCAGGTGGCATCACTAGCATCGGAGGGGGCTCTGGTGCTACCAACAGCAACATTCACTTGTATCTGCGTCCTCAGGACTCAGATACAAATGAATACTATACGTTGCAGGCCACGTTAGGCTTGCAGCCTATAAGGCACTCGGAAGATTCCCTGCATAGGCCGGTGTGATGACATCACTGCATCATGCTGATTTGCGCTGTCGGGGGAACAGGGCAAGGTAAGATTGCTGTGTGACACTATATACAAGGGAGGAGTGCCGTGTGGCACTATATACAAGCGACGGGAACTTCGTGGCACTATATACAAGGGGGCTATGTGACACTTTATACAAGGGGGGCTGTCTGACACTATATACAATGGAGGGGGGCTGTGTGGCACTATATACAAGGGGAGGGCTGTGTGACACTATATACAAGGAGGGCTGTGTGGCACTATATACAAGAGGGTGCTGTGTAGCCCTATACACAAGGGGAAGCTCTGTGGCACTATATACAAGGGGGTCTATGTGGCACTATACTAAGAAGGGATGTGTGGCACTATCTACAAGGGGTGGCTGTATGGCACTATCTACAATGGGAGGGCTGTGGTGCTATCTACTAGGGGCCTGTGTGACACTATATACAAGGCGGGAGGACTGGCGCTATCTACAGGGGGGCTGTGTGTGGTGGCATCCACATGGGCACTGTGTGTGGCACTACCTACATGGCCACTGTGTGTGGCACTACCTAGATGGCCACTGTGTGTGGCACTAAGTGGGCACTGGCACTTTATATATGGGCACTGGAACTAGGGGCAGCTAAGTGGGCATTATACTGTATGGGGGCAGCTAAGGTGGCATTATACAGTGAGGGAGGCACTATGGAAGCATAATACTCTGTGGGCTGAACCGGGTGTATATGGAGGGGGGATTGGGCGGGATTAGGTGAGGTGTGGCTTAAAAGGAAAAAAAGTTGTCCCTCTTTGTGATTCTTAAAAGTTGGGAGGTATGCCAATGTTGCGCTGTTACATTGCAACTATGATAGTGAATGTGGTTGCATTAAGAGCCATTATATACAACAAACGCGACATGACAGTTGACAGGAACTCAAACCTATTGAATTTATGTGAGACCACTTTCACGGCTAGGACAACATGGTGAATTTGCCCACGACACCCATCACATGACTACCAGCATCACAAATAAAGCTTTCATTAGTAGCAGTGCAAGAAACTCGACACTGCTACCTTTGGCTGTGCAAAAGATGATGCGGCCAAAGTCGCCATGTAGCCCTAGACTTACACATAGACGCATATACAACATATGTACAGTATATGTACATGTATCTCACATATTTATCTATATATGTGAGATATATAGTATACATATATGAGATATATACATACTGTACAGATATATACATGTATATATTTACCGTATATCTCACATATAGATATATATGTGATATATATATATATATATATATATATATATATATATACTGTACATATATATGATATAAGAAAACTGTACATATATAAATACTGTATATATAAAATTTTTACATATATGAGATTTATATGTAGAGTATGTATATCTCATATATATATATATATATATATATATATATATATATATATATACACACACATATACAGTATATAGTGAGATATATAGTGTACATATACATATGAGATATGCACATACTGTACAAATATATATAGTGTATATATTTAGATCTCACATATAGATATATATGATATATATACTGTACATATATATATGACATAAGAAAACTGTACATATATGAGAGATATACATACTGAATATGTACAGATATGTACAGTATGTATATCTCATACATTTGTATGGTATATGTAGTTTTTATATATCATACACGTGTGTGTGTGTGCGTGTGTACAGATATATATATATATCTAACAAATATATCTATATGTGAGATATAAATATATACACATCTCATAGATATCGTGTGTGTGTATATATATATATATATATATATATATATATATGTATATATACATATATTACGCAGCACTTTACAATTTAGATGGAGCATGAAACAAACAATATCAGACATTACATAGTGACAAAGTTTCTTTACAATTCAAACCAGAGGAGTGAGGACCCTGCTCGCAAGAGTTTACAATCTATGAGGAAATAGTGGAGACACAAAGTGTAACAGCGTTTGTTCTGTACAATAGTCCAGCCATTTTTTATACACATGGAGTGGTAACATAAAGCTGCATGAGCCGGTCACCAGCCAGTGTCTGTGTATGACGGACATGGAGTGAAGGAGTGTGAGGGAATCTTATTCTGATGACTAATCTAAAAGGAGGGCCATGGAGAGGAGTCAGATTAGGGAATGTTATAGGCCTGTCTAAATATATGTGTTTTCAGGGCACGTTTAAAACTGTGGATATTGGGAATTAATCTCATTGTCCGGGGTAGCACATTCCAGAGGACTGGTGCAGCACGAGAAAAATCTTGGAGACGGGAGTGGGAGGTTCGGATTATGGAGGATTTTAATATAAGGTCGTTGGCAGAACGTAGAGGCCGAGTAGGGTGGTAGACAGATATGAGGGAGGGTATGTAAGGAGGTGCAGCACTGTGGAGAGCTTTGTGGGTAAGAGTAATAAGTTTGAATTTTATTCTGAAGGGGATGGGCAACCAGTTCAGTGACTGGCACAGATTAGAGGCGTTGGTGTAGTGGTTGGTCATAAAGATGAGCCTGGCTGCTGCATTAAGGATAGATTGGAGAGGGGAGACTTTAGTGACCGACTAGTAATGAGTTACAGTAGTCAAGACGAGAGTGAATTAGAGCAACAATGAGAGTTTTGGGGATTTCCTCCATAAGAAAAGAGCGGATTCTGGAGATGTTTTTGAGGTGAAAATGACAGGAGCGTGAAAGTGATTGAGTAGTAAAGGAAAGATCTGAGTCAAAAATAACCCTGAGACATCAGTTTTAGGGAGGTTAGTAGATGGTGGGAACACAAGGAGCTCAGTTTTAGAAAGATTCAGTTTCAGATAGAGAGAGGATATGATGTTAGAGACAGCGGATAGACAGTCACTGGTGTTTTGTATTAGAGCAGCGGTGATGTCATGGGAAGAGGCATATAATTGGGTGTCTTTAGTATAGAGATGGTACTGGAAGCAAAATCTGCTGATGGTTTGTCCAATAGGGGAAGTGTAGAGAGAAAAGAGGAGCGGACCTAGGACTGATCCCTGAGGAACCCCGATAGCAAGGGGAAAAGGAGAAGTAGAACCAGCAAATGACACACTGAACGGGCGGTCAGAGAGATAGGAGGAAAACCAAAAGAGAGCAGCGTCCTTGGGGCCAATAGAGTGGCGCATGTTAAGTAGGAGTTGGTGGTCTACAATGTCAAAGGCTGCAGAGAGATCCAGAAGAATCAGGAGAGAATATTTACCATCCGATTTAGCCGCCAAGAGATCATTTGAGACTTTAGTAAGGGCAGTTTCTGTGGAGTGTAGAGTGCGGAAACCAGATTGTAAGGGGTCTAGAATGGAGTTAGCAGAGAGATAGCAGATAAGGCGAGAGTAGACCAAGCGTTCCAGAAGTTTGGAGATGAAGGGCAGATCAGAGACTGGTCGGTAGTTAGCAGCGCTGGATGGGTCAAGAGTTGATTTTTTCAGTAATGGGTTTATAATGGCATGTTTATATATCTCTCATATCTATCTATTTATCTATCTATCTATCTATCTATCTATATATATATATATCTCATATATCTATCTATATATATATATATATATATATATATATATATATATATAGTGAAGGAAATAAGTATTTGATCCCTTGCTGATTTTGTAAGTTTGCCCACTGTCAAAGTCATGAACAGTCTAGAATTTTTAGGCTAGGTTAATTTTACCAGTGAGAGATAGATTAAATAAAAAAAAAAAATGAAAATCACATAGTCAAAATTATATATATTTATTTGCATTGTGCACAGAGAAATAATTATTTGATCCCCTACCAACCATTAAGAGTTCAGCCTCCTCCAGACCAGTTACACGCTCCAAATCAACTTGGTGCCTGCATTAAAGACAGCTGTCTTACATGGTCACCTGTATAAAAGACTCCTGTCCACAGACTCAATTAATCAGTCTGACTCTAACCTCTACAACATGGGCAAGACCAAAGAGCTTTCTAAGGATGTCAGGGACAAGATCATAGACCTGCACAAGGCTGGAATGGGCTACAAAACCATAAGTAAGACGCTGGGTGAGAAAGAGACAACTGTTGGTGCAATAGTAAGAAAATGGAAGACATACAAAATGACTGTCAATCGACATCGATCTGGGGCTCCATGCAAAATCTGACCTCGTGGGGTATCCTTGATCCTGAGGAAGGTGAGATCTCAGCCGAAAACTACACGGGGGAACTTGTTAATGATCTCAAGGCAGCTGGGAGCACAGTCACCAAGAAAACCATTGGTAACACATTACGCCGTAATGGATTAAAATCCTGCAGTGCCCGCAAGGTCCCCCTGCTCAAGAAGGCACATGTACAGGCCCGTCTGAAGTTTGCAAATTAACATCTGGATGATTCTGAGAGTGATTGGGAGAAGGTGCTGTGGTCAGATGAGACTAAAATTGAGCTCTTTGGCATTAACTCAACTTGCCGTGTTTGGAGGAAGAGAAATGCTGCCTATGACCCAAAGGGAGAATGGAGAATGGATGGAGCCATGAACCGTCAAATCCTGAGTGACAACCTCCTTCCCTCCACTAGGACATTAAAAATGGCTCGTGGCTGGGTCTTCCGGCACGACAATGACCCGAAACATACAGCCAAGGCAACAAAGGAGTGGCTCAAAAAGAAGCACATTAAGGTCATGGAGTGGCCTAGCCAGTCTCCAGACCTTAATCCCATCAAAAACTTATGGAGGGAGCTGAAGATCCGAGTTGCCAAGCGACAGCCTCGAAATCTTAATGATTTACAGATGATCTGCAAAGAGGAGTGGGCCAAAATTCCATCTAACATGTGTGCAAACCTCATCATCAACTACAAAAAACGTCTGACTGCTGTGCTTGCCAACAAGGGTTTTGCCACCAAGTATTAAGTCTTGTTTGCCAAAGGGATCAAATACTTATTTCTCAGTGCACAATGCAAATAAATATATATAATTTTGACTATGTGATTTTCTTTTTTTTTTTTTAATATATAATCTATCTCTCACTGGTAAAATTAACCTAGCCTAAAAATTCTAGACTGTTCATGTCTTGGACAGTGGGCAAACTTACAAAATCAGCAAGGGATCAAATACTTATTTCCTTCACTGTATATATGTATATATAAAGACCCTTTATGGGCAATCTTTATTAAAAATCAATTTTGTGCCACAGGATAGGGGATACATGTGTGATCGCTGGGGGTCTGACCGCTGGGACCCCCAGCATTAAGGAGAACGTGGAACCGAAAGTCCGCCTAAGTGCTCCATGAGAAGCTTGGGACTTGCGGGTTCTGTTTCCGGCTTCTCCATATAAATGAATGAATCGCCGGTTGCGCTTGTGAACATGCTTGACCGGCGCTTCTCATGGCGGATTTTCGGTTCCCTTGTTCTCCTTATGGCTGGGGGTCCCAGAAGTTGGACCTCCAGCTATCACACATGTATACCCAATCCTATTCCTTCCTCTCACAGTAGCACAGTGAAAGGTCAGTGGGAAATACTAACCGGGAGAGAATGTGGCTGCACACAGTAGAGCAGTCTGCAACCTGACACCAGAGAGAAAGCAGAGCACCAACAGCAGAGTTTTCAGAGGGGGAAGTGATCACACGGGCTGTATCAGACAATCACACATGCACGCACGCACGCACTCACGAGCGCGCCGAGCACACAGACACGCACACACACACACACACACACACACACACACACTCTTTCTCTCTCTCTCTGCCGAGGAGAAAGCAGTACAGGAATGAAGCTGTGCTAATACATAAGAGCTAGACCTGGAGACACATACTTCACATTCAGCATGTATTATATTGGCACATGCCAACATGGGGAAAATCTACAACTAGGAACTGGTTGCAAACTGCATATTAGGGGGTCTGAAACTGAAGGAATGGAGATTGCAGCCATAAACTTAGTGGAACTTTTGTAATTCATGGTAACCGCTAACATATAAAAATTCAATATCACACATTTTTCCCCCCCATTTTTTCATTGCCAAAGGTATCCAAAGCAGTGGCATAACTACAGCAGTAGCAGCCGTAGCGACTGCTACAGGGCCCGCAGCATGAGGGGGCCTGTGCCACCCGCCGGCACAGGCCCCCCCTCCCATGTCCGGAGGCTCCGCTAGCAGCCGCTACGGCTGCTACAGCGCGACGCCACTGAAGGGGTTGTTCCTACAAAAGACATGCATCCCCTCTTCACAGGAGAGGGTATGCATGTGGGATCGCTGGGACGCCCAGCGATAAGGAGAACGGGGGACCGAAAGTCCCTCGAAGTGCTCCATGACAAACCTCAGACTTCCAGTGTCTGTCTGCAGCTCCATAGAAATGAATTGCGCACCGGTCGTGCTTGTGCGCATGCGTGACCAGCGCTCCTTTCATTTTTATTGAACTGCGCAGACGCCGGAAGTCTGAGGTGTGTCATGGAGAACTCCTTATCGCTGCCAGCGATCACACATGTATCCCCTATCCCGTTATGGCGTTATCTACAGGGGGCCTGTCTGGCGTTATCTACAGGGGGGCTGTATGATGTTATCTACAGGGGGGGTTGTATGGCGTTATCTAAAGGGGGGCTGTATGATGTTATCTACAGGGGGGTTGTATGGCGTTATCTACAGGTGGGCTGTATGACGTTATCTACAGGGGGGTTGTATGGCGTTATCTACAGGGGGGCTGTATGGCGTTATCTACAGGGGGGCTGTATGGCGTTATCTACAGGGGGAGGGCTGTATGGCATTATCTACAGGGGGGGCTGTATGGCGTTATCTACAGGGGAGGGCTGTATGGCGTTATCTACATGGGAGCTGCATGGCGTTATCTACAGGGGGGCTGCATGGCGTTATCTACAGGAGGGGCAGTATGGCGTTATCTACAGGGGAGGGCTGTATCGCGTTATCTACAGGGGAGGGCTGTAATGCATTATCTACAGGGGAGGGCTGTATGGCGGTATCTACAGGGGAGTGCTGTATGGCGTTATCTACGGGGGAGGGCTGTATGACGTTATCTACTGGGGAGGGCTGTATAGTGTTATCTACAGGGGAGGGCTGTATAGTGTTATCTACAGGGGAGGGCTGTATGGCATTATCTACAGGGGGAGGGCTGCATGACGTTATCTACAGGGGGAGGGCTGTATGGCGTTATCTACCGGGGGAGGGCTGTATGGCATTATCTACAGGGGGGGCTGTATTCCGTTATCTACAGGGGAGGGCAGTATGGCGTTATCTACAGGGGGCTGTATGGCGTTATCTACAGGGGGAGGGCTGTATGGTGTTATCTACAGGGGGAGGGCTGTATGACGTTATCTACAGGGGAGGGCTGTATGGCGTTATTTACAGCGGGAGGGCTGTATGGCGTTATCTACAGGGGAGGGCTGTATGATGTCATCTACTGGAGGAGGGCTGTATGGCGTTATCTACAGGGGGAGGGCTGTATGACATTATCTACAGGGGGATTGGGAGGGCTGTATGACGTTATCTACAGGGGGGCTGTATGGTGCTATCTATAGGGGGCGCAGTGTGGCAGAATCTATAGGGAGGCACTATCTACAAGGGGGGTTGAGTGATACCCAGGGGAGGGAGGGGCCCCAGTCAAAAGTTTGCTATGGGGCCCAGTCTTTCCTAGTTACGCCCCTGATCCATAGCCTTTAAAGATTTGTTTATTTATTTATTTTTTGCCTCCTCACCAATCAACATAACTTTTTATTTTTACGCAGACATAGGCTTTTTTGTTTACCAGCAAATTGTCTTTTTTTTTTAGGAAGTACAGAAGACCTGACAAGGCTGCTTTAAAGGGAATCATAGACTATTCCATAATTTCCTTGTCAATACTCTGAGAACATTCTGGCAACTCAAATTAGTTCCTTTCTATTTCCAATAGTTTGTGCGAATGTCAGAGGTCAAGATGACTGCAGCTTGTTTTAAATGAGCTACAAGTGCTGGGGATGTATTACTCGATCATTCCTGGATACTGAGCTAAAACTTTTCCAAACTTAATTATTTTATGCAAAACTAAATTGCTTATTAAAATAGGCTGGTAAACATGGGCAACATTTGTAGAATTCATTTCATATTTGCAAAATAAATGTGCTAGAATGCCTGAATAGTAAATATCAGACAAACAAAGCATTTACAAGTCATGAGTGAATGTTTTTTCATATTTATTACAAAAAGTTTTGTAGACATTTCAATTGCTGGCATTATTAATACAGATATAGCAGGGCTGAGTTTGTCATTTAAGTAAGTATGGCAGCAATGTGTTTGTGCCAGTTTGTGCCAGTTTGTGCCAGTCTTAATAAATCATGTAATAAAATATTGTTTTATAGTGTATGTTATAAATGTGCTATGTTGATGTTATGCCCACGGTCGCTGACCGCCGGCACGTCCCACTTACCGACAGCCATGATCACAGGACTGTATCCTCATGTCGGTGTCAAAGTCGTCGACACACATGGCTACAGTGCTCTCCTGTGTCCTGTAGGGTGTGCGCTCGCTCACTCTCGGCCTTAAAGGGCCAGCACGCACACCTGTCTAACGTTTCCCAATCAACCCAGTAACACTATGGACTTTAAAAAGGGCTCTGCCCTTCTTCTCCTTGTCTGAGCGTTGTTAGTCTTCCTGTGTTCATCTATGCAAATGGTCCCTTCAGTGGCATGACTACCGCTGTAGCAGCCATAGCACCTGCTACTGGTCCCTCCACATGCTCAGTGGCCCTGCTAGCAGCCACTATGGCTGCTACAGCAGTAGCGATGCCACATTCAATAGTATCTGCATCCGTAGGTATTTTCCTGCTCTGCCATTGGCTACAAGCCTTTCTTCCCCACTGTTATCATCTCCAAGCCTTGTCCATTCTCCTACAGAGAATGGACAAGGCAAGGGGCTTTTTTTGAGAAATAGTGACATTCTTGTCCAAGGGTTGTGTCATGTATTGCAACTCAGCCCCATTCAGGTGAACATACAAATAGCATACAACATACTGTTCCATGATGGGGTTTTAATGATATCCAATGATATGACAGGGAATGGAGCCAACTAGAAAACACGCTGCTGTCAGTGACACCATTATGGGGATACATCGCACCCCTAGGGCTTGCATGCAACATAAAAAAATGGCCTATTGTTTAAATCAAGTTTTTATGTTAAACATATTTTATATACGGGGTGGGCCATTTATATGGATACACCTAAATAAAATGGGAATGGTTGGTGATATTAACTTCCTGTTTGTGGCACATTAGTATATGGGAGGGGGGAAACTTTTCAAGCTGGGTGTTGACCATGGCGGCCATTTTGAAGTCGGCCATTTTGTATCCAACTTTAGTTTTTTCAATGGGAAGAGGGTCATGTGACACATCAAACTTATCGAGAATTTCACAAGAAAAACAATGGTGTGCTTGGTTTTAACGTTACTTTATTCTTTCATGAGTTATTTACAAGTAACTGACCACTTATAAAATGTGTTCAAAGTGCTGCCCATTGTGTTGGATTGTCAATGCAACCCTCTTCTCCCACTCTTCACACACTGATAGCAACACCGCAGAAGAAATGCTAGCACAGGCTTCCAGTATCCGTAGTTTTAGTTGCTGCACATCTCGTATCTTCACAGCATAAACAATTGCCTTCAGATGACCCCAAAGATAAAAGTCTAAGGGGGTCAGATCGGGAGGCATTTCTTCTGCGGTGTTGCTATCAATGCTGGATCCTACCATCCCCAGGTATATATGTAGGCTTAGTGCCAGTTCTGGGTGTATGTGCAGCGTAGGTTCCCACCTTACAGAGGTCGCCTTGTCGTGGCAGGTGGGCTAACACTTTTTGATCAAAATGTGCACTAAGAACCTCCCTATTTGTAAGTAGATTTAGCTTTAGTGCATATCTATTTATATTTAGTGGTTTAGGTGGCATTAGTGTTGCAGGGTGCTGTCGCCATTTTTTTTATATCTGCTGTATATCTGCAGTCATAGGTGTTCTTGCACCTGCGTATTTTGTATCATTTAGTTGGAATGTGCTGTTCAATTTTTGTTGTGTTTATGGGATCCATATATGTGGGGTTAGTGACTGCCTCCACTTGTTGTTCTTGCACTCCTCCCATTCTGCCCTGGGTGATTTTAATCAGTTCAATGCTGGATCCTACCATCCCCAGGTATATATGTAGGCTTAGTCCCAGTTCTGGGTGTATGTGCAGCGTAGGTTCCCACCTTACAGAGGTCGCCTTGTCGTGGCAGGTGGGCTAACACTTTTTGATCAAAATGTGCACTAAGAACCTCCCTATTTGTAGGTAGATTTAGCTTTAGTGCATATCTATTTATATTTAGTGGTTTAGGTGGCATTAGTGTTGCAGGGTGCTGTCGCCATTTTTTTTTAAATATCTGCTATATATATATATATATATATATATATATATATATATATATATATATATATATATATATATAATCCAAAAATCAGGCAGCACTCCAAGGTATAAGCAAAGTAGAAAAAGGTGCTTTATTGGTCCATATACACACGACGTTTCAGCTCAACACAGTAGCCTTTCTCATATATTTTAATTATTTTTTTTTCTTTGTGATTATCTCAGGGGTGAACCTAGCCCCTCTGCTGCCTGAGGCGGACTATAAAAAGCCCCCCCCCCCAAATCTATCAGAGTTTTCATATTACTAGCTTTACACAAACACGCAATATATAAATTTTTTAAATAGGAAAACATTTGATGTTTATTTGTTAGGCCCTGTTCACATGGAGTATTTTGACGAGTTTTTTGGCGCGGAAACCGCTCCGCAAAACTCGTCAAAAACAGCTGAAAATGCCTCCTGATAAAGAAGGGATATGCCCTATCTTCACGCGTTTACGCCTCTGACCTCCCATTGACATCAATGGGAGGCAGAGAAAGCGTATTTCGCAGAGTTTTTTGCCCGTAGCACTCAATGGGCGCAAGCGAAAAACGCGGCGAAAAATGCAGCAAACGACGTGCAGGAAGGGACAAAATCTGCCTCAAAATCTCAAACGGAATTTTGAGGCAGAATTTTCCTCCTGCAAAAAACTCTGTGTGAACAGGGCCTTAAAGTGCTGTTTGAAGTATGGAAAATATTTAAAGAATTCTTCTTACTGCCAATCAGTGCAGTGCAAATAGTACAGTCTGCACTGCCCCATATCTCTCCTCGGCAGCCAGTCTCATTTGCGGCGTCACTCTCTGCAATTACATTCAGGCCAGTCCAGGACGGATCGCGCTTAGCGCTGTTTTGAAGCGGCACGTCCTGGGCTGGTTTCTTTGCTCTACCTGCTGTATTGTAGTGGTCTGCCTGTGCTGACTTGATGCAAGTGGTGGATTAATATGATCTTAGGCCCTGGGCTGTACACAAGTTATGGGCCCATATCCCACACGTAAGTCTCACCTACATGTCAAAGTACATCACATGCCACTCTACAGACTGTCTCTTAGCCTGATCATCTGCTGCCACACTCACACTTCCCCACAGCCCCCACCACAGTCATTTACATAGATTGTAACACCAACATTACCAATATTACCCCATACTGTTATTGAATAATACCTCCACACCATAACCACAGTGACTGAATAATACCCCCATACTGTTACTGAATAATACCCCCACACCATAACCACATAGTGACTGAATAATACCCCCGTACTGTTACTGAATGTACCGCCACACCATAACCACATAGTGACTGAATAATACCCCCATACTGTTACTGAATAATACCACCATACCATTACTGAATAATACCCCCACACCATAACCACATAGTGACTGAATAATACCCCCGTACTGTTACTGAATGTACCGCCACACCATAACCACATAGTGACTGAATAATACCACATACTGTTACTGAATAATACCACCATACCATTACTGAATAATACCCCATACTGTTACTGAATAATACCACCACACTATAACCATAGTGACTGAATAATACCCCCCATAATGTTACTGAATAATACCACCACACCATAACCACATAGTGACTGAATAATACCCCAATACTGTTACTGAATAATACCCCCATACTGTTACTGAATAATACCGCCACATCATAACCACATAATGACTGAATAATACCCCCATACTGTTACTGAATAATACCGCCACAACATAACCGCATAGTGACTGAATAATACCCCCGTACTGATACTGAATAATACCACCACACCATAACCACAGTGACTGAATAATACCCCCATACTGTTACTGAATAATACCGCCACATCATAACCACGCAGTAACTGAATAATACCCCCATACTGTTACTGAATAATACCGCCACAACATAAACACATAGTGACTGAATAATACCCCCGTACTGATACTGAATAATACCACCACAACATAACCACATAGTGACTGAATAACACCCCCATACTGTTACTGAATAATACCGCCACACCATAACCACATAATGACCGAATAATACCCCCATACTGTTACTGAATAATACCACCACACCATAACCACATAGTGACTGAATAATACCCCCATGTACTGTATATATATATATATATATATATATATATATATATATATATAAATATAAAATGCTGCCATATATTGTACATATAGAGTCCATCATATGCTGCAAGTATAATTAATCAAATCACTTTATACTCTGTACATTAAATAGCGGTGTTATAGGTGTGTACACATATAATACCACTACATATTGTTTGTATAAAAAATACTGCTATAACTGTATACATATAGTACCATTATATTCACTGCACACCTATTATACTGCTATATACTACACTCACATATAATACCGCTATATACTGCATACACCTATAATCAGGGGCATAGGTAAAGGCTCATGGGCCCTGATGCAAAAGTTCTTATTGGGTCCCCCCCACCCACAAACTTCTCATGGCCGACAGTCTGCAGCTTTCACTTGCATCGCTGGGTCTCCTAAGTGACCCAACAATGCAGCACTAGCAGCCAGGGGCGTCACTAAGGGCTTAAAATGTCAGGGGAAATAGCCCCAATATATATGTGTCTGGCCAAAAAAATGTGTGTGTGTGTGTGTGTGTGTGTGTGTGTGTGTGTGTGTGTGTATAGCACTACGACCCTATAAACTATGGATAGGATACATTGGCTCAGCAGACAGTATCACACATGATAGGATTAGATACAGAGCCCCAGCAGACAGTATCACACATGATAGGATTAGATACAGAGCCCCAGCAGACCGTATCACACATGATAGGATTAGATACAGGGCCCAGCACGCTGACATTGCGGCTCCAGCGCTGGACCAAGGAAAGGTAAGAATAATAATTTTGCTTCTTTATGTGTTACTGATTATTTTTGTGTGTTTGTGTTTTTTTACAGGTTCGGTTGTTGGACTTAGGATTCGAGGACAATTTCAATGACAGCGTTTTTTTATTCTCAATAAAATGGTTAATGGGGGGTTGTGTTTTTTTATTTCAATAAAATATTTTTTCTATGTGCTTGTGCTTTTTTAAACTTTATTATTACCGCCTTAGTAATGGCCGCTGGCTGATTGACAACCTCCATTACTAAGGTGGGGCTTAATGTTAGCCGGTGCAGAGGCTAACACTAACCCCCATTATTACCCCGGTACCCACCGCCACCAGAGGTACTGGGAAGAGCCGGGTACGAACAAATACCCGACCATCTGCAGTGACGGCCAGACACCGGGGTCGGCCGCAGGCTCGTAGTATTAGGCTGGAGAAGGCCAAAAACAGTGGCCCCTACCACCCTGGTAATGCTGCCTGCTGCTGCTGTATTCTATCTGGCTGGTTATGAAAATTAGGGGGGACCCCACATCGTTCTTTCCAATTATTTTGTATTTTATTTTTTTTAAATGACGTGGGGTCCCCTCCATTTTTCATAACCAGCCAGATATAATAAAGCAGCAGCAGCCTAGCATTACCAGGGTGGGAAGGCTCACTGTATAAGGCCTTCCACAGCCTGCGGCCGCCCCATTGCCCGACCATCACTACAGATGGTCAAGTACTGGATCGTACCCGGATCTTCCCAGCACCCCTGGTGGTGGTGGGTACCGGGGTAATAAAGGGGGTTAGTGTTAGCCTCTGCACCGGCTAACACTAAGCCCCGCCTTAGCAATGGACGCTGTCACTCAGCCGGCGGCCATTACTAAGGCGGTAGTAATAAAGTTTTAAAAAAACACAAAGACATAGAAAAAATATTTTATTGAAATAAAAATAAACCACACAACCCTCATTAACCATTTTATTGATAATAAAAAAAGCCGTCATCGAAGTAGTCCTGGAATCTAAAATCTTGTGTAAGAAAACACACAAAAAACTATTAGTAACAGGGCCCATGTGTGATACTGTCTGTGGGACCCTGTATCTAAGCCTACCACAAGGTAGGCTTAGATACAGGGTCAGGCAGACCGTAATCTTATACAGTAATACAGGGCCCATCAGACAGGATCACACATGGGCCATGTATCTAAGCCTACCATGTGATTGGCTTAGATACAGGGCCCTGCAGACAGCATCACACAATCTGTAATCCTGTCTCATGGACCCTCTAAACCTGCTACATCGTAGGCTTAAAGGACTTGTCCAGTCCCTAAACATTGATGGCCTATCCTCAGGATAGGCCATCAATAGCTGATGTGTCGGGGTCCGTCTCCCGGGACCCGCCAATCAGCTGTTTTGAAGGGGCCGCAGCACTCGTACGAGAACTGCTTCCCCTTCATTTCCCTTACTTGCTCACACTGTGAATCGCCGACACCGATTCACAGTGTGACCGGAATGAAGTGACCGGAATGAAGGGGAAGCAGCTCTCGTACGAACCCTGCGGCCCCTTCAAAACAGCTGATTGGCCGGCTCCCGGGAGTCGGACCCTGCCAATCAGCTTCAGCAGATGGATATTAATCTTACCCTCCTCTTCAGCCGCGGCGGAAGCTCTGTCCTAGCTCTATCCAGGATCACGATGTTGTGCGCGGCGCATAGCGTTGTGACGTCATGCGCTGCGCACAGCGCTGTGACGTCAGGACCTCCACTGCGCTCCGGAACCAGGAGGGTAAGTACCGTCAGTTACTATAGTAACAGGGGCCTGTGGCCCGAGTTACTATAGTAACTTTTTATTGATGTGGTGCGGGGGGCTGCGGGCCCCCCTGGCTTCGGGGCCCGGTCACAATTGCGACCGCTGCGACCCCTATAGCTACGCCACTGCCTATAATATTGCAACATACACTACGCACAATACTGCTACACAGTCTACACACACAATACCAGTATATACACTATATACTCTACACATCAGTTTCCCACTATTTACACAAAAGCACAGCAAAAACAGTCCAAAATTATTGCTGCAAAACTACAATGTGTGAATGTCCTTACATGTCATATGTACACGAGAATCATATTTCCACATACACACAGATTATATATATATATATATATATATATATATATATATATATATATATATAATCACACATTTACACACTCATACACACACATACCTTATATGTAGGATCTCTAATGCACAGTCTCATATATAGACGAGAATCATATATACACACACACACACACACACACACACACACATTTACACACTCATACACACACTTACCTTCTATGTAGGATCTCTCATGCAGTCTCTTGAAGCAGCAGAGGCATCCCAGGTCAGCAGATATAACCAGCTGCAGAAGTAGCTGGTCTGTTAGACAAATAGGGGGACACAGCACACGAGAGGAGGGGGCAGAGTAGAGGGAAGCAAGGGGACACAGAAGAGGAGGGGGCAGAGGAGAGAGGGGGACACAGGAGAGGAGGAGTGCACAGGAGAGGAGGAGGGCACATGAGAAGGACACAGGGGAGGACTAGACACAGAGCTTTCTCTCTGCAGACGCTGAGGCTGTGAACTCTCCGCTCCCCCTCTTCTCTGCACCGACTGCTTCAGAGGAAAGGGACAGAGAGGGAGAGGACGTAGCTTGTATGCACAGCAGTCCACCGCTCACCTCATTCGTCTGGTCACTTGCTTGAGGAGAGGACCGCTCCTCCTGCAGACCTGCTCCTCTCTGGTGGCTCGTGCTTCATACAGCGTCAGAGAGGAGCAGGAGTGTTCTCACAGACGGGCACGTCTGCTAAGTAAAATAATCCCCCTCCCCCGGTCCAGTCCGTCTCTGGCTCAAAATGCCGCCCCCCACTTTCAGCTGGGCTGCACCGCCTGAGGCTGTCGGCTCACATCGCCTAATGGTAGATGCGGCACTGGATTAAAATTATATTATACAAATATCCTGAATAGACTGACACTTCCTGTTCGGTAGAGATCACTTCTCAGCAGTCACTTCATTATCATCATGCAGGATTACAATGACAGGTAACACCTCTATATAGATAACACAGAATCCACCAATGACAATAGGTATTCGACAAAACTTACCTCCTATCCCATCCTGCAGTGACCTCTGCACAGGTCACAGAGCATGCCTAGAAAACTCTCTCATAGAAGTAAATGTCGTCCCCCCCTACAGTTCACAAGCTCCTATAGTCCATATGGCTGCTGTAAAGCATATCTCTAAATGCTGTTAACAGCAGCTCAGGCAAGATGGCTTCCCCCATGATCATGTACAGAAAATAGAATTTAAAAAAATCAACAATCAAAACATAAAAACAGATCAGAATAAAAGATTTTGTTTCACTAGCTTGTTTTAATTATAAACAAAAAATATTGGTGACACTTTCCCTTTAAGTGTATTTTATTGTACAGTAATGTAAATAATATTTTAATGTTCCCTAATAATGTAATCTTCCTGTCCAGCCATACTGTTTCTGGGAATCCTATTTGACATAAATTAATTTCACACTCTAGCAGATAAATGGTGCGATTCCAATAATAGCATTATATAAGGGAATTGCTATTCCTATGGTTGAGTTTAGAAATATTTTAATGTGGGTTTGATAGGGAAAACTTAATCACAACATGTTTACCAAAGTGGAAGCTAGACTCTTCTTTCACATACATGACATACCTAAAATCTCCTTTCTAAATCTAGAGACGTTAACCATTGGGGCAGCCAACTTTTTTGCCAGTAGCACGGAAAATCCCTACATGTAAAAAGTGTTTTCAAGTAAATTTGTGACAAATTATATACAACGTACTGTATACATATTTATCATATAATTACAGAGTGTACTTTTTTTTTTACTAGAGCTGTATATATATCTATATTTTCCACCCTCTTCATTTTTAGGAAATCCTTGTTTATTAAAACCATGGTGACTCCGGCCTTTTTCTTCTATAAATATGTTATATAGCACAGCCCATAGCGACTTGTGAATGATGTGGGCCTAATGTGCTCCCACCCCCACCACAAAAGGGACAGAGAAGGAGCAATGCCAACATTCATCCCCAGTTATACCCCCATGGCAGGATGCAAGGACCGAAAGTAAAGCCAATATATTTAATACAAGCTGACACGGAGCATGAGCTGTCAAGGGAGGGAGTTACACTCAGCCCGGAGCCTGCAAATGACAAGAAAAGTAAAGAAACTGTCAACAACAACAACAACAACGAGGAAAAAAAATATTTTAAATATGCACAAATAATGAAATATGTTAAAAGCAAATACTGAGACAGATCTGAGCTATAGACATGCACTGCTTCTCTGCCCCCT
The DNA here is from genome assembly GCF_050947455.1 of Rhinoderma darwinii. Taxonomy (NCBI): domain Eukaryota; kingdom Metazoa; phylum Chordata; class Amphibia; order Anura; family Rhinodermatidae; genus Rhinoderma; species Rhinoderma darwinii. The sequence goes on from NC_134689.1 coordinate 30,824,653, forward strand.
TCTATTCCCGGCCCCCTTAATATACCAATCCTAGTGGTAAAGTAATGAAATTATTTGGCCCTTTCTACTAGAATTACTGGTGTGTTGTTGCTTGACTAATTGGCTGAATTATACATTTAAAAAAGTGTGAAAACAATAAAAACTGTCTGGCTTTGGAATTTTGGAGGTTCCAAGCCTGAATGTCAGAAGAAGAAATCCCAATATCTCAGTGCAGCAGTCTGAGTCAGTATCTAGGGTAAGTGCATGACTAATACTATTAGTGGGGCATCTGTGGCAGAGGTACTAAAGGGACGGCAGGGACAGATTATGTATAGGAGACACAAAAACATCCATACAAGTCCTTGTTATCGCGGATGTGCTGGTTAGGTGAAACAAGGGACTGAAGTCACATTGTACTAGTGATTGGTGGTGGTCCCATGGAAAGGTGAAAAATGTTGTGGGACCTTGGACAGCCATTATTATGGGGATGTATGTCTGACAACATTAAATTGACATGTAACAGGCAATTTTAGGGGGCATGTGGTTAGTACCAGAGGCATGTATTAAAGTTTCAAGGTCCTTATGAAAAATCTGTAACAGGGTCCTCAACTTTTCATACATTATATAGTACTGTTTATCCCCCTTTATGGCCTAGCAACCAGTTCCCAGGTACAACATACACCTCAGCACTTCATATACTTATAGCCTTGAACATGCACACAGTGATGTTATTGCACAAGTATAATGCTTTCATTTATGTCAAAGAACATGTATAATGCACACAATGCACAGTGATGTCACAATACAGAGATAATAAACTTTATATATCTTCATAAAGATAAAAAAAGAAAGGGATGTCGCATCACAGGAATATTAGTCACAGTGTTGTCACAGTGTATGATGCAAACAATTGTCAGTATCACTAATGCATAAAGTGATGTTACAAAATATTGTAATATAGAATGTATAATAAAATCTGTGAAGTCATAGGGTAGGGTTATTGCACACAGTGCTGTCACAGTATGCACATCACTATATGCACAGTGATGTCACATAACAGAGATAATAAATATAGTGATGTCATAGCTAATAGCTAAATACAAAAATGATGTCACAGCACAAGGGCATTAAACAAGGCATCATAATAATACACACAGTGATATCACAGTACCGGGGTTAATAATGCTATGATATCACAGCACAGGGATTATAAACACGATGATAAATCTAAGATCAGATCTAGTCTTAGGGCTGTGCGGTTAGACAGGGCACATCAGCTGCCCCTGAAATATGTCCATAGGACCACCTGTACCGTATGTTTTTGCACTTTATAATATTTATGAATCATTAATTGTCAAAAAATAGACTTTCATGCAATTCCATTTCCATAGAGACCAGTTGACAAGGCAGTTTAGCCAAGGGTTGCCCAAATAAATCATAGGACTCCTCATCGCACCCCCCCCCCCACCCCAATGAGAGGGTTTGTTTTTTGTGGATGTGGTGTAACATCATTATTTGACACAATGCAATCCTTTATATTTACCACATGTTATTTCTCTGTAATCCATTAATAAAACCCAAGTGCATAAGACAAGGGGTCTAAATTCACGCACATTATCCAGCAAGATGACGGCACCATGTATTATAATAATACAATCCTATGGTGTTACTGTTTGCAAGCACTGTGGCTTATATACATAATACGATTATCCTGGAAAGCAGTTGTAGCAGTGTAAACATGATCACAGGACCAGTCAATTTCACAGAGAAACATCCTATATTAGCGTAGGCTAAGAAGCTTCAGCTGAGTTTAAAGTTCACTCAAGAGGTTTCGAGTTAAGAGCTTTTTGTCAAATAGACGTCTGTAATTGTACCGGTCTTCGGCATAAAAAAGATGACACCATGTCACAATACTGACTTTGCATTTCACCTTTTTATACGCAGCAACACAGGCTTTACGGCGCCTCCATGTGACATCATCTCCACTAAGCAATTGACCTGTGGCTCCAAGTTATATACGGACATAAAGTTGAGCGAGAAACTTGTCATATATTTCTTCCTTATTTTGCTTTCCCTTGGTGTCTTTGGGTCCATCAGTCTGAATGTAAGTAATTTAACTCTTACACAGCCTCTCATTACTTGGTGTCAGTCTGTCTATCTCTTGCTGTGCATTGACCATAGACCTATTTAAGTCTAATTACATCTCTCTTCAAATGCCTCAATTTTCTCCTCCACTGAATAATGCAATGGTCCTCAATCCTACATTTTGCCGTCTCTTTCCCCTCCTGCACTCAATCTTCTACACTTCGTTCCATCTCTCAAAAACAAAGATAGTTTTCTGCATGGAAATGGGTTTTGGTAATGAGATATTATGTCTTTAGGGTTCACCAGTTCTTGGGCTTGTGAATCTGATTTGAATAGTCTTATATATTACACTTATTATCTTAAAATTCTAATTTTGAAGCCGGAAAAGAAAATGAACATTTCCTCTGCACACTGCTTTATCATCATTTATTTCATAAATACATTTTAGAAATGTGCTTTTCTCCCATCGCACAATTTTTTTCTGATGGATGCAGTAGTGTAGGTATAGCGGTTAAAGAGTTTCTCACCTAGACTCAGGCCCTCGAGGGTTCAAAGGAGAATGTGTCATACTGTACCTTGGGACCAAGTGAGGAAAGTGATTTTGAGCGTCAAAATCAATAAATGTAGGCAATGTGCACATACATTTCTATAGGCATCCTAAGCTATGTTGTTATCATTGCAACTGCAAGTTATAACATTAACCAATCAGTCTGACCTGGGGATGGCATAACATTGCACATCAATGTTGTAATGCTATACAGATCTATACTACTATATACATAAATACCTCATGGATACCATCTAGAGGTTTACCTTCAAGTTAAACCTCTAATGCCTCATGCACATGACAGTCCCGACATGTCCTATATTTTCATGGATCGGAGAATCGGGTAAGTCTTCAAGGACCCGATTCACCCTCTAAAGTGAATGGGTCTGTGAAAACAGTCAAATCAGGTGCCACTCGAATGCCGAGAAAAACGGCCCGAGTGGCACTCGGTCGTGTGCATCTGCACTAAATGGATCCAGAGTTTAAATTGAATGTAAAATAGTAGGATTGGGGAGGATATCCTTATATCTGGAATATTTTGGTCTACATTTATAGCTGTCAAAGAGAGATCCTCGAGAAACAAGAGAACACTGATCACCTGTTTAATTTAAGCTATAGAAATTACAGATAAATACCTTATGAATACCATCCAGAGGTTTACTTTTAAGTTAAACCTCAGAATGGATCCAGGGTTCAAATTGAATGTAAAATAGTAGGATTGAGGAGGATAGCCTTGTACTTTGAATATTTGGTCTACATTTATGGCTGCCAAAGGGAGATCTTCGAGAAACAAGAGTATACTAATCACCTGGTAAGGTAAGCTACAGAAATTGTAAAAAGAACTCTGCCCACAGACATTTTAGGGGACATTTTAATTTAAGGGGTTATCTGGAGAGCAAATAAAAAAAAACAAAACAAAAAGAAATATGTTTAAACATATTTATATAACAATCCAAGAACTTTCCCTGCAGTAAATCACATTTTAGCCCTACATACCTATCCCTGATGTAATGCTGTAGACACGGACTGACTTCCGTATAATAGGGTGGAACTTTCATTTCAGCACGGCCAGTAAACTACAGATACCATAATGCACTTCGTTCCTCCATCTGATATGTATCCCTGCCGCCCTACCCCAATGACAGTTCACTAGATAACGTGTACACTTTGCATTCCTGGTGCTCTGTGACACACAGCGCTCCCTCCACACTGGCCATAGGTGCCCCCAATAATAAAACCTTATTTCATTGGTGGATCTGTGGGCAGCGTGCCCTATTGAATATAGCTAGCGACATCTATAATTCTGTAAAATGCAGTACAGGACACTGCTGTTAAAGAAGTAAGTGGCCTCCCCTTCAGATGTGTCACCACATCATCATCACACGTGACCCCTAGGGGGCTGGCACTGTGATGTCCCTGTAGAAGTAAGGCAGCCCCCTAGCAGTCACGTGGGATGATGATGCGCCGACACATCTGAAAGGGAGACGGCTCACGTTCATGTGAACATGTGACGAAGCATCATCGCTGCAAAAAGGACTACAGGACTTCCGGTGACCCAGCAGCGTATTGCCAAACGTCACAGTAAAGCAAAGACATGTACATTAGCAAGTGTGTCCATATTCAACATTTATTTTATTTTGAGAACATTTTTGCTCCCTGGATAACACCTTTTAATATGAACCATCTATTATTGTGCTTAGTGGTTAAATATGGACCCTTATAATGTTTAGCTAATTATTTCCTGTCATGTATTAGACAATTACTAGAACAGAGTGCTGAAACACATAGCATTTGTGACAATTGGTTATTTCATGACTGGTGTAGAGCATTTATTTCTTATATCACAATTACATCAAAGGGCAGTGAGGTCCACAAGCTGGCACCTCCACTGATGCCAATAACATAGGGGCTGCAGGGCTTGGTAAATAGACGGATCATGTTGACGCTAGATGGGGATGTCTATAACTTGGAATCTCTGACATTGCTCTAAGTTTGCAAAGCCAACCCAACCAGCTACTATTCTGGAGACGTCTAGCAAGCAGAAAAGGGGTTAAAATCAGGATCGGCCCGGCCCACCAGGTTACCAGAGAATCCTCGATTCGGCCTAGGTTTGGGACACAATAACGAGACTCTAATACAACAAAGGTCCAACAGAAGACAACCCTATTTGGATTTGACTTTTAAACCAATAATTTGCCAATAGGGGTTTATTTCTTATGGGTTGACTCACAAATAACCTATTAGACTTTAGTGATTATCTATCCTGTTTAATAACAACAAAGGTTATGATTACATTAGTGTAGACATTCACATGTTCTGTATAAGTGGAGGGTTGTCCTCAGAATACATTTCCTCTGGGGGCTCAAGGAACGTTAGTCTGACATTGGTTCAAATGCATAACCAAGCCCCACGAATATCTGTTTCATTCATTTGTGGGGCCTGACATGCCGCCATGACTTTGGAATGATTTGGTAGGATTCCCCTTTAAATATACATATGTGTTTTGGTCTTTTAGTGTAGGGTGGTAGTTTGAAGTTAAAAGCTAAAAAGTTTTTTCTCCTTGCCCTTTTGTGTTCTGTATGAATGTATTTATGTATGTATTAAAACAATAACAGAAATGTGTTACCTTGAAACTATTCAATTCAAATGTATTGAGAGCTTAAACTCTCGGAAAATAATCATTGCAAATGAATCAGGCCCCACAGCCGCATGTTTCATTTTTCAATAAGAACATTCTTTTGTTTAGAAAAATAATTTTGTACAGTATGTGGGTGGCAAATAATCCACATACAATCAAATGTATTGTAAATACAATCTGAAATATGAAATAAAATCCAAATTAATTAGTCAATTATGAATCTCAATGCTGGAAAATAAGACTATAAAAGAATGGCTTGAAAACTGAGCAGTTTTGTATTTCAATTTCAATGCATCGAATACACATTGAACTAGAAAATGACCGCACAGTATTTACATCTCAGCTGCATATTTTCTTCTGCAGGATTACTTTACTTCTTCCAGAGTTTCTGGCCTCCTGTCTAGTTTTCTCTTATATTTTCAAACTTTTCAACGGTAGTAAATATATATATATAAAAGCAGAGGATTGGAGCAGCACTGTGAACAAATGCCTGACTAGGCTGGTGCAAAGCTCCAAAAATAAAGGAGTGACCTCTCCTTATGTGTTAGATATCCAAAAAAGAGAACGTGAAGCAGCACTCAAATAAAGTGAATTTATTCATCCAACATGGAACCACAAAGTTTCACCTCCTCTATGAAAATGCCTTCATAGAGGAGGTGAAACGTTGTGGTTCCATGTTGGATGAATAAATTCACTTTATTTGAGTGCTGCTTCACGTTCTCTTTTTTGGATATATACATACATACATATATATATATATATATATATATATAGATAGATAGATAGATAGATAGATAGATAGATAGATAGATAGATAGATAGATAGATAGATAGATAGATAGATAGATATAAATTCTGTAACCCCCCCCCCACCAAAAAAATAAATAAAAAAAATATACATATATATATATATATATATATATATATATATATATATATATATATATATATATATCCCAAAGAAATAAATCTTGCAGCACTCCGATAGAATAGATGAAAAACTGTGTTTTTTATATTCAAGCCAACATAGAAAAAGTGCGATGTTTCAGTCCAACATTAGGACTTTTTTCAAGCTTGAAAAAAGTCCTAATGTTGGACTGAAACGTCGCACTTTTTCTATGTTGGCTTGAATAAAAAAAACACAGTTTTTCATCTATTCTATCGGAGTGCTGCAAGATTTATTTCTTTGGGATATCGATATAGTATCTGGATCTGGACTACTTGCTGGCACCCGTTCACATATCAATTTGACTGTGTTGGAGTACTGCTGTCTTTTCTGCTGGTATATATATATATATATATATATATATATATATATACTGAGCAGCTCATGACTGTAAATATTTATTTAAAAAGACAAACGATAGGTACACTCAAAATGTTTAAAGTTCTGATAACTATACGTTTACATAAAATCTCATTTTCCTAACCATTGGTTACTGTATCATATATCTATCCCTAGGGTTAGTAGTTATCATTTAATGTATATGCCTCCTAAAATAGCAACAGTATTCAGATGATATGTATCGTTCCCTCAGATAAGCTCTTCTTGTATCACTACTTCCTGTGGTGTTAATTTATTTACTAAGTTTCCACTTTTCTTGATTTTGCTCGCGAATAATTTTACTGTGCATTATTTTCTCTCATAGGGAACAGACATTTTCTTTTTGATATGGAATATAGAACATCTGTAAAATATCCTGGAATCTTCATTCATGTTCATGACAGCAGTTCTGTAATGAAATGACTATGTGATCACAACATGCCTCTGTATATCATTTGGATGTGTGTTCACTTATATCACTCTTGTTCTTCTCAATTCAAGATAGTTATTGCTTTATGAACGCTGGAAGAACAAAAAGGCATGACAAATAATCAAGATAGCCCTTTTAATGTTTAATAAATACTCAAAATATGGGATTTAATTCCCTATTGGCTGTAATGAGCAACTATGCGTAAATATGGCATTGGGGATACATTTTAAATAAAAATTAAATCTTTTCATTTGGTCTAAAAATGAGCTCAAGAGAAAACAGGAATACAAAACTGTATTTTCTCCCATTAAAGATAATGGAGGATTACAGATTAGTCCCTATTTTAGCCTCCATAGTCCTAAATACCAGTATGGTGTGACAGTCACGTTGAATATAATGTCATACTTTCCTCTCTAGGATCGGGCTAGTAGTGGATGGAGACATGACTTTCAGACTACTGCTTTCTCACATATTGCCACTGGAGGTAAGCAGTAGTCTAAGGCCCCATGCACAAGAACGTGCTTTTGCGGCCGCAATTCCTCAGAAATGCCACGAGAGAATTGTGGCCCCTTTCATTCCTATAGGGCCATGCACACGACCGTTGTTTCCACAGTCCCTGCATGGCCCAGGAGCCCGGACCGCAGAAAGAACGGGCATGTCTTATTACGGCCGTGTTATGCGGTCCAGGCTCATAGGAAATAATGTGCATGGCCCGCGATTCGCGGGCGGCTCGCTGGTGACACTCCACCCCCGGCCGACCCAAAAATCACGGCCGTGCACATGGCTACAGTCGTGTACATGAGGCCTAAGACTCCATTGATACCTGTAACAGATGTCAGCACAGACTACCTGAATGGAATGGGCAGACACAGTTGTAGACATCACTCACTAGAGTCTGCCCTCCTGCTCCATTCCCAATCCTCTCCGATTTAATTCAATGGGGAAATCTGTAACAAATCTGTGCTCATTCCGCTTCATAAATTAACATGCTGCTTTATTGAATGGTAGAACCGTTTTAACGTTACTGCTGGGTAGTCTAAATACGAGGTTGGAAATCTCAGCGACTCGGGAGATCCCCTGACTGAGTGCACCCAAACACGTGACTACTAAGACTGTACCCTTTTGTGCCTATGTGGGTTACCGCACAGCTGACTGCCAGACATGCTCCTCCGCCACACCTCACTGCTGACTGACAGAACAGCTCCACCACCACACCTCACAGCTGACTGACAGACCCGATCCACAGCCAGACCTCACAGCTGACTGACAGATGAGCTCCACGGTCACACCTCACTGCCAGACCAGCTCCACCGCCACACCACACAGCTGACTGAGAGACCAGCTCCACTGATCACACCTCACAGCTGACTGCCAGACCAGATCCACCACCACACCTCACAGCTGACTGACTGACCAGCTCTGCCTCCACACCTCATAGCTGACTGACAGACTAGCTCCACAGCCACACCTCACAGCTGACTGCCAGACCAGATCCACCGCCACACCTCACAGCTAACTGACAGACCAGATTCACCGCCACACCTCAAAGCTGACTGACAGACCAGCTCCACCGCCACACCTCACAGCTGACTGACAGACCAGCTGAACAGCTAGACCTCACAGCTGACTGACAGATGAGCTCCACAGTGTCACCTCACTGCCAGGCCAGCTCCACCGTCACACCTCCCAGTTGACTGCCAGACCAGCTCCACCTCCATACCTCACAGCTGACTGGCAGACCAGCTCGACCGCCACACCGCACAGCTGACTGACAGACGAGCTCCACCGCCACACCTCACAGCTGACAGACAGAGCTGCTCCGATGTTAAGAACAGCTATGGCCCATGTGTTTCCTGACTTTTCATTCCTGTTCTCGCAGGAAAGGTGAACCATACAGCATTTTGTCTACAAATTTCTAGATCGATGAAAATTCCCAATGTTTTGCACAAGTCCCTACATGAATATTGTACAGGGAAAGAGGGGGGGGGGTCTATAGGTGAAATTGTGCAGTCCAGTTGGTCCTTTCTCTGAATATCGTAGAAATAAGACAGGTTTTTTTTGGGTCAGACTGACTTTTATGGTCATTTTGGCTACATGGATATGAGTTTTGTAGTTGCAGCCAGTTATATTAAGATAAGTCATTTTTTGTTTACTGTATTTAGGTAATTAAAAGTTGATATTTATGTGAAGTACCAATAAAAAGCAGAACTTATCTGGCCTCCTGAATAACAAAATAAGGGTTAAATGGTGAGAACAAAAATCACAAACAGTTGTTTCCTTAGCTCTTCATATTTTGTGTATCGTAAATAGTCTCCATATTTTCCAAAAATTAGCACATAATAATAATCTGTTTTTCTCCTAAAAAAAAACCTCTTATTTGGCAGATGTAGTTTAAAATGTAGACATTATTATCTAAAAACCTGTTGGAGATTGTCTGTCTCTCTCTCTCATGCGGTCTTTGAAAATAAGACGGAAGCCGATAATAAAAATTGAAATTGGGACGAGCAGCTTGTAGCCTGAGATCGTTTAAATTACAGTCTGTTTAGCTCCCGTGTCTGTTCCACTCAAAGCTGATAAACCAACAGTATGTCTGAAAGGAAATAATTCCAGTGCAAACATGAAACAGAATAAAGCCATGTTAGATATATGTGAATTCGAAATCAATATCATGTTCAATGAAGAGAAAAACTAAATCAGATTTCATCACTGTTCGTTGTAACCAGTGGATGTACACTGCGGCTCACAGGCCTTTGGCCATTGTGCTCTCAGGCTATTTTCCAGCAGTCTTTATAGAATATTTCTCCATTTAAATGTATAAAATGGTAAATCTTGTATAACACTGACCCAGAATGTTACCTTATTGATCAAAAGGTTATTGTTACCATGGTAATTCTATATGGAATAAATTTTTCCTTTTTAATTGAAAACAATACAAGTTGAGTGACATTTACTATCTACTTATGTATAAGTAATAGTATATTGTGTGACTACATAATGACCTCTGACAGAATTCAGATAAGGAGTATATTCATCTCCAAGTGTCAATTCTGCTGGGCTATAAGCAGCTGCTTTTTTTGTTAGTGCTGGACTTGGGGAACTTTGTGCCTATTGGAGGAAATCATTTTGAGGGCCTACCCTACAACTATACAGAACAAGGTGATCATGACCACATTAAACTGCAGTCCAAATTTTCACAGGTCATACTGTATGTCAAATAATAGGTCATGAAGTAATCCCAAAAATAACGTAGACCCAAGTGATTTGATTCAATATCAGCATGGATAAGGTCACTTTCTGCTGCACCTTATGGTCCTTGTTATGGTAGAGTACTATTACTGAACCCCTTGCACCCTGTTGAGCCATTCGGACCCTCCATTTGGTCCAGTACCAACTACTGAGCTGTCAAACTATTGTGTACTATTCTGTGAACCACCCCATACAATGTTAGTAACTGTCTTCTTTACAGATGCCCTAAACTTATTCTGAGATGTCTATGCCCTTGCTATACTAAATGCTAAATTCTAAAACTGTCTGTAATGGCGGAAGGAGGTGAAGGGAACAAGTGAGCCCTAATCTACCCACCGCCCTGTCCCTGCCTACTTGCAACGACCTGCCCTAGGCGACGGGGTACAACTTGGCGGCGGTCCCTACGCTGACTAAGTGCAAGGGGATACAAACAGGGAACAAGCAAGGGAAGGGGCAGTAGCCCACGGAACACCGTGAGGGAACGGAGTGGTGAACGAGCAGTCAGGATCAGGATGTAATGAAGTATACAAACGCAGAGCACGGAGCAGGAAGCAAGCCGGGGGCAGAGCGAAGCAGGATAAGCGGGAACTGAAGCAAAGCTGAAGCACGGCAGAAGCAGGCTGGAGCAAGGCAGCAGTGGGGCCAGGAAACCAAGAAGAATCACAAGCAATGAGGAAGAGAAAACGGCAGGTATAAATGGACAGGGGGCGGAGCTAACTCCGACTGACCAGGCCGCGATAGGCTCTCCCACTCCTGAGCCTACCACCCTGATTGGTGGGAGCCGGTGTCAGTCTAAGAGGTCTGGCCTCAGGTGTCGATTGATTAATCCTGGGAGTATCCACAGACGTAGTGCCTGGCAGATCCTTTACAGTACTCCCCCTTTTATGAGGGGCCACCGGACCCTTACTAAGAGGACCCGGTTTAGTGGGGAAGAGAAGGTGGAACCTCCTGACCAATACCCCAGCGTGAACATCTCGAGCAGGTACCCAAGTCCTCTCCTCCGGCCCGTATCCTCTCCAATGGACCAGGTACTGGAGGGAGCCCTGGATCATCCTACTGTCCACGATCTTGGCCACCTCGAATTCCACCCCCTCAGTGGTGAGAACGGGAACAGGAGGTTTCCTCGAGGGGGACCAGGACGGGGAGCAGCGTTTAAGGAGGGAGGCATGAAAGACGTCGTGTATGCGAAAGGATGGGGGCAGCTCCAGACGGAAGGATACAGGGTTGAGGACTTCAATGACCTTATAAGGCCCAATAAATCGGGGAGCAAACTTCCTGGACGGGACCTTAAGGCGCAAGTTCCTAGACGACAACCACACCAGATCCCCGACGACAAATCGGGGGTTAGCAGAACGTCTTCTATCAGCCTGAATCTTTTGTACGCTCTGGGACGCCTCTAGGTTCTTCTGAACCTGGGCCCAGACTGTGCACAGTTCCCGATGAACGTCCTCTACCTCGGGATTATTGGAACAACCAGGAGAAACGGAGGAGAACCGTGGATTAAACCCGAAATTACAGAAAAACGGGGAAACCCCTGACGAGTTACTGACCCGGTTATTCAGGGAAAATTCGGCGAGGGGAAGGAATGAGACCCAATCAAATTGACAGTCAGAGATGAAACACCTTAAATATTGTTCCAGGGATTGATTAGTCCTTTCCGTTTGGCCATTAGTTTCGGGATGGAAGGCGGAGGAGAAGGACAGATCAATCTCCAACTTTTTACAAAAAGCTATCCAAAATAAGGAAACAAATTGTACCCCTCTGTCAGAAACGATATTGACTGGGGCCCCATGGAGACGCAGAATGTGTTTAACAAACAAAGAAGCTAACGTCTTGGTGTTAGGTAGTTTCTTAAGGGGCACAAAGTGGCACATCTTGCTGAAGCGGTCTACTACCACCCACACCACCGACTTGCCCTGAGATGGAGGCAAATCGGTGATAAAATCCATGGAGATATGGGTCCAAGGTCTCTGGGTAATGGGCAAAGAACGTAGTAAGCCCGCAGGTCGGGACCTAGGGGTCTTGGACCTAGCACAAACCTCACAAGCGGCGACGTAAGCCCTAACGTCCTTAGGCAACCCAGGCCACCAATAGTTTCTTGTAATGAGGTGTTTGGTACCCAAGATACCAGGTGACCAGATAGTGCGGAGTCATGGTTTTCCCTGAGTACCCTTAGCCGGTATTGCAGGGGGACAAACAGCTTGTCCCCAGGGAGGTTCCCGGGAGCTGAACCTTGATCAGCCGCAATGTCAGAAGCTAAATCAGAATCAGTGGCAGAAACGATTATACCAGGGGGTAAAATACAAGCAGGATCCTTCTCAGAAGGAGGATTGGCCATGAAACTACGTGACAGTGCATCAGCCTTAATATTTTTGGACCCAGCCCTATAGGTAACCAAGAAGTTAAATCTGGTAAAGAATAGCGCCCATCGAGCTTGTCTAGGATTAAGCCTCCGGGCAGATTCTAGGAAAACCAGATTCTTGTGGTCAGTAAGGACCGTTACCTGGTGTCTGGCCCCCTCCAGGAAGTGACGCCACTCTTCAAAAGCCCATTTAATGGCTAAAAGTTCGCGGTTGCCAATATCATAGTTACTCTCCGTGGGCGAAAACTTCCTAGAGAAGTAAGCACAGGGGCGGAGATGGGTGAGGGAGCTGGTACCCTGGGACAAGACGGCCCCCACTCCCACCTCGGACGCGTCAACCTCCACAATAAATGGCTCCCTTTGGTTGGGCTGAACCAGCACGGGGGCCGAGATAAAGCACTTCTTGAGGGTCTCAAAAGCCTGGACGGCCTCAGGAGGCCAGTGGAGGACATCAGCACCCTTGCGAGTGAGGTCCGTAAGAGGCTTAGCGACGACCGAGAAGTTGCCAATAAATCTCCTGTAATAGTTAGCGAACCCCAAAAAACACTGTAGCGCCTTCAGGGAGGCAGGTTGGACCCATTCCGCCACAGCCTGAACCTTGGCAGGGTCCATGCGGAATTCATGAGGAGTGAGGATTTGACCCAAAAATGGTATCTCCTGTACCCCAAACACACATTTTTCGGTTTTCGCAAACAGATTATTTTCCCGGAGGACCTGGAGGACCTTCCTGACATGCTCTACGTGGGAGGACCAGTCCTTGGAAAACACCAGTATGTCATCAAGGTACACTACAAGAAAATTTCCCAGGTAATCTCTCAGAATTTCATTAATAAAATTCTGGAAGACAGCAGGGGCATTACACAACCCAAAGGGCATGACCAGGTATTCGAAATGACCTTCGGGCGTGTTGAACGCAGTCTTCCACTCATCCCCCTCTTTGATGCGGATAAGGTTATACGCCCCCCGTAGATCGAACTTAGAGAACCATTGGGCCCCCTGAACCTGATTAAAAAGATCCGGAATCAAAGGAAGGGGATACTGGTTCCTTACAGTGACCTTATTCAAGTTCCGATAGTCAATGCACGGCCTAAGACCACCATCCTTCTTCCCCACGAAGAAGAAGCCAGCACCTACAGGAGAAGTCGAGGGGCGAATGAAACCCTTGGCCAGGCATTCTTGGATATACTCCCTCATGGCTTCACGTTCAGGACATGAAAGATTAAATATCCTACCCTTAGGAAGCTTAGCACCTGGTACCAAATCGATGGCGCAATCGTAATCTCTATGAGGGGGCAACACCTCGGAGGCCTCCTTAGAAAAAACATCAGCGAAGTCCTGAACAAACTCAGGTAGCGTGTTTACCTCCTCACGGGGAGAAATAGAGTTAACCGAAAGACATGACGTCAGGCATTCACTACCCCATTTGGTGAGATCCCCAGTATTCCAATCAAACGTGGGATTATGAAGCTGCAACCAGGGAAGACCTAATACCAGATCGGACGATAATCCCTGCATCACCAGTACAGAGCACTGCTCCAAATGCATGGAGCCAACAAGGAGTTCAAAAACAGGAGTATGCTGAGTAAAATAACCATTAGCAAGAGGAGTGGAGTCGATACCCACTACCGGGACAGGATAAGGCAAATCAATAAAAGGCATTTTTAGAGACATAGCAAATTCCACAGACATGATATTAGCAGATGAGCCAGAATCCACGAAGGCACTGCCAGTGGCAGACCAGCCAGCAAACGAGACCTGAAAGGGAAGCAAAATTTTATTGCGTTTCATATTAACGGGAAATACCTGTGCGCCCAAGTGACCTCCCCGATGATCACTTAGGCGCGGAAGTTTTCCGGCTGCTTATTCTTGCGCCTGGGACAGGTGTTCAGTTGATGCTTGTCATCCCCACAATAGAAGCAGAGACCATTCTTCCTGCGGAACTCTCTACGTTGTCGAGGGGACATGGAGGCCCCGAGTTGCATAGGTACCTCCGAGTCTTCCGTGGAAGAGCGAGGAGACGGGACATCGGGGGGGATCGCAGGGAAGTCAGAGGGGAAAACACTGAAACGTTCAAGCTGATGTTCCCAGAGACGTCGGTCAAGTCGTACTCCTACGGCCATAACCTGGTCTAGGGAGTCAGAAGAGGGGTAGCTAACAAGCAGATCCTTCAGGGCGTCAGATAATCCTAACCTAAACTGGCACCTTAGGGCCGGGTCGTTCCACCGAGAAGCTACGCACCACTTTCTAAAATCAGAACAGTATTCCTCAACAGGTCTCCTACCCTGACGTAAGGTCACCAGCTGACTCTCGGCTAAGGCAGTCCTGTCAGTTTCGTCGTAAATGAGTCCGAGGGCAGAGAAAAAAAGATCAACGGAGGAAAGTTCAGGGGCATCAGGAGCCAAGGAGAAGGCCCACTCTTGGGGCCCTTCCTGGAGTCAGGATATAATGATTCCCACCCGCTGGTTCTCGGAACCTGAGGAGTGAGGTTTTAGACTGAAGTAAAGTCTGCAACTCTCCCGGAAGGAGAGAAAAGTCTTACGGTCCCCTGAGAACCGGTCAGGTAACTTGAGGTCAGGTTCTAGAGGTGAGGTGAGGGGTACTACTATGGCAGCGTCAGACTGGTTGACCCTCTGAGCCAGGGCCTGGACCTGTAGGGAGAGGCCCTGCATCTGCTGGGTCAGGGTCTCAAGGGGGTCCATGATAGCGTCAGCGTAGGAGAAATGGTAGACTAGGTAAAGGGCTTGTGATTATGTAATGGCGGAAGGAGGTGAAGGGAACAAGTGAGCCCTAATCTACCCACCGCCCTGTCCCTGCCTACTTGCAACGACCCGCCCTAGGCGACGGGGTACAACTTGGCGGCGGTCCCTACGCTGACTAAGTGCAAGGGGATACAAACAGGGAACAAGCAAGGGAAGGGGCAGTAGCCCACGGAACACCGTGAGGGAACGGAGTGGTGAACGAGCAGTCAGGATCAGGATGTAATGAAGTATACAAACCCAGAGCACGGAGCAGGAAGCAAGCCGGGGGCAGAGCGAAGCAGGATAAGCGGGAACTGAAGCAAGGCTGAAGCACGGCAGAAGCAGGCTAGAGCAAGGCAGCAGTGGGGCCAGGAAACCAAGAAGAATCACAAGCAATGAGGAAGAGAAAACGGCAGGTATAAATGGACAGGGGGCGGAGCTAACTCCGACTGACCAGGCCTCGATAGGCTCTCCCACTCCTGAGCCTACCACCCTGATTGGTGGGAGCCGGTGTCAGTCTAAGAGGTCTGGCCTCAGGTGTCGATTGATTAATCCTGGGAGTATCCACAGACGTAGTGCCTGGCAGATCCTTTACACTGGCCATGTCTACCGATTTTATTTTAAATCTAGCTCCTGTTTTTCGCTACCACAGTGTTCCCTCTAAGAAAGAGTTAAAAGAACATTCTAATGGAGGTTAACGAGCCCAATGCAGCAGTACCTGTCTACAGGGTTTGGATTTTTTTTCTCCTTAATTTTTCAGAACGCACAACTTAGAGGGAACAGTGGACACTACGTTTTTGACTCACATTTTGGCACTTTCTCCTTGAACCGGCTTCTTCCGGGGCATATATCAACTTAGAGTTTCGTAAAGCAATGGTCACCTTGCCTTTAGAGATGAGCGAATCAATTCTACACTAATCGTATTCGGTCCAAATTTTCAAAAAGTTCTAGATCCAGCAAATTCCAAAATGTCTGGGGTTCATGGCACACAAATTGCGGCAATCTTACAGATTAGAAAAAGCATCACATGACCTCAGGAGGCCTTCCCCATAATGCATTCCTGGCAGCCTTCCCAAAATGCACTGCGGTTATCGTTCCCTCTACCCATATGTGTCGCTGTCACTTTAACATGACATTATGGCTTGACATTAAAGAGCTTGAAAGTTGTTTGAATTTACTTCTATACAGTCCTAGAAGACATCAATGAGTCAGACACGAGTTTCCAGGGTTAATCGGGGCACTTTTGTTTCAAGACAAATTTGACCGAATCTAACCCAAAACAAATTATAGAAAATTCGCTCATCTCTACTTGGCTTGCAACGGCATATCTAATGTTATATCCTCCATCATGTACAACGAGCCGCCTGCCAAACTAGTATGTGTCATTATAATTATTCAAACTTTATAATTAACTCTTGCTACTGGTGGCAGTGATGCCCACAACCTGCACCGGGGACACTTGCCTAGCCTGCCCTCCTAAGCTTCTTTATTAAGCTACCACCCAAGAATTTCCCTATTAAATAATAGTATGTAGACCTCATACAACCCAACTGCAGATTAAATCAAATGCATAATAATACAAAATATTATGTGAATTTTTTTTTTTTTTTTACTATCTGACAATTCTAAATGGAATTCCCAGCACTTTTAACACATACACAATAATATCCTGCTTCAAGGGTTATTTTCCAATCATGCTGAGATAAAGACATAGAAAAATTCCAAGTGAGAGAATCCATATGCGCCCCTATCAGTTCTATCGCAGACTAATCAAGAAACCCTTAAGAGTTTGCAATCCACTCTATTTTTATGATTATTAAAATCTGACACCGCTGTATGATTTGTATTGGTTCTATGTTCCATTAGACATCCATCTCCTATTTACACTCAGAGAGATGTACCTAGGGGCAGAAAGACCGCAGAGGAAGACTACAGTAGAAAGTCATAAAGAGGCAGAAATAATCAAACATAAAGGCTGCACTGGAGCGTAAATATATGAAATTGTAGTTTTTTCTAGGAGATTTAAATCATTATGTCGAAAGAAGAAAAAAAACAAAGGAAAATATATTATTAATATCTATGATCCCATCATCTTTTCTATGTATGCCTTGATTAATGTATGAAATGACAATGAAGGTCAGTTGTGTCATCAGGCAGTAAAAACCCCCAACAATCAGTCGATATTGCACATTGTTTATTACACACACAACCCTTTGATTTCAATTGGAATTGTGTAATTCTTAATTTTCCCTTCGGGGGTGCTGCTAGGGAAATGAACACTTGCCTCTGAGTTTCCACACAGTTTTCAGCTGATCGCTGGAGTCCAAGCAGTGGGACAATATGTGAAAAACTTATCATCAGGGGACCTTTCTAACAAAAAAAGGTTGTCCAGAAACACACAATCGCTTTAACCCCTTAGTGTCTAAGCCTGTTTTGGTCTTCAGGACCAGCCCCATTTTTGCAAATCTGACATGTGTCACTTTATGTGGTAATAACTCCAGAATGCTTTTACCTATCCAAGCGATTCTGGGATTGTTTTCTCGTGACATGTTGTACTTTATGATACTGAAAAAATTTTGTCATTAAATTCAATATTTATTTGTAAGAAACGCCAAGATTTAGAGAAAATTAGCAAAAATTAGCATTTTTCTAAATTTTAATGTATTTACTTGTAAAACAGATAGTAATACCACACAAAATACATACTAGTTTATATTTCCCATATGTCTACTTTATGTTTGCATCGTTTTTTGAACATTCTTTTATTTTTCTAGGACGTTACAACGCTTAGAACTTTAGCAGCAATTTCTCATATTTTCAAGAAAATTTCAAAAGGCTATTTTTTCAGGGACCAGTTCAGTTCTGAAATGGCTTTGAGGGCCTTATATATTAGAAAGTCACCATAAATCACCCCATTTTGAAAACTGCACCCATCAAAGTATTCAAAACAGCATTCACAAAGTATTTTAGCCCTTTAGGCGTTTCACAGGAATTAAAGCAATGTAGAGGTGAAATTTACAAATTTCATTTTTTTCCTTCAAAAATTCATTTGTAATAAATTTTTTCTGTACCACAGAAGGTTTTACCCAAGAAATGCAACTCAATATTTATTGCCCAGATTCTGCAGTTTTTAGAAATACCCCACATGTGGCCCTAGCGCGGTCATGGACTGAAACACAGGCCTCAGAAGCAAAGGAGCGCCTAGTGGATTTTGGGCCTCTATTTTATTAGAATATATTTTAGGTACCATGTCAGGTGTGAGGAGGCCTTGTGCTGCCAAAACAGTGGAAACACCCCAAAAGTGACCCCATTTTGGAAACTATACCCCTCAAGGAATTTATCTATGGGTATAGTTAGCATTTTGAACCCACAGTTTTTTTGCTAAATTTATTTGAATTAGTATGTGAAGATGAAAATCTACTTTTTTTCTGAAAAAAGGTAGCCATTTTTAATTTTTACAAGGAATAAAGGAGAAAAAGCACCCCAACATTTGTAAAACAATTTCTCCTGATTACGTAAATACCCCATATGTGGTAATAAACTACTGTTTGGACCCACACCGGGGCTTAGAACGGAAGGAGCGCTATTTGGCTTTTGGAGCTCAAATTTAGCTGGAATGTTTTTGGGTGTCATGTCGAATTTGCAAAGCCCCTGAGAGACCGAAACAGTGGAAGCCCCCCAAAAGTAATCCCATTTGGGAAACTACACCACTTAAGGAATCTATCTAGGGGTATAGTGAGCATTTAGGCCCCACACGTCTTTTGCAGAATTTATTAGAATTAGGCCGTGAAATTAATATCAACATTATTTCCACTAAATTGTTGAATTTTTTCAATTTCACAAAGGATAAACGAGAAAATGCACCACAACGTTTGTAAAGCAATTTCTCCCGAGTACGGCAATATCCCACATGTGGTCATAAATGTTTTTTCATTAGAAA
This sequence comes from Rhinoderma darwinii, assembly GCF_050947455.1. NCBI lineage: Eukaryota > Metazoa > Chordata > Amphibia > Anura > Rhinodermatidae > Rhinoderma > Rhinoderma darwinii. The sequence goes on from NC_134689.1 coordinate 30,843,942, forward strand.
GTAATTAACCCTTTACGAACTGATTCATGTTTTGCTTTTTCGTTTTTCCTCCCCACTTTCCAAGAGCCACTACTTTTTTATTTTTCTGTCAATAGAGCGGTGTGGGGGCTTATTTTTTGCGGGACGAGCTGTCGTTTTTATTGGTACCATTTTTTGGTACGATGCCATATCGGTGGACATAAACGGCTGTTTGGGCACGCTGTAGGGCTCAGAAGGGAGGGACGCCATTTGGATTTTGGAGCGTATATTTTGCTTGGTAGTAGCTCTGGCGTTTTGCTGGTATTTCAGTTTATAATGTTGGGGCACATGTAGGCTGGGCAGAGTACATCAGGGGCATAATAAGAGGGTATAATAATGGGGTAAATAAATAATAATCCACAGATATGTGGCCGGTGTCGCACTGATAAATGGCGCCCGATCTTATCCACTTTTGGAACACTCTGCACATTTTGCATCGCCATAATCTGGGAGCCGGAACTTTTTTTATTTTTTCACCACCGGAGCCATGTGAGGGCTTATTTGTTGCGGGACAATCTGTAATTTTCATTGGTACCATTTTGGGGTACATGCGATTTTGTTGATCACTTTTTATTCAATTTTTCGGCAAGCCAGGTGACCAAAAACCATCAATTCTGACAATGATTTTTATTTATTTTTGACGGCGTTTACCCTGGGCTATAAATGACCATTATACTTTATTCTGCGGGTCGGTACGATTACGGTGATACCATATGTATATACGTTTTTTTATGTTTTGCAGCGTTTGAGCAATAAAATAACTTATTTAGAAAATAATTTATTTTCTGTGTCACCATATTCTGAGAGCCATAACTTTTTTATTTTTCAGTCAAAAAAGCTGTGTAAGGGCTTGTTTTTTGCGGGACGGGTTGTAGTTTGTATCGGTACTATTTTGGCGTACATGCGACTTTTTGATCACTTTTTATTACATATTTTGTGAGGGGTGGTGACCAAAAAATAGTGATTCTGGCATTGTTTTTCGTTTATTTTTTTTGCGGCGTTCACCGTGCGGGAAAAATAATATTATAGTTTTATAGTTGGGGTCGTTACGAACGCGGTGATACCCAATATGTGTACTTCTTTTTTACGTGTTCATTTTTTTTCCTATAATGAAAGACTTATTATAGTTAAAAAAGCATTTCATGTTTATGTCACTTATAACTTTTATTTTTACACTTTTTTAAAACATTTTTATTCTTTTTTTTACTTTTTTCACTTGTCCCACTAGGGGACACTTAGACTTGCAGCTCTGATCGCTGCTGGAATACATTACACTACACACGTAGTGTAATGCATTTCAACTGTCATTGTGACGTGGCAGTCACACTGACAGGAAGCCTACGACGACCACCCTCGGGGTGGTCCTCATAGGCTTCTGTACATGGCAACCCGGAAGCCATTGTCTGGCGTCCGGTTGCCATGGGTACCATCGCCAGCCCCCGTGATTTCACATGGGGGCTGCCGATCGGCGCTAAAGACCTTAATTGTGGTGTTCAAAATCGAGCGCCGCAATTAAGGGGTTAACTGCGGATATCAGCGGCGACAGGCCGCTGATCGGCAACGGGGAGAGCAGGGCTGACACCCTGCACAGTTAACCGCCGCTGCGGTGTAGCGCCGCGCGGCGGTTAACTGTCAAAGCACTGACGTAACTGTACGTCAAGGTGCGCGAACTTACTGCTCACCATGACGTACAGTTACGTCATGGTGCGTTAAGGGGTTAAAGGGAATCTATCAGCAGTTTTGGGGCCTCAAAACTGCTGACATAGTGATATAGACAAGGGGAAGGGCATTTTAAGCATACATTTGTCTTGGTAAAAAAAAAAAGACAAAATTATGTTTCATTTCCCCGGAGCACCGATCACAAGAACCGCTAAGGTGGGTACTTCAGGTGCAGGTGCTCCAAGCCCCGCCCCTCTGCTCTGAGTGACGGCTATAGCAGTTTCCTGATTAGCTGCTAGAGCTGTAACTCAGAACAGAGAGCGGCACTTGAGCCTGCCGCGCAGGAAGAAATCAGACATCCATATTTTGGTCAAGCAAAAAAAAAAGTATGATTAAAATGCTCTCTCTTTGTCAGCAGTTAAGACTTAGTTTAAATTCATTTGATATTGTATGATTCAAGTACAGTTTGTCTTATGTGCTATTGTCATAGACAGTCATTTGTATGTCAATAAACCATACAGAAAGTAAATTCCATTTGATCTGCTAATACAAATATACAAGTGATTTGCATAGTTATGGAAACATACATTAAAGGAACACTCCGGGCAAAGCTAATAAAGACCTGAGGTAGTGGTGCCCAACACAGAGATTCTCACATTTCTATTATTTTTTATCCCTATGTCATGATCCGCCCCCCCCCGCCCCCCCAGGCCTTGTACTTGACATAATGCACTCTAGCAGTTTTTTTCTGTACCTTTTTTTTAACCCCTTAACACAAAAGTATATACACATATATAAACTTATAGCAATATGAGATACATTTACGTCAGTGTGATTGCACTGACACAGAAGCAAGTGATTGACAGGCGCGCTCCTGCTCTAATGGCTGAGCAGCCGGGGTCTATCAAAGGCCTTCAGCCCTGCCATGGCTTTATGCCTATTAGAACGGTCTTATTGATTGCCTCTCAGTTTAGTACTGACAGGCAATATGCTTTGGTATACTGAGTACTACTGTATATCAAAGCATTACATAAGCGATCAGGAAATAGTGGTACTAAAAAAAAAGTGCTCATTGTACAACAAAAAAAAAAGTTTCCATAAAAAGTGGACTACTTGGCAAAAGTATTAAAAAAAAACCACACATATATGGTAGTGCCGCAATAGTAACAACTTGTATAATCACCTGATAAAAGGCGTAAAAAAAATAAAACACGTAAAACACATTGGCAGAATTCTTTCTTTTTCATTTACCCACCCAAAAAAATAATAAAAGTTCATCAATAATTTATACTATTAATGTACCCCAAAAATATGACTCGTCCCACAAACAACAAGCCAACAAAGGGCTACATCGGACGAACATCAATCGCAAAAATAAAAATGTAATGGGTTTTGAAATGCAGCGACATAAAAAAAATTATTTTTCCATGAAATTTACTGTAATTGAGAAAAAGCAGTAAACCATAAAAAAACAATGCATATTTGGTATCGCCGTAAGGGTATGTTCACACGCTTTACAAAAGGCATCTGAAAATACGGAGCTGATTTCAAGGGAAAACAGCTACTGATTTTCTGCCGTTTTCTAGGCAAACTCGCGTTTTTCGCAGCGTTTTTTACGGCCGTTTTTGGAGCTGTTTTTCGAAGTCAATGGAAACGGCTCCAAAAAGGTCCCAAGAAGTGACATGCACTTCTTTTTCGCGGGGGTCTTTTTTTTGGAAAACGAGGCGTAAAAAAACGCTTTGTCGGAACAGAACGCCGTGATACCCATTGAAATCAATGGGCAGACGTTTGTAGGCGTTCTGCTTCCGATTCTTCAGCCGTTTTTCGGGACGTTTACGGGCCGAAAAACGGCTGAAAATAGCCCGTGTGAACATACCCTAACCATACCGACCTATAGAATCTAGGTACCATGTTATCTATTCTGCACGATAAACAATGAACATTTCAAAATTCCCTACCCAGAACGAGTTACAAAAGGTTAATCATTAAAGGCTATGTTAACCTTTGAATAGAAGTTAAAAAAAATAAAAAATCTATGTTTTGTGTTTTTAAACCCTTTTCTAGTTTACTGTTTTTTCTATAAAAAAGGGTTACGATACAGCTTCTATGTTTCCTGCATACATAGAAGCTGTATCGTTCTCGCTCAGCTGATTCTGTCAGTTCAGCTTAACTGACGGCTCGGTTGAAAGCGGGTCCTGCGTTTCTCTGAGACACAGGATCCAGCTAATATTGATCACATCTAAGTTATGGACATACATGGTATCGACATTAGCTGGATACTGTGTGTAAGAGAAAGACAGGACCCGCTAAGGCAAGCCGTCAGTTCAGCTGAACTGATGGACTCGGCTGAGACAGGACGATACAGCTTCCATGTATACAGGATATATGGAAGCTGTCTCATAAAAAGTAAAACATTTATTTTATTTTTTTATAAAAGTCAATTACAAAAGTGATTAAAAACACAAAACACATTGATTTAATGGAAAAAAATACAAAAAGTCCATTCAAAGATGTACATGGCCTTTAAGTTATGTACCCCCAAAATAGTGCCATTGAAAAACACAAAAAACAAGCCTTCATAAAGCTGCATTAACACAAAAGTAAAAGAAATTACTGGTTCTCGGAATGCGGCGACGAAAAAATTCCTGTGGTCCTAAACGTCAAATAAGACTCGTCTTGAAGGGGTTAATGATATTAGGGTCCCCATCGATAACATTTATCACCGATCCAGTGGGTTTTTTTTCATGGTCCCATATGCAATCCCTAAATCTGTTTCCTGATGTGGTCTTGCTAGTGGCTCACTATATATATTTATAAGAGACAACAAAATTTGATCAGCACATTCCAACAAAATGAAACAAAACGTGTATACAGGTGCAAGGAAGCCTAAGACTGCAAACAATACAAAATCCAAAAATGGCGACCGACAGCACACTGCGAACACTAATGCCACCTAAACATTATAAATAAATATGCATTACTGCTGAATTTACTTACAATAATGAGGTTCTTAGCGCACACTTTGATCAAATTGTGTGAGCCCACCTGCCATATATATTTATCTTTATAATGCAGGTGTATTCTAAAGCAACTAGATATCTAGCCAGATTTCTAAAAAATGACACTGAAAGCATTATTAAAAAAAACCCTGTTTGCACGCAGTTATTTCCATTTGAGTCGGCTCAGTAGGGAAGCTTTTTCAGACACTGTAAATAGAAGCTGTACAGTGACTAAATCATCGCCTTTAAACCTGGCTGTATTACCTGGCATGTTAAGATGTTTGCAATACTAGTATTTGTTTCCACCAAGGTTTGCCTCTGCCATTAAAGCCCAATTTCTCAGTCTGCAAAGGATGATGTTTTGTTAAATCTAGCGGCGATGGGCAAAACTCCCAGAATTCAGTGCACTGTTGGTGTGTCAAGCCCATAATTCTTGTTATCTTGGAAAATATTCAATATTGTCTTTTACACCCCTGCTCTTAAATAGACTACATCCTAAAGATCCCATTTACATTACATGACCCTCAATACGATTCTATGTTAGGGGAATATCTACTGTAATTTAGAATATTGTACAAAAAATAAATTATGTTTCCCAATACCATTCAGTTTATAAATATCCCTTGGCATTCTTCTCCTAATTAAGGTCTATGAAGGAGAAAATGCTGAATATTTGAAATTGCAGTCCAACCCAAATTTCTAATTTTCCTGGGAGCGAGGAAATTATGGTATTTAATCAATGAAAATGTAAACCAAGGGAACAAGCTAATAGCTTTGTCTTGGACACCAAGAGAGATTTTGCCTCTACTGAATGCAGGAAATATAAAATGCTAGCGTTTGCTTAACTTTCTTGCCTCGCTGATTTCCATAAATTTCCTTTTCCATAAGGCCCCCTAAAGTTCCTAAGATACCATTGAGAGGTAAAATACATTATTTGGGATTTCACTGTAATCTATGGGCACTACATAACCATGTGACTTCGCGCAACCTTCAAAATTTTGATTTTAGCACTCTTGCAGGCTTACGAGAGTGGCATACATACCATGCGACTGCAATGGGGCACTTGGACAGGGGGCTGATCCCATTCCTTTGGCAACTGTGTGGAGAGAACCTGTGCAGGACTACCCACTCCAGAGGAACTGCATTGTTAACAAACATGGGGTGGGTAATTGGCCTATGCAAGGGGCATGGAGGGGAAACAAGCATCCGACCCTCCTGTCTTGGGTGACAAAGCCCTGCACTGTAATGATGGGTCCTTTTTAATGTTTGCTATGGGGCCTGCTTTGTTCTATGTACTCCAATGAGAGGGGCGCATGGATTGGGTGATCCTTCAAATTCATTATGGTCATGTCATATCTGGACTATCTTGTTAGCTAGTACCACTGTTTCCCAGTCTATCCATATATTGAATGAAACTATATTTTCTTATCAAAAGTTTTTTGTAATTTGACAGTAATTTCAGTTCTATTTGTCCTTACCAGAATACTGTTATTGTCAGATTATTTTAGAGTATCTAGCATAGTTTGTAGTGATATGTATTATAATTGACGTCCTGTTCACATGAAATTATGTGTTAGGTTCTTTGGCTAGGTGCATCTCCACTGTAGCCTAGTCCTTCATCTGTATTGAATGATATTTTGGGATTAATCTGGAGTTTTGCCTTACCTCTATATGTCTGTTTTTTATATTATAGTCATCATGTTATTTCTTTATGAAGCCGACTTTATCTACAATAGATTCCTGAGTGCTGAAAAAAATGCCAGAGTATTTGAACTTTTGGCTGATAACAATAACCACGGTGGAGTTTTGTTATCTCTATAATCTGCTGGATTTATTCTGATCCTATTTGGAAGAACTTTGATTAGAAGCAGATAGCGTTGACTTAGTTTGTATTATTTTAATTCAGAAAATCATAAACCATGTCTTTCTGTGAGATAAAATTGTACGCTTTATTCTTGATCACAGAAATAAAGCAATAAGGAGAGAGGATATACTGATGATGAAAGTTGGAAAAGAAATTGTAGATCAGCTAAAAGTGGAAATGTTCTTACTCTTAAAAGCATGGAGCTAAGGGGACAAAACTTGACTTGCCCCAGAACAGATTCATATTTAAGGAGCTTCATATCTGTATACATTACAATGGGCTTAGTCTGGAAACTAAGAAAGGAGATCTAGAAGACTGCCAAGATATCACTGAGACAATGCAATAGCATATTTCAGAATGGCCAAGCCATGTTTGTTTTTGTTTTTGTGTAATCTTTAAAATGGGGATCCTCTCGCTTTTGTAAGCCTGTCGTCCAAAAACTAAACCAGAACTGCATAAAAAGATGCCGTCTGCAGCCTAATATGCTCTCCACAAACTAGAGATGCTGTGGCCACTCAAGATGCCAAGTGTGATTTATGCTTTCCATGTTAAAAATATCTGGCTGCTCCGCCAGCAATGTGCATAGTTACAGTGGCTAACCTGAAGATGTTTACTTGGCCTATACTACCATGCATAAAAGGTTTGAAAACCTGGCATCAGAATCTGGAGAGGTTACATAGTTACATAGTTACATAGTTACATAGTTAGTACGGCTGAAAAAAGACACATGTCCATCAAGTTCAACCAAGGGAAGGGAAAAGGGAAGGAAAAATTTAAACAAGGTTTAAACAACTCTCATTGCATAGCCCCCTCTAAATGTTTATTGCCCTGACTGGCTGAAGGGACCCTGCATTCTAAAGTGGTGTTTGTGCCAGTAAACCATGGCACTGTCAGTCTATCCTGATTTGTGATATTATGGAACTTTAAAGTGCACCTCCATTTATACTGACATTATGTAGAAAATCAACTATAACGCAGAAGTGTGCACAAGAATAGTTTTTCTCAATAACTTATATTTGTGATTCTGCTTCTAACTAGAGCATGTACATCTGTATCTCATAACGATGCAGTAGCATACCTCCCAACTTTTGAATTAGTAAAAGAGGGAAATTTTTAAGCCACTCCCCCTAACCACGGCCAATATCCCGCATAAACACATCAAATCACAGCCAGATCCTTCTGCAAATAACACGCGCACATTCGTACTGCGGATCTCTAGACTGTCTGGATATCACAGATATTATGGATCAGGTTATGTCGTCTTTCAGGGGCCTAGCTAGGGGGGGCAGGCGGGGCATGTGCCCCGGGCGCAACTTAGAGGGGGGCGCCAGCGCCACCTCCTCCTGCACTATAATTGTACCTGTGTCTATAGGACACAGGTACAATTTGAAGCATGAATGGCCGGGTACGTTCCGTGCCTGTCCATTCAGCTGTTTTGTACAAGTCGTGCTTCCATCGCTGAAAGGCGCTGAATGACAGGCAAAGTCAATCAGCGCCTTTCATAGACGCTTCGTTCAACCCCCAGGAGACCTGCGCAGAAGAGAGCAGGTCTCCATTACTGCCGGCCGGCGTGGGAACGGGATTAAGGTGAGTTTGAAAAGTTTTTTTTTTTATTGTAATAAAAAAGCATGTGGCTGTATCTACGGGGGGTGGGGACTTTATGTACACGGGGGGGGGGACTTTATCTACAGGGGGGACTTTATTTACACGGGGGGGCTTTATCTATGGGGGTGTCTATCTACAGGGGGGGCTATATACCGGGGTGGGCTATCTATGGAGCACCATATACAGGGGTGGGCTATATCTACAGGAGGGCTATATACAGGGGTGGACGATCTATGGTGCACTATATACAGGGGTGGGCTATATCTACAGGGGGGGCTTTATACAGGGTGAGAAATCTATGGAGCACTATATACAGGGGTGGGCTATATGTGGAGCACTATATACAGGGGTGGGCTATATCTACAGGGGGCTATATACAGGGGTGGGCTTTCTGTGGAGCACTATAGGGGGAGCTATTTGTGGGATACTATATACAGGGGTGGTCTATATCTACAGGGGGATTATATACAGGGGTGGGCTATATCTACAGGGGGGCTATATACAGGGGTGGTTGATCTATGGAGCACTATATACAGGTGTGGGCTATATCTACAGGGGGCTATATACAGGGATGGACTATATGTGGAGCACTATATACAGGGGTGGACTATATGTGGAGCACTATATACAGGGGTGGACTATATCTACAGGGGGGCTATATACAGGGGTGGGCTATCTGTGGAGCACTATATACAGGGCTGGGCTATATCTACAGGGGGCTATATACAGGGTTGGGCTATCTGTAGAGCACTATAGGGGGAGCTATTTGTGGGACACTATATACAGGGATGGGCTATATGGGGGCACTATCTACAGGGGGCTCTATGGGGGCACTATCTACAGGTGGCTCTATGGCAGACACTATCTACAGGGGGCACAGTGTGTGTGTGGGACACGGTGTATGGTGCTATTATAATTAGAGGTGCAGTGTATGGCGCTATAATATTTTGGGGTGTAGTGTGTGGTATAATGAGAACTTTATCTTTATTTATAGGTGTATAAATGTTGGAAAAGTGAGAAGCTGAAGACATCTGAACGGCAAACTGCAGAAATGGGCTGTGACCGGGAGAAGTCATCATAGAGGTCTGGACCGGATGGAGAAAAAGAACTAGAATCTGAGACGTCACCGGTCAGTCACTTAATGTAAATGTTCATTCTGCCTCTAATCAGCACTGTAGTCACTGTATGATCTGCAGCAAGTCTGATTATATTAGTGTATAACAGAAATAAATGATAGATAATTATTCCTAAGGCTAATTTTGCCCAATGGTGTATGACAGGGGTCATCTACACCGCAATACAATAGACCCACATTGGATAACTTTTTTAAATAAACATTTTTAAAATCTCATAATAAAGTTTTTTTATTTTTTACTATTTACATTTCTTTAAAGGAACCATAATTCTTGTCCCACTTTTTGTTTCCTCCAATATAAATTTGTATAACACTGGTGGTATACACCATTTTGGTTCCAACTCTCACTTAATATAACATAAAAAGTGAGGGTATTTGCAAAATTCCCTATTTTTCACTGTATGATCTGCAGCGAGATGATGGGTGGTATGATTATGATATGATTTATTTTTTGTGAAACAGCAACTCCCAGCATATCCTTATCATTGTTCGGGCCATGGTGGGAGCTGTAGTTTTACGGCGTACAAACCTGTACAGCAGGGGTTGCACTAAATTGAGCTGTATTTGTGCTGGTGCTGTATATATGTATTGAGCTTGGTTCTGGGGCTGTATTTATGTACTGAGCTTGGTTCTGGTGTTGTGTATAGAACTATATTGCTTGTAAAATGTACAAATGTTTTTATGCTCGAGTTACATAAAAAGAAATGTGGAAAAGAAATGACACGTCATTGATTGGTAGAGAAAACAAACACGGCGAGGGGGAAGGAGATGTCGGGAAAGAGGTGGGGGGGGGGAGCGCCAAACTGAATCTTTGCCCCGGGTGCTGGAGAACCTAGCTACGCCTCTGCGTCTTTATGTTACTTTTCCTATCTTGGGTATAACATTTGCTCATCACGGCGGCAGCAGCTGCAGGACAAACCAAAAGGCTGAGAACAATGAAAATCAAGAGGGAGACCCTGTGGTGGATGACTTTTCAATTGACAGGTAGCAGAGTTACATGATGGGGATTTTTTTTTCAGTTGTGTAACTCTGCTACTGGTCAATGGAAAAGTCATCCACCAGAGCCCCCCTGTAGATAGCTCCACACACAGCCCCCCTGTAGATAGCTCTACACACAGCCCCCCTGTAGATAGCTCTACACACAGCCCCCCCTGTAGATAGCACCACACAGCCCCCCTGTACATAGCTCCACACACATCCCCCTGTAGATAGTGCCAGACACTGCCCCCCTGTAGATAGCTCCACACACATCCCCCTGTAGATAGTGCCAGACACAGCCCCCTGTAGATAGCTCCAGATACTGCCCCCCTGTAGATAGCTCCAGATACTGCCCCGCTGTAGATAGCGTCAGATACAGCCACCTGTAGATAGCGTCAGACACAGCCCCCCTGTAGATAGCGCCACACACAGCCCCCTGTAGATAGCTCCAGACACAGCCCCCCTGTACATAGCTCCACACACAGCCCCCTGTACATAGCGTCAGATACAGCCCCCTGTAGATAGTGCCAAACACCGCCCCCCTGTAGATAGCGCTAGACACATCCCCCTGTACATAGCGCCAGATATAGCCCCCCTGTACATAGCGTCAGATACAGCCCCCTGTAGATAGTGCCACACACAGTCCCCTGTAGATAGCTACACACACACTGCTCCCTGTACATAGCGCCACACACAGCCCCCTGTTCATAGCGCCACACACAGCCCCCTGTAGATAGCTCCACACACAATCCCCCTGTAGGTGCCACATTGCCGCCAGAGCGGAGAGCAGTAGAGGTAGGCTTTATTCACACGACAGGGTCCGAGTGTCGGCCGATAAAAACGGCCGTTTTGGGCCATTTTTCCTGGCCGTTTTGCATCCGTTACGATTCTGTTCTGGGCCATATTGCTGTATTTAACGGCCAATTTTGACCCGTTTTGCATCCGTTTTGTTCCCTGTCTGTTTTAAAATCGGATGAATTTGATTTCAATTTGTTGCCACACACATCCCTCTGTAGATAATGCCACAGCCCCCCTGGTAGGTAATGCCACAGCCCCCCTGGTAGGTAATGCCACACAACCCTGTAAGTAATGCCACCCAGCCCCCTGTAAGTAATGCCACCCAGCCCCCTGCAGGTAATGCCACCCAGCCCCCTATAGGTAATGCCACACAGCCCCATGTAGGTTGCACCCATCCCCCACTTCCAGGAGAAGTCACTGACTTCAATGTCCATATATGGACAGTGTAGTCACTGACTTCTCCTGGAGAGGAATCCCCGGCCACAGGGTCGGGGATTCCACTTCAGAAGAGAGTGACGTCACTGTGTCCATATATGGACAGTGTGGTCACTCACTTCTCCTGTAGCAGAATCCCTGGCCACAGGGTCGGGGATTCCGCTTCAGAAGAGAGTCACGTCGCTGTGTCCATATATGGACAGTGTAGTCACTCACTTCTCCTGTAGCGGAATCCCCAATCCCCGGACGAGGATTGGGGATTCCGACTCCTACAGGGAGCAAAAAAAGACCTTCCTCCTCCTCACATACACTCTGCACTGTGAGGAGGAGGAGGAGGAGGGGAGAGAGCGCGAGCAACGGAAGACACAGCCGTCACTCGGGAGTCATTCCAGTGATGGCTGTATATTATCCGGCCCCATAGACTTCTATGGGAGCCGGGCGGCCAGGTAAAAATAGGGCATGTGAATAGCCCCATTAGGGGTATATTGTTCCTACTGCAGCCGTGTGACAGCCGTTTTATGAATGGCCGTCACCCGGCCGGGAAACCCTGTCGTGTGAATAAGGGCTTAGCCAGCCCTACTGCTGCCACTCTCTGCTCTGCTTTGACGTCACTCACCGTCAGAAGAGGGCAGGAGTCTTGCAGCGGCGTTCTCACTGGTGTCGATGCCGACCCGGGAGTGAACCAGTCCAGTCACCTGACCGGTGAGGTCAGATGACAGGTCAGGTCACTGGACTGGTCCACTCATGGGCCGGCATCGATCCCAGTGAGAACACCGCCGCAAGACTCCTGCCTTCTTCTGATCGCTGCTGCAGTCAGCGGCAATAAACTGTTCTGATGCAGCGCCCAGCGGGACATTTACAGACTGCCCGGAGCGACATTACAGCGGTGAGAAACCGGGACTGTCCCGCCGGATCCGGGACAGTTGGGAGGTATGCAGTAGGAGTGAAAGCATCCTGCTCGTCTCCATGGCTCCCGTATCCAAAACGGCCGCCAGCACTGTAGAATGTAATGTGATCCTACAGTGCTGGCGGTGGTTCAGGATACAGGAGCCATCGAGACACGCAGGATGCTCTCTCTCCTACTGCAGAGTTATGAGGGGTTTTCCACCTTCTGACAACTGATGACCTATCCACTGGATAGGTCATCAGTACATAATATTTAAGGGACCGACACCCAGAACCCGTACAGATCAGCTGGTCTGGTGCCTCCGTGCACCGGACGTACATGTCGGAAGCAGGTGGCTCTGGCAACAGAATAGCGGACGAGCTGCAGTACTGCAGCTCTGCTCCTATTCAAGTGAATAGGAGCAGACCTGTGGTTCTGCAGCACGTCTGCTATGCTATGTACAGAGCCAACTGTTTCTGGCTCCGTACATAGGATTATGTGCCCGCAGGCCACCGGAGCGGTTTAACGGTGCGGGGTTCGGGTGTCAGACTCGCACGGATGATATATTGATGACCTATCCTGTGGATAGATCATCAGTTGTCAGAAGGTGGAAAACCCCTTTAAAATCAATGCCTTGTCTATATAATGCATGGGCGTGTTGAATCCTCCAGAGCAAGATGACCTCTTTGTAGCTGCTCTTCTGTACATTGCAACCCTTTCTGTAAACTAAGAATTCACTTATAAGGTGGGTTTTCAAAATGAGAAAACCCTTTTAAACATTAAGGGGAAAATGTATTATTGTCTTTGGCATCGGTTCTGGTATTTTGTGCGCCGATTATATTGTTGGCTAAATTAATTAATTCCAATGCGCCAAAAAGTACCTTGATTTGTGACATGCTCGCCACGCCTATTTTGAATATGTGGACTTGTTGAGTTGTGAACTGTGCCAAATTTAACATCAGTTTTGTGGTTTAAAGTACACCACCCAATATGTGGTGTAAAAAAGGGAAAGTAGTCTAACATGCACCAAGATGCGCCAAATCTATCATACAGCATGCATGTCATTGAAAAATTTGTCGCTTATTCAGCCTAGCACCTCTAGCTTTAGGCTATCTATCTTTAAGCGATTACTAATAAATTTGCCCCAAAGTCTTATAATTATAATTAACACATTGCATACACATATCCAATAAAGATTTAGGGAAAGACCATCTTGCTTCGTGAAAAGCAAAATAAAGCAAGCAACTTACCGTTTCCTGGAAATGGAAGAAAGCCATACCAAAACAGTAACAGAGTGAGCTTGAAAGAGGATGTGAACAAACATAGGCTGCGGCAAAAGTAAAAGGCAAAAGTATAAATCATTGTGGCACGTAAAATTGTAAGCAACAATTTAGACATGGGAGAAAGGGACGTTAAACACTAACGATTGCAACAGGACGTGTGCTCAGATGATATCGGGAGACTATTTGTTTCCACTGAGGACAGCATCAGCCAGTTCTGGACTTAAATTTCTCAAAATGTTTACATCTTCTGGGACACTTTGTATTAAAAAAAAAAAAGATCAAGTTAGGAGACAAAGCCAAGGTTTAGGTAGGTTGCAATTTCTGTTGAGAGATACTTTGCTCACTTTTTTTATCCCAGTAGTGATGAGAAAGCTAGGATATAAGAGGCAAAATATTGAGGAGAGCAAATCATTTAGATTAATCACCCACTCCTCCTTGCCAGCAGTTTGGCTCTGTTTCTGCTATATGCTTGTGAAATTCTGCTGACGAGAACAACTGGACGACAGAAACCCATTCACTGCCACAGGAGACCCTAAATAGTCTTACCTACTGAAACTGGCAATTTTTCTCTGGCATTGGGAGGAATCATAAAATAAAATTTTCCCTTACTTTGAAGAAACTACTGTATATATTTAAAATGATGTTGCTCTAATTTTATAGATATCTCAATAAGATCAAGGAAGGGTGTATTTCATTAAAATTTAGCTGTCTCAATATATAGAGGACTGATCGAAGAAGACTCAAAAGTAATTTTAATTGAATAAATGGAAAATATGTACAACATAGGCAAACTAGACATGAATGCCAGTGAAGTTTTTTTGTGTTCAAAGGTAACATATACGATTTTGTAATGACTGGGTAGGGAGACAGACAGGTGAGCCCTAATCTACCCGCCACTCAGTCCTTGCCTACTTGCACGGCGAGTCCTAGGCGACGGCGTACAACTGGGTGACGGTCCCTATGCTCAATATGTGTACGACAGACAAACAGACAAGGGTACACAGAAGCTAAGGGAAATGGGGCAGTTGCCCACGGCAACACCGTGAGCAACAGAAGTAGTGAACGAGCCGAGTCAAACCAGGAGTGTACGAGGTACCAAACGCAGAGCAGGAGCGTATTCAGTAAAGCCAGGGTCAAAATGAAGCAAGGTCAATAATAATAGCAGGAGCAGCAGAGCCAGGAAACAGGAAAGAATCACAGGCAAAGACAAGCAGGAAATTAAGGTATAAATAGGCAGAGGGCGGGAGCTAGAACCGTCTGGCCAGGCTGTGATAGGTTCTCCCACTCCTGAGCCTACTAGCCTGAGTGGTAGCAGATCGAGTCACTCTATCAGACCTAGGAGCAGGTGCAGACTGATTAACCACGGACGTCGACACAGAAGCTGTGTCTGGCAGATCCTTTACAGATTTTCTATGTTCTAGGGCATTTATAAGTTGCCCTGCTCAAGGTCAATCAATAGCTCGATTGGCACTCACTAAAAAAAATTAGGTCATGTGATCACCCTCGGGACTTCTTAGCAGCCAAGGGGGCTCACGTGAACACTCCTTCTAGCTGCTCATACTCTTTAAAATATGAATGGGTCTGGGTAGCTGGAAGGTGAGCCCCTTCAGCCACTAAGAAGGCTGGGGGGCCCACATTTGTATACGGCACAGAGAATCTTTACCTAAGCAGGGGATTCACTGATTTCCCTTTAGTATGCCCTAAACCAGGGGTACTCAACTACTTTTAGCAAAGGTCCACTTACCGGGGTCTGTGGTCAGGTGAAGGTCTGAGATGAACATCAGTAGTAAAGATGTTGTCTTGCTAACATTTTGGAAACTTTGTTCAACTATTTACATTCAGATTAATTGTTTATTAGAGGGTCGGGAAAACTGGCATCTCTTCTCGATCACCAGCCCTTTGAAATTAGGTACAAAGGGGGTGATTGCCATTCGAACAGACTGATGCAAATGCTTATTTATAGTGGAACCATATCTGAGAACCAGACGGGGTTGCCAACCGTCCGTGAATTTACGAACAGTCCGCAAAAATGGGTGTTTTTTTCTGTCGTCCGTAGGTGTCTGGCAGAAAAAAGCACAGTCCGGGATTTTTCTGCAGTCTCCTGGAACTTTGAACTGCGCAAGCGCCAAAATGTACATGTGAAGTGAAAAGCAATAATAGGCCACGGCCGGCCATATTTTCAGATTCCGCTTGTCTTCTGCGGTCAGGTCGGTGCCGGGTGTGGACCAATCCAGTCACCTGATCTGTCACCTGACATATGGTCATGTTGCTCAGGTCAGGTGACTGCACTGGTCCACTCCTGTACCGTCACCGACCCCAGTCAAAAGTGATCCTCTGCCGCATGACCACCTCCTCCTGACGGTGAGTCACGTCAGGCAGAGCAGAGAGTCGTAGCGGTATACTACCACTCTCCACTCTGTTTGCACTAAGTACAAGGGAAAGGGGGGCTATGCCGTGCTATTTACAAGTGAAGGGAGGCTGTGACGCACTATTTACAAGGGAAGGGGGGGGCACTAATATTAAGGGGGGGCTGTGTGGCGCTATCTACAAGGGCGGGCTGTGTGGTGCCATCTACAAGGGGGGCTGTGTGGCATGATCTACAAGGGCAGGCTGTGTGTGCCGCGATCCATAGGGGGGCTGTGTGGCGCGAGCTACAAGGAGGGGCAGTGTGGCGCTATCTACAAGGAGGGGCTGTGTGGCGCTATCTACAAAGGGGGGCTGTGTGGCGCTATCTAGAAGGGGGGATGTGTGTGCCACTATCTAAGAGGGGGGCTGTGTGTCATGCTATCTACAAGGAGGGGCTGTGGGGCTCGATTTACAAAGGGGGGCTGTGTGGCACTATATAGAACGGGGGGCTGTGTGTGCCGCTATCTACAAGGGGGGCTGTGTGTGGCGCTATCTACAAGCGGGGGCTGTGTGGTGCTGTCTACAAGGGGGGCTGTGTGTGGCACTATCTACAAGGGGGCTGAGTGTGGCGCTATCTACAAGGGGGTCTGTGTGGCACTATCTACAAGGGGGAGCTGTGTGGCGCTATCTACAAGGGGGATCTGTGTACCGCTATCTACAAGGGGGAGCTGTGTGGCACTATCTACCAGGAGGACTGTGTATGGCGCTATCTACAAGGGGTAGCTGTTTGGAGCTAAATACAAGGGGGGCTGTTTGGCGCTATCTACAAGAGGGGGCTGTGTGGCGCTATCTACAACGGGAGGCTGTGTGTAGTGCGATCTACAAGGGGTGCTGTGTGGCACTATCTAGAAGGGGGGCTGTGCTGTGTGGCACTATCTACAAGGAGGGGCTGTTTGGCGCTATCTACAAGGGGGGCTGTGTGGCGCTATCTAGAAAGGGGCTGTGTGTGGCCAAATATACAAGGGGTGCTGTGTGGTGCTATCTACAATAGGGGCTGTGTGTGGCGCTATCTACAAGGGGGGGCTGTGTGACGCTATCTACAAGGGGGTGGCTGTGTGTAGCGCTATCTACAAGGGGGGCTGTGTGGCGCTATGTGCAAGGGGGGCTATGTGGTGCTATCTACAAGAGGAGCTGTGTGGCGCTATCTACAAGGGGGAGCTGTGTGGCGCGATCTACAAGGGCGGCTGTGTGACGCTATCTACAAGGGGGATCTGTGTGGCGCTATCCACAAGGGAGTGCTGTGTGTGGTGTGTTCTGCAGGGGGTACGGTTACTGATGGGGCACTTTTATTGTGTCGTGCACTGAGGGATCATTATTACCATCTGGATCACGAGTTTGTTTAGAGAATGGGGTACACGTGGGGAGGATGCTAGAAAAGCGAGAAACCAACATGTGTGTGTCAAATTCTGCAGAGACGAGTCGTAGCTGGAATAAGTTGTCACACCGGTCTGGGCCGGATTGAGGAAAAAAGAGGAGAGTGAACGACTCTAATCAGAGAAAATATCACCTAAGTTAGCGGGAGAAAGCTACAAGCGGGGCTGTGATTGGTGAGTTACTCCTAGAACACTACACAGTGCACAGGCAATGATTTTGTAATGTGTCCGTAAAAAATTTGGTCTGTCCGTGAATTTTAGCTCAGTTGTCCAGAAATTTATGAAGTGGAGGTTGGCAAACCTGGAACCAGATTTATAGTGGATTATGCAGACTCACAAGTAGAGATGAGCGAACCGGGACAACCGAACCCGGTTTCAGTCCGAACATCGGGAAAAGTTCGGTTCGCAGCGAATCCGAACTTCACCGGGTTCGGCCGAACACGTTTTGACCGAACCCGGTCAAAAATATTATACAAATCGGCAGCCACTTGTCAATCACTGATAGAGAAAAGAGGCTGCTGATTAAAAATAAAATAAAAAGCATTTCATACGTACCCGGTCGTTGTCTTGGTGACGAGTCCCTCTTCTTCCTCCAGTCCGACCTTCTTTCCTGACGCGGCAGCCTGTGATTGGCTGCAGAGGCCGCTGCAGCCTGTGATTGGCTGCAGAAGCCGCGGCAGCCTGTGAATGGCTGCAGCGGTCACATGGGCTGTAACGTCATCCAGGAATGTCGGGCCGGATGTTGAGAGGGCCGCGTCACCAAGGCAACGGCCGGGAGACCGGACTGGAGGAAGCAGAAAGTTCTCTGTAAGTATGAACGTCTTTTTGTTTTACAGGTTACTCTATATTCTGATCGGAATTCACTGTCCAGGGTGCTGAAACAGTTACTGCCGATCAGTTAACTCTTTCAGCACCCTGGACAGTGACTATTTACTGACGTCGCCTAGCAACGCTGCCGTAATGACGGGTGCACACACGTAGTCACCCGTCATTACGGGGCCTCATGCACACGACCGTAAAAACACCCGTTATTACGGGTCGTAATTACGACCCGAAATAGTGGGCCCATAGACTTCTGTTAGCCACGGGTACCTTCCCGTTTTCTCACGGGAAGGTGCCCGTGCCGTTAAAAAGATAGAACATGTTCTATTTTTTTATTTGACGGGCCGTGCTCCTATACTTTATAATGGGAGCACGGCTCAGAAAAACGACCGGCTGCCCGTGGCCGGCCGTGCTCATCTCCTGAAATACTCTGTGCTGCCTTAAACTCTGTGGACAGGTCAGGATCCTGTTTATTTTAAATGCTGCTGGGGAACCCGCTCGATCCACTATATAAGGCTGCGCTACAGTGCTTGGTATTAAGTGACTTGGGCAGAAGAGGATGGAGGCGCAGCCTTATATAGTGGATCGAGCAGGTTCCCCAGCAGCATTTAAAAGAAACAGGATCCTGACCTGTCCACAGAGTTTAAGGCAGCACAGAGTATTTCAGGAGATGAGCGTGCGGATCTTGTGCGGGGTGGTGACTTGCCAATCATGTGAAGGTGTTATTGAGGAAAGGAATGGAAGAGAGGTAACAGACTAAGAGCTACGTAATGGTAAGAGCATCGTTCACAGCAGCACAGAGTATTTCAGGAGAGGAGCGTGCAGATTCTGTGCTGCTGTGAACTCTGCTCTTACCATTACGTAGCTCTCAGTCTGTTACATCTCCTCCACTCCTGTCCTCAATAACACCTTCACATGATTGGCAAGTCACCACGTAATGGTAAGAGCAGAGTTCACAGCAGCACAGAGTATTTAAGGAGATGAGCGTGCGGATCTTGTGCGGGGTGGTGACTTGCCAATCATGTGAAGGTGTTATTGAGGACAGGAGTGGAGGAGAGGTAACAGACTGAGAGCTACGTAATGGTAAGAGCAGAGTTCACAGCAGCACAGATTATTTCAGGAGAGGAGCATGCAGATTCTGTGCTGCTGTGAACTCTGCTCTTACCATTATGTAGCTCTCAGTCTGTTACCTCTCCTCCACTCCTGTCCTCAATAACACCTTCACATGATTGGCAAGTCACCACCCCGCACAAGATCCGCACGCTCATCTTCTGAAATACTCTGTGCTGCTGTGAACTCTGCTCTTACCATTACGTGGTGACTTGCCAATCATGTGAAGGTGTTATTGAGGACAGGAGTGGAGGAGAGGTAACAGACTGAGAGCTACGTAATGGTAAGAACAGCGTTCACAGCAGCACAGAGTATTTCAGGAGAGGAGTGTGCAGATTCTGTGCTGCTGTGAACTCTGCTCTTACCATTACGTAGCTCTCAGTCCGTTACCTCTCCTCCACTCCTGTCCTCAATAACACCTTCACATGATTGGCAAGTCACCACCCCGCACAAGATCCGCACGCTCATCTCCTGAAATACTCTGTGCTGCTGTGAACTCTGCTCTTACCATTACGTGGTGACTTGCCAATCATGTGAAGGTGTTATTGAGGACAGGAGTGGAGGAGAGGTAACAGACTGAGAGCTACGTAATGGTAAGAGCAGAGTTCACAGCAGCACAGAGTATTTCAGGAGATGAGCGTGCTGATCTTGTGCGGGGTGGTGACTTGCCAATCATGTGAAGGTGTTATTGAGGACAGGAGTGGAGGAGAGGTAACAGACTGAGACCTACGTAATGGTAAGAGCAGAGTTCACAGCAGCACAGAGTATTTCAGGAGAGGAGCGTGCAGATTATGTGCTGCTGTGAACTCTGCTCTTACTATTACGTAGCTCTCAGTCTGTTACCTCTCCTCCACTCCTGTCTTCAATAACACCTTCACATGATTGGCAAGTCACCACCCCGCACAAGATCCGCACGCTCATCTCCTGAAATACTCTGTGCTGCTGTTAATTCTGCTCTTACCATTATGTGGTGACTTGCCAATCATGTGAAGGTGTTATTGAGGACAGGAGTGGATGAGAGGTAACAGACTGAGAGCTACGTAATGGTAAGAGCAGAGTTCACAGCAGCACAGAATATTTCAGGAGAGGTGATTGGCTGCAGAGGCCGCGGCAGCCTGTGATTGGCTGCAGAGGCCGCTGCAGCCTGTGATTGGCTGCAGAGGCGGTCACGTGACGTGCGTGACCACCACTACAGCCTGTGATTGGCTGCAGCAGCGACATGGATGAAACGTCATCGCTGGAGGCCGGACAGGAGGAATGTAAGTATGAACGTATTTTTTTTTTTTTTTATTACATTAAAATTTTATTTTCCGCGCGCCGAGCATGTACTGTCAAGGTTGCTGAAAGAGTTAGTGCAGCCCATTAACTCTTTCAGCACCCTGGACAGTACCATGCTCGGCGCACGGAAATTACAGGTTCGGTCAGAACTAGTTCGGTCCGAATCTAACTTTTTCGTAAAATTCGGCAAACTAGCCGAACCAAACTTTTCATAAGTTCGCTCATCTCTACTCACAAGTATATGTAGAACCAAACATAGTAAGAACATGAATTGCTACTGTACTAATGTGAGGCACATGGCGATACTAAATTAGTAACTTCATGTGCCTTAATAACATGTAATGTCATTCTTTTTTTAGTATTACCTTTAAAATTTCCACTGTCTTCACAGTGGATCACTGACAGAGAGGCACAGACACAATGGGAACACACCACTGACACTTTGGTAGACGGACCTTGCCTATAGTGATGCCACTGGCGTAGCTATAGGGGTCGCAGCGGTCGCAATTGCGACCGGGCCCCGAAGCCAGGGGGGCCCACGGCCCCCCGCACCACATCAATAAAAAGTTACTATAGTAACTCGGGCCGCGGGCCCCTGTTACTATAGTAACATACAATACTTTACTTACCTTCCTGGTTCCGGATCGCAGCGGAGGTCCTGACGTCATGCGCTGTGCGCAGCGCATGACGTCACAGCGCTATGCCGCCGCGCACAGCATCGAGACTACAGAACTCCCGCCGCGGCCGAAGAGGAAGGTAAGCTTAGCCCTGACTGGCGGGGTCTGACTCCCGGGACCCGCCAATCAGCTGTTTTGAAGGGGCCGCAGCACTCGTACGAGAGCTGCTCCCCTTCATTCCTGTCACTTCATTCCGGTCACACTGTGAATCGGTGTCGGCGATTCACAGTGTGAGCGAGTAGTGAAATGAAGGGGAAGCAGCTCTCGTACGAGTGCTGCGGCCCCTTCAAAACAGCTGATTTGCGGGTCCCGGGAGACACATCAGCTATTGATGGCCTATCCTGTGGATAGGCCATCAATGTTTAGGGACTGCACAACCCCTAAGCCTACGATGTAGCAGGCTTAGGGGGCCCATGAGACAGGATCACAGATTGTGTGATCCTGTCTGATGGGCTCTGTATCTAAGCCAATCACATGGTAGGCTTAGATACATGGCCCATGTGTGATCCTGTCTGATTTGCCCTGTATATAAGCCAATCACATGGTAGGCTTAGATACATGGCCCATGCGTGATCCTGTCTGATGGGACCCTGTATCTAAGCCTACCACACTGTAGGTTTAGATACAGGGCCCCAGCACACAGTAATCTTATACTGTATAAGATTACTGTCTGCTGGACCCTGTGTCTAAGCCTACCTTGTGGTAGGCTTAGATACAGGGTCCCACAGACAGTATCACACATGGGCCCTGTATCTAAGCCTTAGGGTATGTGCACAGACACATGGCTCGCTGCAGGACAACTGTCCCATACTGTAAACATGTTTTCAGTACGGGACAGTTGTCCTGCAGCGAGGCAGGGACTCCTAGCGTCGATGCTAGGAGCCCGGCTCCCTGCACTGTGTTCGGTCCGGTACTTGCGGCCGAAATACGTCCGTCAATTACGGACGTAATTAGTGTGTGTGCACATACCCTAACACATGTGTTACTAATCATTTTTTGTGTGTTTTCTTACAGGTTCGGTCGTTGGACTACGTCGGATTCCAGGACTACTTCGATGACAGCTTTTTTTTTTATTAATAAAATGGTTAATGAGGGCTGTGTGTGTTTTTTTTTTTATTTCAATAAAATATTTTTTCTATGTCTTTGTGGTTTTTTTTTAAACTATATTACTACCGCCTTAGTAATGGCCGCCGGCTGATTGACAGCTTCCATTGCTAAGGCGGGGCTTAGTGTTAGCGGATGCAGAGGCGAACACTAACCCCCTTTATTACCCCGGTACCCACCGCCACCAGGGGTGCTGGGAAGAGCCGGGTACGATCCAGTACCTGACCATCTGTAGTGATAGTCAGCCACTGGGGTGGCCGCAGGCTGGTATTATCAGGAGGGGAAAGGCCAAAAACAGTGGCTCTTCCCATCCTGGTAATGCTGCCTGCTACGGCTTTATTGTATCTGGCTGGTTATGAAAATGGGGGGGACCCCACGTCATTTAAAAAAAAAATAATAATAATAATAATTGGAAAGAACGATGTCGGGTCCCCCCCAATTTTCATAACCAGCCAGATACAACACAGCAGTAGCAGGCAGCATTACAAGGGTGGGAAGGGCCACTGTTTTTGGTCTTTCCCAGCCTAATACTACCAGCCTGCGGCCACCCCGGTACCTGCCCGTCACTACAGATGGTCGGGTACTGGTTTGTACCCGGCTCTTCCCAGTACCCCTGGTGGCGGTGGGTACCGGGGTAATAATGGGGGTTAGTGTAGCCTCTGCACCGGCTAACATTAAGCCTCGCCTTAGTAATGGAGGTTGTCAATCAGCCAGCGGCCATTACTAAGGCGGTGATAATAAAGTTTAAAAAGATACAAGCACATAGAAAAAATATTTTATTTAAATAAAAAAACACAACCCTCATTAACCATTTTATTGAGAATAAAAAAAACGCCGTCATTGAAGTCCTCGTATCCGAAGTCCAACAACCGAACCTGTAAAAAAACACAAACACAAAAATAATCAGTAACACATAAAGTAGCAAAATTATTATTCTTACCTATCCGGGGTCCAGCGCCGGAGCCGCAATGTCAGCGAGCTGGGCCCTGTATCTAATCCAATCATGTGCGATACTGTCTGCTGAGCTGTGTATCTAATCCAATCATGTGTGATACTGTCTGCTGAGCTGTGTATCTAATCCTATCATGTGTGATACTGTCTGCTCAGCCACTGTATCTAATCCTATCCATAGTTTATAGGGTCGTAGTGCTATAGATATGCTGTCTCATATACACACTTTTTTTTGGGGCGGACACATATGTATTGGGGCTATTTCCCGGACATTTTAAGCCCTGAGGGTATGTTCACACGGCAGCGTCCGTTACGGCTGAAATTACTGTGCTGTTTTCAGGAGAAAACAGCACCGTAATTTCAGCCGTAATGGCATGTGCAGGCGTCTTTTGCTGCGTCCATTACGGAAGTAACTGAAGCTGGTTTTCCATGGAGTCCATGGAAAACGGCTCCATTTACGTCTGAAGAAGTGACAGGCACTTTTTTACGCGCCGCCTTTTGACAGCGACGCGTAAAAAAAAATGACCGTCGGCACAGAACATAGTAAGACCCATTCAAATGAATGGGCAGATGTTTGCCGACGCTTTTGAGCCGCATTTTCGGACGTAATTCAATGCTAAAACGCCCGAATTACGTCCGTAAATAGTGTGTGTGAACCCAGCCTTAGTGACGCCCCCGGCTGCTAGTGCTGTATTGTTGGGTCACTTAGGAGACCCAGCGATGCAGCTGAAAGCGGACCGTCGGCCATGAGAAGTTTGCGGGGGGGGGGGGCCCAGTAAGAATTTTTGCATCGGGGCCCATGAGCCTCTAGCTATGCCCCTGAGTGACGCGATCCCGCTGTGCTCTACCTCTGACCTTCCCTCTCCCATTCTCCCTTCCTCACTCCCCAAACGGTTTATTTCATTGGTGCTATTGGTCTACATCACTACTCTGCTCCGGCAGCACCTAAGTGTGCTTTGGAGCTAAAAACTCAATTACTCAATTACATGCTGCTGCTGGAGCAGAGGAGAAACCTCTCCCCTTCACCGCTGTAACGTCAGAACGAAACCAGAATTCATGAGGCTGCACATCTGGTTTTGTCCTGATATTGGCAAAATACAAATTCTGCTTGCCGGTCCAGATAGCAGGGGTACAGACAACTGGTGTCCGCGGTCCGGGTCTGAACTTCAGCCCACAGGTTGAGTACTCTTGCCCTAAAACACAAAACACAAAATGGAAACATTGAGTGAGTTTTATTTTTCTCTTCTAATTTTCTATAAGGCATCATGCGTACAGCCATATTATGGCTTCATACAAGCTCCGGGTTGTTTGCAGTTGTAATAGCTCTCTATGAGCTCATACTTTAAGTCCATATCCCTCCAATTTCATTCAGAATCTGGAAAATATGTATTTAAAGGACAATATCGCTGTAATGCCCTATAGAGGCAAAAAATGCCCATGGAGTGCCTACAGCAACAGGTGCACCATGTGCTGCTGTACAGGCTCTAGACACTCACCTCCATGTACATGAGGTCTTATTCTATAATAAATAATGGTCTTCTATTTGTTATGTATTAAAGAGACACATTGTTATTAGGATTCACATGGTTACTTGATGAATTTATGCTAATATAGTAAAAGAGTGAAAAATTTACTTCCCAAATCTGGTGTAGTTTTCTTAATAAACGAATACCAGCCTCCGAACATTGAGCTGAAAAGTTATTTACATGTGCCCAGGTAGAATGTGAAGATGATCATTATTGCCCAACGGTAAATTCTATATGAGTCATTTTCAGTACTTTTCATTTCTTGTTTTATAGTCCTGCCAAATAGGCTGACATTTTTAAGGATATAGTATAATAATAGATGAGAGGGAAAAATGTGTTGACCAAGGGTAACATTAACCACTGGTTGGGTACTTTGAAATAAATTGAGACATTTCCGTTATATCCCCCTGTTACCTTGTATAGCCCATTTGTACAATTTATATAAAAAAGAATGGCAAAAAAATCAGCATTGAATTATGTTTCTGAGATCAGAAACAATTTGGTAGCTACATTAAAATAGACCTAGAGAGAGCTTAGGACAGTGAAAGAAATATTATATACCTGAAATAAATATTGGGATAGAATAATATGCTTTTTTGTAGAGCGCCTCAAAATCTTACAAACGCAGTGTAGATCACTTTTTTAGTATAATTGTCTTAATTGAAAGGGCTTTCCAGTTTAATATGGATAAAGCTTAAAGGGGCTGTCCAACAGCAACCCTTTTTTACTTTTTAAAGTGACCCTCTGGGAAAAAGCTGAAAATGTTACTTTGCCTGGAATGAAAGCTGCCCACACCCAAATTTAAACTTATCTAGTCATCACTGTTCCGGAGATCCATGGGTACATGAATTCAACACGTCTACATGTTCAGGTCCCAAGCAGTGGTTATCATAAGGCCCCTGGAAGCCTGTACAAGAAATAACTCTGATTTTACCCGGTTCATGGGCAGCTCATGACAACCTGCTTGGTACCTGAAAGTGCAACCATGGTGAAGGACCCCCATGGATCTCGAGGACCAGGTAGGATGAACTCTGGGGTTGGTTTGGGTGCCTTCCCTTCAGTCATGTGCAGCTTTTTCCCACAGAGTTTGACTGGGTCCGTCCCCTAGGATGCCTACTATTACCTAGAATGAGGTTCTGTTTCCGAATAAAAAGTTGGCTGCCCATTAATTTGCCATAGAAATAAATACCCCCGCATTTGACTGTTTTCAGTGCTCCCATTTATAGTGAATGGGAATGTCCAAAATAGAGGAGACGTAGCTTCTCTTTATACTTTTCTTCAGTTCCACTCCTGGTTTTGAACAAGGGCTTAAATGGTTTGCTTGACTGTCTGGTATTGCAGCTTATAACCATTCACTTGAATAGGGCTGAGCCGCAATACCATACACAACCCATATACGAGAGTGGCGTTGTTTCTGGAAAAGAAAATCCAACCCTATTTTCTTATCTCAAACAAACTCTTTAGTTCATTAACATATGTATAGCAATACCATATACAAACTTATTGTGTATTGCAGGTTAGTATAATTATCCATGGTACGGTAGATGTTTAATTTTTTACTTCAGACTTTTGACATTTTAATTTTAAATAGCTGAAACAGAAATGAATCTATATTGTCTACATGACACACACATCACCATTTTCCAAGCTGATTCTACTGTAATTTGGCTATTTTTATTTAAAATTACAGATATACACAAATAATACCCAGCCACTTAGAATAATACTAAATGAACGTAGACAATCATCAGCTCCTTTGACTAAATCAAGCTTCTGGAGACAATGTAGACATTCAGTTCCCAGTAGATAATACAGCCATGTGGAGGTCAATCAATATTCAATATTGTATCACAGACAGTAAGCAAAGTTGATTCATCAATGCCACCACCGCTAATGAACAAGATGACACTGGTACAGTGCCTATCCAATATTCTCAGCTATATGGAGATTGGGATCAGTGGCTTTTGAATCTGTTACCACCCCAGTGACTAGAGATAGTCTGCCATAGTCATGCAGTCACAACAGAGTTAATGGAATTCTTCGCTGATAATTACAATCAATGCAGCAACTTTAAGAGCCTAAGATGTGATTGAGATTTTTTAGATATGAAAACCTAAGACAAGAGCTCCGTTCAATACCTATTCATGTTCGCTATTCTTTGGGGATGTGTTTGCTAATTTTGCTTTAATGAAGAATATTTATAACATGTGCATTGAGAACTAGAGTACTTTCTCACCATTAAGCAATCTTTTCTTTTCATTACTAGAATGTTCTATGTATTTACTAACATAATGCAGGCACTATTCTTTCTAAATGGTTTACTTTTGATAGATAGCAAGCTCTGGTCCAGGGTTGGACTGGTCTACCGGAGTACCAGAGGATTCTTCGGTGGACCCAAAGGTCCAGGAGAAGACAACCCCATTTGGAGGTGACCTTGGAGACAGGGTCTATTTCTTATGGGTTGATTCATAAATAACCTATTAGACCTTATTGATGATATGTCATGTGTGTGGTGTGCAATGATATCCAAAAAGATTACAATTAAATTATAAGTGGATTTTTACACGTTCTGTAGAGATAGAGGGTGGGCCCTCCGAATTACTTACTTTGGTGGACCCAAAGAACCCCAGTGCAACATTGCTCTGGTCTCATTGATGCATGCAGGATCTAAAGAATCAGATCTTATATATCAAACTGGCATGCCATAATATTGGAAGGTATGTTCAGTATTTATGTGAATGTTTGGCATCTCAATTGAAAGAATATTTCCATCTGCCAACAGGGTGATGCCGAAGCAGCAAAAACTGCGTACCATAGCAAAAAGTGTGTGGGAATGTCTACATTAAAGTGGCAAAGTACAGCACTACTAAAATGCCTTCACATAGTACTTAAATAATACCATTATACGGTGGTTCCAGAACTATACCAAACAATGCCCAAAAAAATACTTCTATACATTGCTCAAATTACTATATACAACCATAAAGTGTTGAAATAACAGTGGCATACAATGTCCTAATATTACAACACGGTTTTATGCATACCATATGTACGCATTCACACTATGCACTCACCAATACCATTGAAACATCCAGGTGAATGCTCATGATGTGGGTTAGGGGGGTGAAGAATAGCAAAAAAGTTGCCAGATCTCCCTCCATAGTGTATAAATAAGTATTTCATATTAGCCGCCAAATTTCAGATCATTTTTAAACATGTGAATTAAATATTTTTGTAGATTGTCAAACAGTAAGTAATAAATACAGAACAATCCTAACTAGAAAAAGTTTATATAATAGTTCTTCATTTATAAAGTGCGTCACATCACATCACACAAGGACCTTGAACACACTAGCGATCATTGTCACACTAGCGTACCTGTCGCGCTATCTTCTCCTGCAGTGCTGTACATTATTTAACAAGATAATATATATATTTTTTAATTATCTCGGAATTTAAAACAAGACACAACTAAAAAGGACTCAATGGTGAAAGGGTTAATCCAAGATTTTTACGAAAGGCCTGAGTTTGCCATCACGACCCCAAAGGCAGAACATAAAACAGCCAGACACACGGGATCTGGCTGTGATTACAAACATCTTTCATCATTAAATATTAACGCTCCGGCTGCTTACAGGCACGCTGCAAGAGTTATAGAATTTAATTCGATCACAGTGGAAAAAAAAACAGGTTCAAATAGTGTTACGGGCAGAGGAAGGTAGAGGACTCGGAGTTATGGCTAGCCGAGGCGACATCACAAACTGCTTTTTAAATAACCTTCTGACCCTGATATAAAGGGCTTCAGAAGGGGGAGATTTTAACTCGCCGATTCCTTGTAACAAGACATTTCATATGAATTTTCCAACACAGACTGAATAGCTAGATCCACCAACCACAACACAGTCATGAAACTATTCAATTTAATTGTGAGCATTAGTATAGAACCGCCACTGTTTTTATTTCCCAGTGGATCTCAGGAATGCAAAAATGGAAAATAATATTTTTTCAAGTGTAATTTCATCTTAAACACAATAGCTGTAATAAATCTAGAATTCCTCCAAGAATTAGGTCTACGCTCTATTTTGGTGACCTCAAAAAAACCTCAAAAATAACAGTGTCTGGTTTCTTTGTAACCTTCCCATACATGTGCAGCTCCCCATACATGTGCACCTGAGTGCAGAATGTAATGGGGAGGGCTGCACAAACCCTTGGGCACTTTACATTTTTTTTCTACCTGCCTCCGTTATTTAGATATCGGTGCCGTTATATTTGGCGCCCGATATTTAAATAACCCCCTGAACAGTCAACGGGGCGTGTACTGGCAAGGAGGCGTGTAACATGGCTGTGACACTGTCCAATCAGATATGGAGAGTGCCACAGCAGGAGAGAGAGTGTGCAATTACTTACAGTCTTTTCACCCGAACAGGCAAGGGGGCGTGTCACTGCTACGGAGCAGAGACACGCCCCCTTGCCAGTTCGGCAGACAAAGTACAAGACTGATCTCTCAAGAGCTGAAGAGATGTGTGCTCTCCTCTCCAGCTCACACTGTCCGTAGCAGTGACACACCCTCTTGCCTGTTCGGGTTTAAAGACTGCAATCGCACACTCTCTCTCCTGCTGTGGCACTGTCAATATCAGATTGGACAGTGTCACAGCCATAGTAACACGCCCCCTTGCCAGTACACGCCCCGTTGACTGTTCAGGGGGTTATTTAAATATCGGGCGCCAAATATAACGGCACCGATATCTAAATAACGGAGGTAGGTAAATAAAAAATGTAAAGTGCCCCAGGGTTTGTGCAGCCCTCCCCATTACATGCTGCACTCAGCTGCACATGTATGGGGAGGTGAAAGGTTCTCTTTAAATGATGTTCGTGCACAGATAGTGGCTTTAAGCAGCAAGTTCCCATTATTTATTATGAGGCATCATCATGTTGCCTGTAGCCAGATTGAAGCAGCTAGTGTCCTGCGTCCATGTAGCTAACAATAGAAAAAAAAGTGTACCAAATGTAAAACATAAGTCACATACTAACCTCAAAACAGGTAGTTAACCCACTCCGCCGTTACTGGATTAAGCTGATAGCTAAATCAGGTGGCAGAGTCTAAGGCCTCAAGCACACGACCGTAAGTGTTTCTACTGTCCGCAAATATGGACCTGACGGCTATGGATACACATCCGTAGCCATCCATAATTGCAGAAAGACTTCTATAGAAGTTGCGGACAAGAATAGGACATGTTCTAGATTTTGCTGATCATTTCTACAGCACGGACACACATCCCTAAATTTTCCGAAAAGTGTCCGTGGCCAATAGAAATGAATGGATCCGCAATTTCATCCATAATTACGGATTCGTAATTATGGATGAAAACTATGGTCGTCTGCATGGGGCCTAAGGGCATTTTGCATTTTTCATCTTAAAACGTAACTCACGGTGGGATGGTCTATTGCAGGGAATCCCCACTTTGCATCACCGGAGTAGTCTTTGATAGTAACAGCTGCTGTCTTGCAGATGGTATTCTCAAATGAGGTATAAAGTCAGGGCAGTCAGGAATCAGAAAACAAAGTCAACCAACAGTTTGGGTAAATCCAAATATAGAAAACATTAATCACACCTTCACACTAAGAGGAATTGAGGAACCTTGCTGCTCAGGCAAGATGAAGGTAGAAAGGTCAGATAAAACAGTCAGACATACTAAGTCATTGGCTGAGCAGAAACTATTTAAGGCTTTGTTCACATTTGCGCTAGGGCTAAGGAACCGAGCCCTGACATACACAAACGGAAACCATAGGTTTCCGTTTCCATCACCACCAATGGTGACGGATCCGGTGCCAATGGTTTCCGTTTGTCTCCGTTGTGCAAGGGTTCAGTCGTTTTGACGGAATCAATAGCGTAGTCGAATAAGGTATTGATTCCGTCAAAACGACGGAACCCTTGCACAACGGAGACAATTGGAAACCATTGGCACCGGATCCATCACCATTGGTTTCCGTTTGTGTTTGTCAGGGCTCCATTCCGATGGTAAGCTCTGACGGAACGTCGGAACGGAGCCCTAGCGCAGATGTGAACAAAGCCTAAGATGTTCTGGCCCTTTAACTGAACCGGTTAAGTACGTCCCCATAAAACACAGCACATCGGTGGTAGGGGGCAAAGAAGGATGGCGGCTAGGTAAGTGGCCGGCATCCCAATGCAATAAGGAAGAATAAGAGACATTAAGGTATTGAACGTGCACTAATCTACAAAGTATATTCATTGAATTGTGCAGAACCGTTCAGAACAATATGTTTTATCAAATATAAATATGGAATATAGTTAGATTACACAAATAAATTCTGGTACAACCTACTGAGGGACTATGTTTCCTAATTTGGCGCTGCTCTGTATCTGAGCTGTTAACTGAGCCTAAAGGGGTCGTCCAGTGAGCTGCAATACCAGATATAATCTACAGTATAGAAAAGATTAGCGCTGTTTATAGAAAAAAAAGTTCACCTTTTTTTCTATTCTATAAAATGTAATACCCAGAAAATTATATTACTATTATAAGTATGTTCAGCTTACATTATGTTAATTTCTTGATTTGAATATGGGTCCATGTGAGTTGCCAGATTCCAATTACACTAGTATGTAAAACTATGACCATAGTTTTCATATGCCGGGACAAGGTACTTAATAATAGTGATAAGATTTACCCAGTGGACCAGGATAGAATATAAACCTTCTCGGAACCTGATCATTATGGATTAGAAGGCCACCATCGAACGCCCAATGTTTTGACTGCCGAGTGTGCCACGAAGTCTAGAAAAATTACTGTATAGTGGCATCAAGGCATCAAATGCCAAATTCTGGACTAGGGTGTTAAATGTTCTACTGACCTACAGATACTAATGCTGACAGAATTAAAAATCACTGTCACTGCCTCTCATAACATTAAAAGATCCTGCCTAATATTGTGTAGGTCCACCTCGTGTTGCCAAATTTAGCTCAGACCCCTGGAGGCATGGACTTCACAAGACCTCTGAAGTTGTCCTATTGTATCGGCACCAAGACGTTAGCAGCAGATTCTTTAAGTATTGTAAGTTGCGAGGTAGGACCTCTGGGGATCGGACTTATATTTCCATCACATCTTACAGATGTTTGATCGGATTGTGATCTAGGGAATTTGGAGGCCAAGTCAAAACCTTGAAACACTTTCTTATGTTCATTAAATCATTCCTGAACAATTTTTGCAGTGTGGCAGGGCTCATTAACCTGTTGAAAGAATCTACTGCTATTAGGGAATACCATTGCCATGAAGGGATGTACCTAGTCTGCAACAATGTTTAGGTTGATGATACATGTCAAATCAACATCCTGAATAATGCCAGGACCAATGGTTTTCCAGCAGAACATTGCCCTGAGCATCGCACTGCCTCCACCAACTTGCCTTCTTCCCATTGTTCATTCGGGTGCCATTTCTTCCCCAGGTAAGCGATGCCGGCAGTTCATTGACATAAAATAAAATTTTACTCATCAGACCAGGCCACCTGATGCTTCTTTTTCTCAATGGTTTAATTCTGATGCTCACGTGCCCTTTGTAGGCACTTTCGACAGTAGACAGGGATCAACATGGACACTCTGACCTGTCTGCAGCTATGCAGCGCCAAACATAGCAAGCTGCGATGTACTGTGTGTTCTGACACCTTTCTTTCATAGCTAGCATTACCTTTTTTCAGCTATTTGTGCTACAGTACCTCTGCTGTAGGGATCGGACCACACGAGCTAGTCTTCACTCCCCACATGCATCAATGAGCCTTGTTATTTACTTTACCTGTCAGTGGTTTTATTGATATAGCTTTGCGTTGTATCACCATACTGATAATGTCTATATTTGACGCAGAACTAACTCACTATACATACCATTATTTGGTAGATAAAGTATATATATCTTACAGCGTCAGAAAGTCGCTTATAATGGCACATCATGGCAACGTTTTTGGCCCAAAGGTTCACCCAGCTACATCTCTGCTCAGTTTCCTTATTCCCCTCAGTATCTGTTCACTGTTGAATAACATACTGTTCACATATGTAACAAACCAAGTGCTAACAGGTCTCTTTTTGTAAAAAAAAAAAAATCTCTATAGATAGATTCTTAGGAAAATAAAAGTCTGTTTCGGAATGCGAGCCGTGCAGAGGGACTCTCTGTCTGGTGCCTAATTTTTCAGTTCCAGTTCATCATACACCACTGCTTGTCTCCATTCACTGGAATGTCTCTTTAAAGCTAAAAAAAAAAAAGCAGGTCAAAGGGTGACATAGTTGAAAGGAAAGTTCAAAAACAACAGCTTTCATCCATGGAGACAAAAAAAAGAGGATCTATGAGATTTATCTAGATGCTATCTTTAAAGTTATAAAATCTAAAGGTCCCTTTACTTTAATGTTCTATTCTTGGGAACTTTCTACATAAATGTAGCCGGATGATGATATTATCAACAAGTAGCAAGTAACAAAAGTAAAAATAGTAAAAGTAATTGTTCCTGGTTGTAATTTTGTTTGTTTCTTGTTGGGTTCCATGATGAACCTGCCATCTATGGCTATGTTCACACGGAGTATTTTGGGGGAGGAATATCTGCCTCAAAATTCCGTTTGGAACTTTGAGGCAGATTTTCCTCTCCCTGCACGCCGATTTTCGCGCCGTTTTTCGCTTGCGGCCATTGAGCGCCGCGGGCATAAAACAGCGCGAAATACGCTTTCTCTGCCTCCCATTGAAGTCAATGGGAGGTCAGAGGCGGAAACGCCCGAAGATAGGGCATGTCGCTTCTTTTTCCCGCGAGGCAGTTTTACTGCTCGCGGGAAAAAGACGCCGACGCCTCCCATTGAAATCAATGGGAGGCGTTCTCGGGCCGTTTTTGCCGAGTTTTGCGACGCGGTTTCCGCGTCAAAAAACTCGGCAAAATACTCCGTGTGAACATAGCCTATCAGAGGAAACTTGTTGGAACCTGGAACTTTGCAGTTGTTTTTGCTTTATCCTTCTGCAGCATTGAATATTTGTCAGACAGCGCAGGTGAATATAGTATCATGTACATATTTAATGTCTATCTTTTTGTGACCTCAGTCTGTATTAGGACAAATGAATTGTGGTTTAATCTAAATACTGTTCTGCAGGTTTTTGTTGTTTTCTGTGCATCTTTTTTATTCTGTTCCCACAGTGTTTTTAGAACCTACCTCCCCTATTCTCCATTTTTTTACATTTTCAGTTGAGTAGACTATTAACAGGGCGTCTAGGGTTATGTTGGAGGTTGTGTTCGCCCCTTCAATACTAGGGGCCGTGCTTCCACTAGGTAGAATGACTTGTTAGGGCACATTAGGGTCAGTCGTTTGCTCCATTATTACAACTACCCCCTTGAAAGGATAACTCCTTTTATCCTAGAGAATTAACATTTTCATTTTACAGTTGGTTCTTTCTGCAACAAGATGTTTGTAGAATAACCGGTTTACTATGTGGGCCACCAAAGCCTTTGCATTTGTTTGGCTCTGTGAAACGATGCAGTGCTGCTTTAGCGCTACAACCCCTTAAAAGTTCTTTCCTGAACATAGGCACCCTCAGCCTCCAGCTATGCCGGGAGCTGCAACACAGTCCCATTCACTAAATAGTCAAAAATAGCAATAGTTATGAGTCCGCTGTATCCTGCTCCTCTCACTAGTTACTGATAGGCTGCCTTGTATCTGCATGTCATATGGCATAATATTTTTTTGGGTCCCTTTAGGGCTAGTCCACACATGGCATAAATACTGCAGTTTTTCTGCAACGTATTTTGATGCGGAAACTCAGCAGCATAATACAGTAGCAGAGGAGTGGATGAGATTTCAAGAAATCTCATCCACACGCTGCATACGTGATATGCGGAGATTCCGCACACAAATTGACTTGCGGTGTGGTTCTCTAAGCCGCAGCATATCAACTGTGCATGCGGATTCGCCGGTAATTTGTTGTGGATTTTCCCCATTGAATTCAATGGGTATCTAAATCACGCAACAAACAGTCAGGTGTTATGACTTTTGTTGCGGAATATACTTCTGCACATTATACTTACCTCTGATGTTCTGCAGGCCAGCCTCCTGGGATGACGTTTCATCCCATGTGATCGCCATCGCAGCCAATGACAGGCTACAGCGGTCTCCAGGCTGACTAATTCTGGAGTTTTCCGCAGCCGACATTCCGGGTGAAAAACTGCACCACAATTTGGTGCAGTTTTTTTGTCAGGAATTCAATTCCCTGTCGCCAATGCGGTGGATACGCCATGTACCTTTACGCAGCATATCCGTCCCGTATGAAGCCGGCCTTAGGGCTAATAGTGCAGTGGACATGTATTCATACTATGCTATACTACCCATAAACAGGGCAGCTTGTATGATGACAGATCCGCTATATATTTTTTGCTCTTATATTGCAATATATTGAAGATCTCTAATGCTTATTGATATTTCTCCCAGCTTTGAAGCAGGTATGTCCCTGACATGAAGACGTAGATATACTTTGATATTATTCACTGCCTTCAGTTAAATGAAGTGGCTTTGATTAAATCATATTCTAGAGTCTACCCTCCATGACCAGCCCAAAAAGTATTCTAGAAGCCAATGGTTAGGGTTCTCTGTTTTTTTTACAGTGTGCACTGGGCAGGCAGACACTAATGAAGGATGCCACCAGTCTCAGCCCGCATGCTCTATAGAGGAGAATATACTGACGTGTAATACATATTGGGCATTAATCACACATAGGTCACATGGGATGAAACGTCGTCCCTGGAGGCCGGGCTGGATGCTAGAGCAGAGACATCTGGGTAAGTAAAAGATTTTTTTTTCTTCCTAGTTGCGATCTTAGCAGCGGAATCGCAGCTTTTCCGCCAAAAAAATCTCAACATTTGCTATTTGTTGCAGGTTTTACCTCCCCATTGAATTCAATAAGTAAAAAAACGCAACTAAAAAGCAGCGATTCCACAACAAAGATTGACATGCTGTTCATTAGAGAACGCGCCGCATGTCAATTTAGGAACGGTATATATATATTTTTTTATATTTGAGGGTATTTTACGCTGTGTGTGGATGAGATTTGTTTAAATCTCATCCACTTTGCTGCTACTGTAATATGCTGCGGATTTTCTGCAATTAAATCCATAGTATTTACACTACGTGTGAATTCGGCCTAAGGAACCCATAGATGAGCACCCCAGATGTCAGCTTCCTGAGGGCAGTGGGATATTGTCTTTATCCGCAGCCATAGGCTTTAGCACAATCCTGCGACTACAGACAGGATAATAAGGCCAGTGTTTTATTAGTGAGATGATTTAATAGAACTTGGTGCAGCTGTAGGACCCCTCCGTTCTATAAATTTTTCCTTGATGTTTTTTTTCGTGTCACCTCACTTCTGCTTATAATGAAGGGGATTTAAATCAGCTGCTAAAGCGAATGATTCTTGCAATTTAACAATAGCCGTTCTACAGAGCTCTCCCTATTGAAAGCCTCATTGAATGGGGATGTATGTTTAAAATGACTAGTAAAAATGGGAGGAATGATTCACAACAAATCAGTTATTTGCTTTTTGAAAAATCCATGGAAAATAAAATATTTAAAGGTTTGTATATTTATTAGATATTTCTTTATCTATCTATCTATCTATCTATCTATCTATCTATCTATCTATCTATCTATCTATCTATCTATATTTTTATCTGTCTCTCTGTGTCTATCTATCTATCTATCTATCTATCTATCTATCTATCTATCTATCTATCTATCTATCTATCTATCTATCCATCCATCCATCCATCCATCCATCCATCCATCCATCCATCCATCCATCCATCCATCCATCCATCCATCCATCCATCCATCCATCCATCCATCCATCTATCTATCTATCTATCTATCTATCTATCTATCTATCTATCTATCTATCTATCTATCTATCTATCTATCTATCTGTCTATCTGTCTATCTGTCTCTCTGTGTCTATCTATCTATCTATCTATCTATCTATCTATCTATCTGTCTGTCTGTCTGTCTGTCTGTCTGTCTGTCTGTCTGTCTATCATCTATCATGTACTGTACCTCTTCACTCTCTTTTTGACCTAGATATCCTAAAATGAAAGGTTCTGTGTTGTGACAGATGACTCTACATGGTAAACATCATAGACCTTCATACAAAGTAGCTTCATATGTCACTGTGTGATGTTTATCTCTTTAACTGCGGTTCGCATGTTGCTGGCTACAATCCATTTGTGCCTTTACAGCTGTGTAATGCTTATATACCTCTCAATCTTGCTGAGCACAATAAATTGTCATTTCCTAGATTATGAGTCTATGATGTCTCTTTTTCCACTCTCGCTCTTCCAGCAGACTTCATAAGTACTTCATAATAGAGAGCAACTACAGTGTATGCATATAATTTATCCCCATTTGCATATCATTTGTAATAATGGGTGCGACGAAAAAAATTCTATGCTCTTGATGGGTGTACATCCTGGTTAACACCACATTAATTGACATAGGGAATACTTTATCATCATTATTGTAATATTGTTAGCATCACACATAATAGGCAGATAGCTTACTTAATGTTATGATCTAGGAGATTTAAAGGGAGAGTACATGAAGCAATAATTTTGTCGTGTATAGTAATAACTTATAATCTATTAGCATGTTATTAACCGGCATAGTAGCAATTATTAAAACTAAGAAAAATTTATAAAATTAGGCTGCAGGAAGCATCAAGAAACTTCTTGTGAAGCTTCAATATCCAAAAGGAAATAAAACAAGTTCTTAAACTATAAATTGCTTAAATCTTTACAAATTCCAGCCATTTCTGAATTCGTTTGGTCTCCTACAAAGGTAACACATGATAAGAGTGACACCAAATAATGGCTGCCATTACAATGCCGATAGGGGATTGATTTCCATAGAATCTAAATAGCATTTAATTCAGCATTTATAATCACAGTTAAAACTCCCTTTTTCACTCTCGCCTATTCCGCTGCTTGAAGATCAGGATGAATAACAATATTTTTTTCATTTTACAATATTTAAAATGTAAAATGTTTACTGTAATAGCAATAAAAGTCTACATTCTTAGTTTAGCATTGAACCATATGTTAATTCATTAGTCTTTTGGACCATGTTAGAAATATGTATGTACAGTACATGGCATTACTGCGTGCATGTAACCAGTATGGTTGCTCTATTGGAATTAAAGACCTGTAGGCACTTCATATGCCACCATACAGTGTCTGTATAAGGCATCATATTCTCTCCTAGAAGCAATACTAGAAAAATCAATTGTAATATGGCATGTGATGAAGTATGCTGCGATTTTTTTTCTCACGGGATCTCATGTAATCCATGACCTCTATATACAACATAGGGACACTCAGAGGCACAGTATAGGCCCATAAAAGTCTACAGACATGTACAGGCCTCATGGATATATCCAGATTATGGATCCGTGTTTGGATCCATAATGTGGTGCCCAATAAATTGCTATAGGGCCATATTATATGAAGGCACTATTTTCTTATTAATTCATATAGAACCTCTGGGGGGGGGGGGGGAATAAGTAGCATGCACCATTGCATATCATCTTACACAGGTATTCTCCTGCCTCACGGAGGCAATATATGGAGACATATGGAGTGCCTGCTGATATGTAATGTACCAAAGGGACAGCTCATTATTATAGCAAACCATACTGATACAGACATGTAAATAAACACTGTGCCTACTCCTTGTGACAACACTTTGTCCGAAACTAATGACATGAGCTCTCGCCTCTCCTGCTTATACTATCACTGGCTTTAAGTTCCAGGCTCTCCCTCTTCTTGAGTTTTATAAGGCTGGGCTCTCCCTCTAAAAATAAATGTAATGGCGGGTGTTTGTAAAGCTTCTGCTAGGGAGGAGGCAGAGGGCAGTAAGATAGAGCAATCTGCCAATACAAGTTATGACAGTCAGGAGGAGGAGCTTCAGCAGAAAGGACACGCCCCCTGAGCTGCTAGCCTGAAGAAAATCTAACAGAGCAATTGAAGCAACGAATGGATAGATCTCGGGATCCATGTAAGATACAGACTGCTTCTAGCTTTGTTAGAAAAATATTGTCATGAGCTATATTATGTCTCATTTTAAGTGTTAGTTGAATGCTTGGGTCATCTATCGCTCCATTAGCCCCACCACTACTCATAACGTAATGCATTAATTTTACCTAGAGTGCTCCTTTAATTATTATTAAGATAAATTGAGATGGATACAAATATCCATCTCTGCATTTCTTTAGTAACTGATTGAAGTAACATGGATGTCGTCTGTGTGCTGTCCGTTTTTTACGTACCCCCTAGACTTCAATGGGCGACAAGGTCCGCAAAAATGGACCAATATAGGACATGCAGTGAGTTTCACGCAACGGACACTCGCTGCATGAAAAATACTGCATGTCTGAATAGCCCTATTGACTTGCATGGGTCCGTGTGCTGTCAGTTATTTCAACGGACAGCACATGGTCGCGGAACACGTCTGAATGAGCCCTAAGTGGACCTTTTGAAAGATACGTTCTGATAAAAGTTATTTTGCAAGTCAGGACACTGATTACAATTTGGAAATTAGGATTTAAAATAAGAAGACCGCACGCTCATGTATCAAGCCGACTCAATTAAAATCGTAGGGAACTTTCCTACCGTGGTTCATCAAGTCTGCTGCTTATGACATGAGTTTCTCATTCAGCCTGAGATCCTGCAGCTCTGACATGCTGGATTAATTGATGCATAAACCTACTGAAAAACTATGGCGGGTAATTTAGAAATCAATACTCGCTTTAATCGTCAATGTGTTAAACAACTTCTCACATGAAAAGGCACAGCGGTATAAAAATAGCATAGAACAAACAGGTGCATTTCATCTGTCGCCAGTAAGTATTTCTCAGGCCTGTGATTATTTTCCACTAAATGTGTATTTAAAAAAAATAAAAAGTGGAAGGTGCATTTGCACTGTGACTAATGTTAACCCCTTAAGGACTGAGCTATTTTTACTTTTTCATTTCAGTTTTTCACTCCCCGCCTTCCAAGAGCCATAACTTTTTTTCTTTTTCCATCAATAGAGTGGTGTGAGGGCTTATTTTTTGCAGAGGAGTTCGGGTATGTGCACACACACTAATTACGTCCGTAATTGACGGACGTATTTCGGCCGCAAGTCCCGGACCGAACACAGTGCAGGGAGCCGGGCTCCTAGCATCATACTTATGTACGATGCTAGGAGTCCCTGCCTCGCTGCAGGACAACTGTCCCGTACTGAAAACATGATTACAGTACGTAACAGTTGTCCTGCAGCGAGGCAGGGACTCCTAGCATCGTACATAAGTATGATGCTAGGAGCCCGGCTCCCTGCACTGTGTTCGGTCCGGTACTTGCGGCCGAAATACGTCCGTCAATTACGGACGTAATTAGTGTGTGTGCACATACCCTTCTTGTTTCTATTGGCAGCAATTAAAGTACCATATAACTGAGAAACGAAAAAAAATATTTGCGGGCTGAAATTGGAAAGAACTGCGATTCCTCCATTGCTTCTTGGTTTTGGTTTTCACGGCTTTCACCATGCAGTAAAAACGATAACTCAACTTTATTCTGCAGCTCTGTATGATTACAGCGATTCCAAACTTATTCAGGTTTCTTTTTATTTTACTACTTTTACAAAGAAAAAACTATTTGTCAAAAACATAAAAAAATAAAAAATTAGTTTATTAGAAAAACGCCTGAAAAAACTGAAGCAGAACGCCTCCAAACAAACGCCCATTTATTTCAATGGGAAATACGGCATTCTGTTCCGACGGGGCGTTTTTTTTACACCTCCTTTTGTGCATGTCACTTCTAGGGACGTTTTTGGAGCCGTTTTTCATTGACTCTATAGAAAAACAGCTCCAAAAACTTAAAAAACCCTGCGAAAATCGCGAGTGGCTTTAAAAAATAGCTGAAAATCTGTTTTTTCAGAAGTTTTTGAGTTTGTGTATGCACATACCTTAAGGCCGAGTTCACACGTTGCGTAAATACTGCAGTTTTTGCACAATGTATTTTGTGGCGAAAAATCCGC
Source organism: Rhinoderma darwinii (assembly GCF_050947455.1). Classification (NCBI taxonomy): domain Eukaryota; kingdom Metazoa; phylum Chordata; class Amphibia; order Anura; family Rhinodermatidae; genus Rhinoderma; species Rhinoderma darwinii. Next base: position 30,884,942 of record NC_134689.1, read on the forward strand.
AACATAATACAGTAGCAGCAAAGTGGATGAGATTTGAACACATCTCATCCTCATGCTGCGTAAATGAGCGGAAAATCTGCTCAGAAATCGACCTGCGTAATTGCTGCTTTTCTTGTGGGTTTCCCCATTGAATTCAATGGGAGGTAAAACCTGCAATGAATAGCAGATGTTGCGTTTTCTGCTGTGGAAAAGCTGCATTTCCACCGCAAAAAACGCAACTCAGAAAAAAATAATAATCCTATACTTACCCAGAATTCTGTGCTTCTTCGTCAAGGCTGGGCTCCTGGGATGATATTTCACAGGTTGCAGCAGTCACATGGGATGAAACGTCATCCCAGGAGGCCGGCCTGCAGGACGTCAGAGGGTAATTATATGGTTTTGGGTTTTTTAACGTGCAGTTTTCTGCAGCGGACATTCGCGCTGAAAAACTGCACCACAGTTTAGTGAGTTTTTTTACACAGTGTATCCGCCGTGTGTGAACGTAGCCTAATGAGCCGAGCGCCTGTGTGATAATCACTAAAAACATAGTAAAACATAAAAACTAGAAAACGTTCTATCATGTGCGAATGAATACAATTGAGTGAACATTCAGTTAGCTGTACAATTTTTATGGCAAAGGGAATACGTAAAGTACCATAGAGGTAGTCCATGTGGCTGTGTGGCCTAGTCCTGGATAAATGTTACTGGCTGAAGAGAACCAGTGCAGGACTCCCCTCTCCTGTGGAACTGCATTGGTAGGGAACATGATGGCACAAGGCCCAAATTCATACATTAATATAAACAGAATAAAAGACACCAGACCAAATACTTGGATAAAAAGTTTTTATTAAGGGTTACCAAAAGATATTGAAACTTGAATCAATAAAATAAATACTTGAACTAAATAAATAATTAAAACCATTATAAATTAAAAATCACAATAAGAATAATAAACCAGTTTAAAACTCAGTCCACCCAGCAATAGCTGGGAGACAAAAACCCCACTAATAGGACATTGCGACAAGCAGAAATTAAATAAAATTGGGAGGGAGGGAGGGTGGGGAAGCTGGTCCTAGGAAATCTGGAACTGACATAAACAGCGCGAAAGCTGTTTGTTTTTTTAAAGCTAAATCATCCCGCCTTCAGACTGAACGGCCAATCAGCGACGACGTCCAGGTGCTGGGCAGAAGAATGGAAGTTTCCAGAATCTTCCAGGTAAGTAGACAACCAATCAGCGACAGTAACCTGGTGCTGGGCAGAATATCAGAATCTTCTGGAAAAGGTAGGTAAGTACCAACTGCAAAATATAAGGGAAAAGAAAGGGGGGGGGGGGAAACGGACCAAACCACCTAACAAAAATATAATAATTAAATGAACCAGCAATAAAATTGATAACATGAATGCCCCTATGCCATCATGTGTCCCCCAAGCAATACTGCTCTGGTGGGCCCTATCAAGAGGTTGGGGAATTAAACAGCAGGCCCTTCTGTTCTGGTTGACAAAACCCAGTACCATAATGCCCCTATAGTGCCACTCCACACAGAATAATGCTCCCATAGCTGCCCTCCATATAGTAAAATGCCCCTATAGCTGTCCCCACACTGATAGTGCCCCTATAGCTGTACGCACACAGTATAATGCCCATAGAGTGCATCCCACACAGTATATTACCCCATAGCTGCCCACATACAGTGTAATGCCCCCATAGCTGCCCCTACACAGTATAATGCCCTCATAGTGCCTCCCACACAGTATAATGCCCCATAGCTGGCCACATACAGTATGATGCCATCATAGCTACCCCTATACAGTATAATGCCCTCATAGTGCCTCCCACAAAGTGTAATGCCCCCATAGCTGCCCACACACAGTATAATGCCCCATAACTGCCCACATATTGTATAATGCCCCATAACTGCCTACATACAGTATAATGCCCCCATAGCTGCCTCATACAATATAATGCCCCCACAGCTGCCCCATACAGTATGATGCCCCTATAGCTGTCACATACAGTATAATGCCACATAGCTGCCCCATACAGTATAATGCCCCTATAGCTGCCCTCATACAGTATAATGCCCCCATAGCTGCCCTCATATGGTATAATGCCCCATAGCTTCCCTATGCAGTATAATGCCCCCAAAGCTTCCCCCATACAGTATAATGCCCCCATAGCTGCCAAGCTGCCCACATACAGTATACTTCCCTATTGCGACCCCCCCCCCCCCCATACCCAGTATAATGCCCCCTTAGCTGCCACCACACAGTACAATTCCGCATAGTGCCTAAGAAAAAAAGAAAAAAATAAATATTTACCTATCCCCGTTCCCATGATGAGGGGAGGAGATCCCTCTGCTCCTTCGCTCTGTGCAGTCTGTGACTTTGCGCAAACAGGCGCGATAACGTCACTACATTGCGCCTGCATGTGTCGAGCCACTCACAGCTGGAGCTGGCATTACACAGTGAATGCTGGAGCAAGGAGCCGTCAGCTCTTTGCTCCAGTATTGGATTCAACTGTATCTGTGTCCTGAGGAGGCAGATACCGATGAAACCGGGACACACCACCGCTGGGGGACCAGCTCTTGGCCCCACCATCTCAAAGCTGGAAATGACAACTAGTAAAACAGAAAATAATATCCAGGGGAAAAACATCCCTCATATCATTGGCACAAATTGTGATAAACATCAGCATGAAGTTCTTTATTTGTCACTACCATGAGTCCCTGTAGGCAGATGCCAGCCTTGCCTTTCTGATTTCTGGCCTTTTTTGATCTCCGAAATCCATTAGCAAATATCAATAAAAATTCTGAACATTCTCTTATGCAAGACACAACAGCTTACACATTGTATGTACGGATATCAGATAGAGCCATGAAACTGCGGTTATAAAAATCACAATGATAATCATTTTTATTAGTCCCTCCAAAAGGTTTCACATCAATATCTCTCCAAAATAAGAAAATAACTGGAGGATTTTAATGTGCTCAGAATGAGGAGCTCAGGGTAGAGCTGCACTGAATAGAAGACAATAAGCTGCTGAGAGTTGCAGGCTGCATGGTCTACGGTCATTGTCTACTGTGTCAAATGTAAACAGTTTATCCCAAGGATACAGTAAGTTCTTATGTCTTCTTACAGTAGTAATAATTGTCACAGTTTAATCCAGATCTATAACCAACGTAGATACCCAAAAATAAACACACGTTTTCAATTCTATGTTCATCACAGAAAATGTTCAGTATGAAAATTAACCTATGACCCAAACATTTTCAACTCAAAGGGCAATGTACGTTGTATATATATTATTCATGACACTACTGGGTTGTGTCGATTCAGCGTAAGAATTGTAGGACTGGGGTTCTTTGGGCCCATTACAGAAAACTATATAGACGGCCACCATTCATCTATACTGAACATGTGCACATTCACTTTTAATGGCATCATAAATGTGGATGTTATCATTAAACATACAGGCCATAGATTTTCTATTGAGCCCATTACTCCACTACATTGATTTCCGGAAAAAGCCGAACAGAAACGAAGCGCCTGAGTGCTCACACGAGCACTTCTGCAGCTTAGTTTTAGTGATTGGTTTGGGTTTCAGTGCTCGGACCCCCACCAATCAAAACTTCTGATATGTCACTATGACATGTTAGACGTTTGTTGAACGCTTAGTTACCCTTTAGATTAAATAATTGTACTACAACATCAAGCTCTTATTAATAAATGTGGTATTCACTTCTTGTCCATATTGGAACTAGGCTATAGAATTTCCATGATGCATGCAGGTTAGCTACAGTATTCACACATGAAATGTTATTTTCTAAGTAGATATATTCGGGAAAGTATCAAAATATGTTGACTTTGAACTTACAGTTTTCTGCCGTAGAAAAGTTGCAAAAGGGACAAAAAGACTTTTGCCCTTTTTACACGCGGGGTCACAGCGGCCTGATAAATGTATTTCTAATTTACAACAGAAAACTGATTTAATTCTATGGGGACTAGTAAGGTAGAGGTCCGTGCCAGACCCTGTACCTTGCCCGCCAGATCGGACAACTCACCCATCGGACTGTTAAATAAAAGAATAAAAAATTATGCTCACCTTACTGCTTCTCTTCTACCATTCTGGGATCCGGGGAGAAGAAAAGAGTAGAGGTGAGTGTAAATTTTTATGTTCAATTGGGAGGTGGGGGATTATACGGTGAATGGCCACTGTCATCGCGCCGCAATTATGGTGCACAACCACAATCACAGCCAGCGGGAACATGTAACAGATTTATCAAGAGGTGTGTGCTTCTAAATACGTCTGTTGCTTCTACCTACAGTGGAGCAAAATGCTGAGACTAGCATAGGAAACGCCAGTCTTCATAAATCTGCCCCTTTATCTTTTTACCTGAAATTAGCAAAATGATAGATGTGAAAATAATTCTGCCAATCCAACTAAGATTCAGCAAGGGGTAGGTCCTTAGCTATAAGGGGTTCAGAGGTAGAAGTCACACCCAGTGCTCAATGGACCCAAAGACCTCTTTTGGTGCATCATTCATAAGAAGATGCCAGCATTATAAATGTCTCAAGGTAGGTGGGGGGCTCTGTTAAAGGTTTTGCACTGGGGTCCACTCCTGGACCGTCTCTGTTTTTCCCTGCATACATACAGTAGGAGAGGGGACAGATGGAAGGGAGTAACACATGAGTGCAGGTTCAGACTACCCACAGAGTTAGTTTGTAGTCTGTAACCATGACGACACATAGATCTGTATGGGAGCTGTAGACAAAAAAAAACAGTAGACTTTTTAAAATCAACACTATTTGGAAAGTTCCTTCATGTTTTATGTTATATTAATTAAAGAAATAAAAAACAGTAGTTGCAAAATTATTTATATCGGTAAATAACAACATTGTGATTGTGACCTTAAAAATCTCTGAAACCATATTTGCAGCAGCTGTATCCAAACTTTCTCTTCTTTTAGTTCTGTTCTTTGTTGAAAGGATTGTCACACTATGTCCTATTAAGACACATGGATGTCATAGAGGGGATTCCACCCTCACAGGAACTCTCTCTAAGAGCCAGAGGACTGAACTGCTAAGTATCAGCAGCCCCACTCCGGCAGTCCTGGCCCGTCTACTGCATGTATTACATGGACGACCATTCATTTGAATAGACGCCATGTAATCCTACACTTACCATAGAGTGACCACTAGAATGTATGTCTGGCCAAAATTTCCCCATTGATAACAAATAATTCCGACAATCAGATGATCATTCCGCTGGTTTTATTGAAAAGGACTCGTCTTCATGAGGCAGCCACTTTAAATGTGGAAATGGTAAATTAGATATGAAAAACAGTAGGAATAGACTTTTTACTGCGCCAAAAAAAATCTAAATAACACTGTAGAATTACTATCACTTTTAAGCAACAAGATTCAGAACTAGATCTTCCTTTTCCTACTTTGTCAAATATAATGGTGTCCTCATCATGCTTTGCTGCAGAACAGGAGGTAAAAAAGAGAATAATGAAAAAAATAATAAAAAGAGGAGGAAGGACTGCACACAGCATGAGGACTGTAAAGATACAAAACATAACAGTTTGAAGCTCAGCGTCTATGACCCACAAGCTGTACGGCTGAGAAGAGAGACAGGCAGATAAAGGAAAGCAGTCTGACAGATCCGGGCCTGGACACATAGATCGAGGCACAACTGCAGCATCCGATGAGATGAAATGGCATCATGAGATAAAAACAACAGGGGGGTCTGAAAATAATGATGGACAGATGTGGGAGATGTGAAAAAGTATATCATGTAACCTTTTTTCCTAGGTTTTATCAGTATTTATTTGGCTGCTATTCTTTTCCATTTGTGTTAAGGAACCATCTTACTGCAAGTGTATATGATGTTTGATGTATTATCTGTAAACTCCTCTTTTCTTGAGCTATTGTATTTATATACTCTTCAACCTCTCGGTACATATTACATTCCGTTTACTGTTAAATTTTATATACCGTATGTGAAAATGATTAGAATATGTGCGTTAACACCGTATATATATTTTGCTTAGCTTGCAATATTCTAAATCAATTCTCCTCATATTAAAAAAAAACTCTTCTTGATCAAGCTCATTGTAAGAACATATGAAGATGGCGAGTAATTCTTTGGATTGAATCAGATTAGTCAAAGAGGATCTGCTTTTCTTTTTAGAAAGAAGGGTCTGCATTGCAGTAGACCTGTGGCCCCCTTCATTTGTATCCAGACTAAGCGGTTTGTCTATATGTGCATCGGTGCCTGGCACTGGAGTTCAACCCCATTCAAGTACCAGAAAACCCCTTTACCACACAATTGGTTATTTATGTTGAGATTTTTTTTGTGCTCTTTATGTCTAATTTTATCATTCTTTTCGTTCAAGTAATTCATATAACCTGACAAGTAATAGATCTTCAGAGCTAGGCTTGCATTGTAAGAAGCCTATAACTGTCAGTGAAGTTTTTTTGTGAGCCTATTATTTCTCGTATTGGTATTTTCTGAATAAAATGTATTTTACCTCATGACCTGGTGTTCTCGCAGCAAAAAAAAAAAAATGAGCTTTCTTTATAATATAGCTGAGGTCTACAGTGAATCCTTTTATTATGGTTCCATGACACGACAATGCTACCTAACTTTACTGTACCGTTTATATGCCCTCAGGTGTAATTTGGCACATTACCCAGTCCCACTGCTTCCATGCCAGGGGTGTCTATGGTATCTCCAATTTATAAGTATTTGCTCATCGAGCTTGAAAATGGTTGTACGTGTTTCTGGCTCAGTAGGAGCTTCATTCTGTCACATCCTCTCAGTATCCTTCTCTGGCTCTCTTATATAGTACGTTTGATGTGGTCTGTGCTGTGTTAATCAAAGACGACAAGGGATGGGGTCAAATGTTATTTCTAGTTAGAAAGACAAACTGGCAGAGGGCTTAGGACTTTCACTCTAGCCTTGTTTAATTAAATGGGTAAATGGTAGCGACAACATTTGTTTATCTACATTATACATGTGAAAAGTATATCTTGAAAAAATTATTTCAAATGTCGCCCTCTAAAAAGGGCAGTGCAATAGACCCAAAAGCTAAGATGGTTCACAAAATATGACATGAAAACTTTTTCAAATGTAAAAAATTACAATAAAGGGCAGTAAAAGAAATGCAAAATACAAAAATGAGATGAAATCATTATTTAAAGATAGTTTTTTATGACCTTGTTTGGATGTTAGAGGCTATTCAGAAGCCCCCTGATGGAATTGCATGATGGAATAGAATATGCTTGTACTTTTCTCAACCAAATCCAAAACTTTATCTGTAAAAGTGGATTCTCAGATCTGCAATGAACAGCTACCAGTTGACCCATTAAGACCCACCTTCCTGTTTTGGCTAGAAGTTATCATTTTGACTCATAATTCCAGAGCTATCACCGCCATTATATGTTTATGTGTAACTAACGCCTCATGCACACGACCGTTGTGCCACTCGGGCCATTTTTTACGCCATCCGAGCGGCACCAGATAGTCTTCACAGACCCATTCACTTTAGCAGGTGAATCGGCTCCATGAAAAATGATCCAAGTCTCCGATCCGAGGAAAGATAGGACATGTTCTATCTTTCCTCAGATCGCTGACGGGACTCAGCTGGCGCACACGGTGTGCATGAGGCGTAAGTCTATTTTCTTAATTTCCAATTAGGAGAACATTTTTGGCTGCAACTGGGTTCAAGGGGATTCTATAAGTTCGAAACTGACAGCAATGCTGAACCACTTCAAGAGGACATTAGTATGATGTATCGCTACTGTGCTTAGTTCTTAGTTTACATTACTGACTATTGCATTGCTTTTACTAAACTTTGCCTGTTTGTGTTTCATCTTATAAGATTGGACTGGAAACTCTTGTATGACACAAAATTTTTGCTTGTGAGAGATCCTGAAAGATGACGTACACTATTTACAATATGTTTTTCATTCACATTTAGCCATCTTCCCAACTGAGCTGTCACTCACACTCCTGGAGGCAGCAATGGAATGGCAAGAAAGTAATAGGAGCACTGCCAGAAAAATTTACTGAACTGCAAGAGTCACAAAAGGGCCCCTGTGCAGGTACAGTCAGGTCCAGAATTATTTGGACAGTGACACAATCTTCATGATTTGGGCTCTGCTGCCACCACATTGGATTTAAAATGACACAACTGAGATGCAATTGAAATGTAGACTTTCTGGTTTAATTCAAGGGGTTGAACAAAAAATATCCTGTGAAACGTTTAGGAATTGCAACCATTTTTCTACACAGCCGCCTCATTTCAGGGGCTCAACATTAATTGGACAAATGAACATTACCATAAATAAAATGTTTTTTTTAATACTTTGTAGGGAATCCTTTGCAGGCAATGACTGCCTGAAGTCTGGAACCCATTGACAACACCAAATGCCGGGTTTCCTCCTTTGTGATGCTTTGCCAGGCCTTTACTGTACCTATCTTCAGTTGTTGCTTGTTTGTGGGTCTTTCTGCCTTAAATTTTGTCTTAAGCAAGTGAAATGCAGCTCGATCGGGTTGAGATCCGGTGATTGACTTTGGCCATTGCAGAATATTCCACTTCTTTGCCTTAAAAAACTCCTGGGTTGCATTCGAGGTATGTTTTGGGTCCTTGTCCATCCGTACTGTGAAGCGACGTCCAATCAACCTTGCTGCATTTGGTTGAATCTGAGCAGAAAGTAAATCCCTGAACACTTCAGAATTCATCCGGTTGCTTCTGTCTTCAGTCACATCATGAATAAACACTAGTGACCCAGTGCCTTTGGCTGCCATGCATGCCTATGCCATCACACTGCCTCCACCATGTTTTACAGAGGATGTGGTGTGCTTTGGATCATGAGCCGTTCCAAGCCTTCTCCATACTTTCTTCCCCCCATCATTCTGGTACAGGTTGATCTTAGTTTCATGCTGTTCCAGAACTGCGCTGCTTCTTTAGATGTTGTTAGGCAAAGTCTAATCTGGCCTTTCTATTTTTGAGTCTGATTAATGGTTTGCACCTTGTGGTGAACCCTCTGTATTTGCTCTCATGAAGTCTTCTCTTTATGGTAGACTTAAAAACTGATACACCTACGTTCAGGCCCTTTTGAGTCACGAGATCACCAGTGGGGTCTTTTTTTTTCAAGAATGTACCAAACCACTCCTAACATTTGTGCTATCTCTCTGATGGATTACTTCATTTTTTTTCAGCCTAACGATGGTCTGTTTCACTTGCATTGAGAGCTCCTTTGACTTCATTTTGTGGGTTCATAGCAACAGCTTCCAAATGCAAATGTCACACCTGGAATCGACTCCAGACCTTTTACCTGCTTAATTGATGATGGATTAATGAGGGAATAGCCCATGCAGCCCATTAAATAGCTTTTGGGATAATTGTCCAATTTCCTTTGGTCCCTTGAAAAAGAGGCAGCTACATATTAAAGAGCTGTAATTCCTAAACCCTTCCTCAAATTAGGATGGGAATACCTTCAAATTAAATATGAGAGTCTGCACTTTAAGCCCATATTGATTATATAACTGTATATTCAATATGTTTTAGTAAACAACTAAAATGCCAAAACTTGTGTCACTGTCCAAATAATTATATATTTTGGACCTAACTGTATGTGTAGCTCTGAATACATTCCCACTAAGCAATGCTTTTAAGAAATTGCTTTCCACTTTTTGCTACTTTTATTTAAGTAATTTCAACTATATCTCTGATTTAATTTTGTCCTTTACTAAATGTCAGACTGCAACAGAAGATAAAAGAAGAAAAGAACAGTTCATAGGCTATCAACATAAAGCCATACTATGTAAAATGAATATATATTTTACACGCATGTCATTCCATAGTTCAATGTCCAGCAAGTCGTAACTCAAAAAATTATAAATGTTAATAATGTGCATAAAAAGGTCACCACTTCATAGCAACACAAAAACTGCTGGCCAAAAGTAGTTTTTTTTCAGGTAATTAATGATATTAGTAATAATGCCCACTTTATTGATGTCACATTGGGTTCGTGGACCCACTGGACAGTACCACCTTTGCGGTATGGCAGCTGGCCAACAAGGAGCAGGAAACAGTCTATAGTTCGTATAGGGGTACCTGTGGCAGATCGGACAGTAGCAAGGCAGGCTCGGCTGGGACTAAGCAACAGGCAGACGTCAGGCGTGGTGTAGCAGGACAGGCGGGGTATGCAGCACAGCACGACTACAGCTCAGCACGGCACTTGACCAGGATAGCACGGGATACAGGATACAGGTACGGGAAACACTGGGAACTGGAAGACACTAGGAGACCATTTTTATAGACCAAACTAGGATATGACAAACAACGCTCAGGCATGGGAGGATGGGGCTGGGACCTTCTTATAGCCCAGGGTGCTCTAGGAGCAATCAGCTCAATCTCCCACATGCGTGCACTTTGGCTTCTTAAGTCTGGACTGAGCTCGCGAGCGCACCCTGGTGGTCACTGTGGAACAAGACGGCCGTATGTGCAGAAATCTCTGGAGAGAAGGGCGTCGACTGGATGGAAGGAGTTCGTGGTCAGCGACCACGGACGTTACAATTGACTGGGGAAGTCGTAAAATATAAAAAATAACATGTATTGAAATTCAAACTACTAATTACAAATGCTCAGGGAGATTCCTGTTACAGGCTTTGTATTGAGACCTAGATGCTTCAAGTAATACCTCTGCTGATACCTACCAGACCTTAACCTCTTCCCGACAAAATCATATACATGTACATCACGGAAAGTGTCTCCTTCCTGCATCCCCACATACATGCAGGTGATGGTGTGGTCATCTGCTGGAAGGCAGCTGCGATTGATAGTTGCCCTCCTGGACTAACAACTGGGATCAGAGAAAACTCTGATCCCGGACACTATCTGGTCCCGTGAATAATGCTGATTGCGGTACTGACAAAATGAGAATGCTACCATTTGCACTACCATGTCAAACCCGACATTGCGATCCCCAGGACTGGCGATTGTCTATTGGCTGCCACTATTAACATCTGTTAGGGCATACCCTAGATGGACCCTAAAAAAATCCATGTGCATTTTATATGCACAGGCAAAAACGTAGTGTCATATAGAAATATGACATTGCATTATACTTTTAAAAAATGTTTTAAAGCAAAAGTCCCCAAATCAAGTGAAGTTTATGTCCCCCTTCCTGATTGAATAAGTAAAGATTATGTTCCCCTGCTTCCTCAGTGACATTGGGGGAGATTTATCAAGCTGTCTTATAGTAAGAATGTTTTTTGTTGCCCATAGCAACCCCACAGCTTTCATATATTAATGAGCTGAGGTAAAACCAAAGCTGAGCTCTGATTGGTTGCTATGGACAGCAGAGGACATTCTTACTATTTGACAGCTTGATAAATCTCCCCCATTAATTGCACTTTTATTATAGCTGATACAAATAAAATCGATGTCATCGAATTCATGAAACAGCACTATTTACTTGCAAACAATCTGGACTGCGAAAACTGCCATCAACCTCTGCGTTGGATCGCTCGTCGCCAATGTTCTGATGGATATTCTTGGAAGTGTATTTACAAGAACTGCGTCATCATGGGGAACCAGCAGAAAAGGCTCTTTGAAAAGTTGCACATATCTGAAAAAGTAGCTACCCATTACTTACCTCTGGTGTCTGGAAACCTCTGAAAAATAAGCTGCACAACTGACTGGAATATCCGAACGCAGGATCCAAGTTCCCTAAAGGACAAAAAAAAAATTTCAAATGAATTAATGCTTACGATTATAATTAAAATATGTATTGCTTTTCTGAAATAAAACTAAAACGTTACAATTTAGACACATATCCCATTCTTCATACTAGTAATGAATAAAAAAAAAAAGTTGTCCTTTCATGTGAGTGGAAAACGGCTCAATAAATATATAGAATACAATTTCACGTATATCGCCATTCTAAAAAAAATCATAAAAAATTGAAAGTTAACTTAAAAGTCCTCAATAAGCTATATAGGTATAAAAAACAAAAATGTATGTTTGATAGAATGTGGTGAGGCAAAAACAAAAACATTCTGCAGTTATTAAGGTGAAATATGGTTAGGTCTTTTAGGGTGAACCCCTCAACGGAAAGTCAAACGGAAACTTTAGCTTCCGTTTGCATCACCAGTCGACTGCGCTATTGATTCTGTCACAAAAACGGAAACCTGCCGGAATGGTGACAAACGGAAACCATTAGCAATGTTTCCGTCATCATTGATATCAATGGTGATGCAAACGGAAGCTAAGGTTTCCGTTTGACTTTCCGTTGAGGGGTTCACCTGACAGAAACCTCCAATGGAACCCCTGATCGGAAAGCCAACGCTGATGTGAACAGGCCCTTAACACTATTGGTTCAGGTATCACTATTACCAAGCATACTTAGTTTGGCTGTATGAACGTATAAGTGCCTGTCAGTGCCTCCTAGTTCTACTTATCTTAGGAGACATAACATCCTATCTAATCATTTTTTCCCTGAGAGCAAATTCCCTTCAACATTACAGTAGATTGTGGCCAAACATCAATCTTAACAATTGTCACTTAAAGCTATCAGCACACAAAGCCACTGCAACCTTACAAATCTACAAACATTGATCTTCACCATCCTCTAGACACATACTTTAACAGAACGCAAGGAAAATAGTCCAGTAGGTATTGGAGAAAATCTTCCCCGGAGCCGGCTTCATTCCTGTCACGGTGAGACAACCCTTTTAATGGGTATAAATTGGTGGCTGTAGGCTTCCATGTCATTACTTTGTGGTCCAATCTGGTATTACCTGTAGAAAATACCACACACCACAGGAGATAGACTCTATATTTTTAAATAAACCTCAACTTTATTGAATGTCTTAAATAAGACACCTTTTTCTGCCCCTTTCCTAAATTTATGAGACAGTCTCAAGGGGCATATAGCACCGAAACATGTCATATTTGAGACATTCAAAAAAGTTGTGACATGATTCCTCTCCTGTGATGACAGTCTCACCATTCATCCATTTTTCTTTACTTCTCACACATATATCTATCTCTATCGGAAGAACATTTTGATCATTGCCTCATTCCAAGAGGGTAAGGATCACAAATCAAAACAAAAAAACATAAAGGAATTTATTAGTTATTTATATTTATTTTTTCCCAAAATTCCGCTCTACATTGTCAATTATCACCTGGTCCGGAGATCAGTGACGGCTCATATACTGTAACTATGGCTCATTTCTACATGTTTCTGCCCAGTCTCCCAATCACGGTTCTGCCGCTTGATCTGCCAAGAGTATTGAATGCTGAAGAAGCTCTGTGTTGATTTTTTTTTTTACTTCTGTTTTAAGTCAATGTGTAGTAAAGCATAAAGAAATGCTGAAAGATGACAAGTCCATGTGAAGGAAGTAAATTGCTTCTCTAATCGGTTGTCAGTGAACAGACTATCTGGCTATTTTATAAAAGAAATTATGTAATGACGGCAAACAGGAACTTTAGATCTCATTAAGTACCAGTTGTTTACTATACCATATGGTTCATTACGCAAGGCCAGGATGTCTGGAATTATTACCGGCTAAATTGGTCCTATTGGATTTCTTTTTCTTACTTGTTAAGTTACCTGTTTCCTGTGAACCTCTGTATTTTGTCTTCCGCATTTACTACATTAATCCCTGTTATACCTGACTTTCATATTACACCTGTTTCTGACTTCCATACTTTGCTGCCAGACTTTGGTATCTGAAATCTACATTTATCAAGCACTGAGTGTAATGTACAATACCGGCTAATGACAAGAGCACCGTGCTCGATTAATCCAGGTCACAGCGCCTGTGTCTTGTCACTAATTGCGTAAACTATTAAACAATAGTAAAATATGTGAAACAGATGGAAACTCTTCTTTCAACCATGATATATATTTGAAGTATGATTTTTCACAAAACTATGACAGCCGGAGTTAATACAGATTGTAAGTGCTCATGTTTTAAACAACTTAAAGGGGTTGTCCACTTTTAGCAATTTAATATATATATTTTTTTGTATAATGAAAAGTTATAACATTTTCCTATATCCTTTCTGTATTAATTCCTCACGGTTTTGAAGATCTTTTACTTGTTGTTATTCAGTAGGATCATTCATTGCTTAATTCCCATGAATAAAATTCTCTCTGTGGTCATGTTATGGTGCTGGGATCGTTACGTGGTCATGTGATGGTGCTGGGATCGTTACGTGGTCATGTGATGGTGCTGGGATCGTTACGTGGTCATGTGATGGACACACAGGTGCTGGGATCGTTAGAAGACACGGCTCTGATACACATACTGTAAATGTAATGGCTCCTGCCCCCGTGTATCCATCACATGACCATGGACAGTATTTTATCCACTGGAAGTAAACAATGAAGGTTTCTACTGAATAACAACAAGCAGAGATCTTGAAAACTGTGATAAATTAATACAGAAAGTATGTTAGATAATTGTAGAAGATTTAATTCTACAAAAAATAACACTAACTTGCTGAAAGAGTACTACCCCTTTAAAATCCCCATCAAATGTGAGACCCTGAGTCACCCTTTTCTGTCAGATTTTTAAAGTCCAACAAAAGTTTTACCGCTCAGACGGCAGAGAAAACGAATGTCCAACGTATAGTCAATCAGAATAATGTGCCCCAATCTTTTAGCAAATAGATAATGCAAAGTCCAGTGTAAGTGCAGGTAGTTCTTCTGGTCCCTGTAGTTCCACAGAGTTGCAACTGGTCTCCCAACGGCGACAATCCTGGCAGCATGTAAACCTATAACTCCATTGTGGAAAGAAAACTGGACATACTGCAACACTCTTCGACACTGTACAATTCACGCCCCAGAGGAAGCCGGAAGGGGAAAACCCAGGGTCGGGCGAAAATGTTTGGCGTGTCACTTATGCAGTACGAATTTCATCAGTTTTTATGTATCTTTGAAATCATGTTTTTCTTGTGAATATGGAATAAAAACAAGCGTGAATTGTACAGTGTCAAAGGGTGTTGCACTATGTCTCGTTTTCTTTCCACAATGGAGTTATATGTTTACATGCTGCCAGGATTGTCGACGTTGGGAGACCAGCAGCAACTCTGTGGAACTACAAGGACCATAAGAACTACCTGCACCTACAGTGAACTTTGCATTATCTAATTCTGAAAGATTGAGACACATTATTCTGATTGACTACTATGAGTCCACTGTATTCTATGGTAGACTGTATTAGCCAAGTGGCACAATAATTATTTTGTGCCATTTGGACTGATAGTACAGTGGACCTGTCCCTGTAATATACTGCTCTGTAAAAATGGTGAGAAATCCGCTTTAAAATAAAAATAAAAAAATTACTACCATTTTCTGTATACAGCTTGCATGCAGAGCTACTGTACTGTGACTCCACGGCTACAGACTAAAACAGGAAATAAAAAGAGACACGGCGCCACATGGTGCAAAGTAAAAGTAAGATAAGGCAGGGGAGCAAACTTTGTTAGGAATAAGCTCACCTAGCCCAAAGGACACCAATGAGTGTCAGAAGAGAAGTAGGGCTGCTGCTGCCAGGTCCAGATCACATCAAACGAAGTTTGTTGTCCAGAAGATAATTTTAAAACATAAAAAATAGGACCTTCGGCGCTGCACGGATGAACAAAAAGATGGAAGACTTAGATAACCATCATGTCAAAGTTTTAATGGAAAGGGCTACACGTTTCAACACCGGACTGGTGTCTTCTTATGTTTTAAAATTATCCATGGCTACAGAGCTCAGACAAACCCCTGTGTGCCGTCTGATGCTGAAGTCATATATTACCCCTCTGCTTTCTCTTCTTGCTAATTTACATACAGCAAACAATGTAACACATGACTGCAGGACCAGACTACACATAAGATTTATCTGTAGTCTGTAGACATGGAGACACATTGGTTTGAAAAGGAGCTGTATACACAAAAGTGTAAGATTATTATTACTTTTTTACAATAATATTAGTAAAGTTGCATAATTTTTATTATTTTAGATGCGGCATCTCAATATAAAAATGTTTGCAAAGGTGGATATATCCTTTAAATAAATTATAGACCATCTCAGACAACAGAACTAATTTATTTACTTTGTCTTTATTATTTCAGGGTACATGTAGTTTAGTTGTATTTGCCTTGAAATACAGTTTGGTATACAGAACTTTAGTACGTGCATTGTATGAAAGAGTACCCTAGAAAGTCAAAGAGCAAGGCAGGGCCATTTTGGTACATACTAAACTTGAATCAAGGTTGTTTGGAGCTTCTGAGTTTTATATTGAAGGACAAAGAAAATTCAACACAAAATGTACAAAGATAAAGCATTAAAAAGGACAAGTTTATTTATATTTTTAGTATCAGTGACATATACTTTGTTGTTAGTTCTCATAATGAATCCAGAACTGAAATCCATGCCCACAATTTTTATTTCAGAATGGTGAGGTCAGACATAATGGGCGGCAAGATGATACTACTAATAGATAGTAAGGTAATGGTAAATCATCTGATACTCTTGGGCCTCATGAACAGTGCTGTCTTATGGATCCATGTTGTACGTATCTGTAATATGGCACCCGTAAACTGCTATGGCGCCCATAGAATCCTAGAAAGCTACTGTACTTCCATGTGCCTCCAGTTTTATATGGAATCTGTGAGAAACAAAATGGTGGCATGCTTCATCACGTATGGTATTACTGAGGTATACAGAACTTAGAATACAGTACCCCATGGAGGCACGATACGGTGGCACATGGAGTGCCGATGGGTCTGTAGATTAGATTATTGAGTCCCAGCACAGAACTTTGTTCGAGCCCTTACAATCTGGCAATTCCGCTGGTCTTGATTTTATTTTTAGAAAAAAGTAAACCAGAGGGCAGTTGGGCAGTGAAGCATTAGCATTAAAAAACATGAAAATACAACTTTGATCGTTATTTTGGATTGTAGGTGGGGGATATAAAAATGGGCCTTGGGATGATCTACAATCCAGCAGTATAATTGGGTATTAAAACATCAAATCTTCTAGAAAATTTGCCACTCCCCTTGTCAGTCCAATATCTGCATTGTTCAATATTAGATAAGAAAATATTGTCGCGATCTGTGGGTATGTTGACCCACTAGGCCGCACTACCGTAGCGGGGAGGCAGCTGTCCAAACAACAGAGTACCCAATAATATAAAGTCCAGCACAAGGGTGCCCGACACTAGTCCAGACAGTCGCAGTGGCTGGGCACAGATGGTACTTCAGACGGCAGATGATGCAAAGCGTGGCAGATGACACCAGGCGTGGTGTAACACACCAGGGTGGTCATGGGCTAATTGTTAATTATTTTAATGTGCGTGCGCTGGCCCTTTAAGGCTGGCACGAGCGTGCGCGTGCACGCTATGGGACACAGCCAAACAGAGCAGAAGTGAGTACTGGTGTCTCCTGGGGAGGAGATACGGCCCAACTCTCACTAATCCATGGGTGCGGCCGTTGGAGGGGTGAGTAATCCCGACGGTCCGTGGCCATGGGCGCTACAAATATGTCTATGGTCAAAGGAGGTAAAAAAAAAGATTGGAAGGCTGAGGATCCCAGCAAGCAAGTCCAGGGAATTCAACTGGAAATGTATAGTATCCCCTTAACCCCCAATTCTCACAGAAAAATATATAATCTATGACATGCTTTTGGGCATAGAACAAGTTACGCTTAAGCATATAGTTACTACTAATACACCCAAATCTTTAGCCTACCTACCTCCCAGCTTTAGGCTAACATTTTGTCTCACTTCCAGTTGGCACTATATTGAGAAGAAAAAGGAGCAAATCTCCTTAAGGTCAATTCCAATACAAAAGTTCTTAAAATTGCTAAAATAAAATGCTTAAGAAAAAGTTTTCCTCCCCATTCTGAGTTTCCCTCCTATCAAGCCTCAAGATAGAAAACAAATTGTACCATGTGAAGAGCTTTCTCCTGTACGTATGCCCCCTGCTGTGTAATGCATTAAGTATACCAAGAAGAAAAGGAGGTAAAAACTGCTCGAAATCATTTTTGTTTTATCAGAAAAACAACGATGGACAAAAATATGGACCTAGAGTACAAAGGAAAAAAGACTGCCCTATCTGTAGTAGGATATTTTGTATCCCTTTATCTATAAATTGAAGCTGTCTGTCGAACAGACAGAAAAGTTCTCAATTCTCACCAACAAAGATGTATAAAGATAGAACACGTACCCTGTAGTTTAAAGAATATGTAGTATCTTTGCAAAAATGTGTAAAAAGTTTACATCTCAGCCCATTTATGACATCATGTTTCTAGATTAAAGCCCTGCAGATATAAAAGTTGTACGATGTTAATTGTAGTAAAAAGAGATACATTGGACAAGTCAGTTTAATGGTGAAAATAAATCCTATTGAGATAAATTACGGTAATTTAGTTGATTAGGGAATATGATGTCTATGCATATTTTTATGGAAAATAATTTGAATATAACTGCAGTATACAGGGAGATTCAAAAAGGATGGTGCAAAATTACAGCCTCGGTATTCATAACCGAGAGAACATAACAAAAATGTATTAACATGAAAAGACGCACTAACTATCCGACGTTTATCTATACACTACAAATGTTCAAAGTGATTTCCATTGGTGACACGGCAGATGTCGAGGCGTAATGTCCAAATGGAAAGGTGGCGGTGTACTATCCTGCTTATAAGACTACATTTGGCAGCTCTTCCACTATCTGTGGCATAAGCCATTCCTTTAACATGTCCAGGTAGGAGTGGCCAGTGACAGAATCCTCGGCAAAAAAGAAGGGACCACAGACTTTGCACCTGCTCATTGCACACAACACGTTTATTTTGGGCGAGTCCCCCGTGTGCTCGATAAGAGCTATGGTTTTTCTGAGCCCCAAATTCTAACATTGTGGTGATTGACCTTCCCACTGAGGTGAAAGGTAGCCTCTTCACTGAACACCAGCCTGTCAGCGAATTTGTCCTGTTCCAATCGGCCCTGCAAGTCAATGCAAAAGTCACCATTTCAGTTTGTCATCTGGTTTTCTCTCCTGAAGAAGATGTAATATGTATGGCTTACAATGCAGACATTTTTGTAACATATGCCATATTGTGGTTTGTGGCACAGTAGTTCCATACTAGTCACACTGGTCAACTTTCTAGGTCTACGCTCGTACGCAGCTTGAATCCTATTCACTGTCTTTTCCGAAGTCTTTGGGCGGCCCGGACTTTTCCCAAGAATTAAACACCCAGTGGTTTTGAATTGTTCACCCAATGTGAAATGCAGTTTCTATGCGGAGCACATTTACCATATTTATTCTGAAAGTTTCGCTGTACTGTCACAACAGACGCCGTTCTTACAAATTCTAACACGCAAAAAGCCTTTTCTTGCTTTGATGTCACCATCTTATGTCACACTGTGTAAGAACATTTCAAATTTGGCTCATGAAAATGAAAGCTGTGCTGTGATTGGTTGCTGTGGCAACTAAGCCCGTTTTGCTTTCAGTCACTGGCCATTTATCACTGATGTTACTTTAACGACAGGCCTTTACCTTTGCACCATCCTTTTTTTGAATCACCCTGCATTGATATAATTCTCGTAGTTGCATCAAGGTACAGAACATTTTCACGAGTCTTAAAGGTGTATTCCGGTTATAACAAATTATAATCTATCCACTGGATAGATGTTAAATGATAGATCAGTGGGGACCCAACCACAGGGACCCCCCACTAATCGCCAGAATGGGTGTTCTGTGTCCCCCGTTTCCTCCAGCCATAAGACTGGTTGCCTGGAAGAGTTGAATAGAGTGGCAGTCCATTCAACTCCTCATGGCAAGCAATCTTGCAGCTGCATACCAATATATGCCCATGTTGATGCATATCTGGGGTGATAACTGCCAGCTGAATAACTCTTGGCCAGCAGCTATCTGACATTTATGGCCATCTTTTTGTTACAGAAGCAGCTCCTATGACCTTGACCTGAGCACAGTCACGTCAACCCTCACTCATTCCTTCTCCCACTACCTAGAAACTCTCCAAAATTATTCAAAGAGTCATTTGCTACTCTTTGGTTTTAAAATGGCTCCAGTAGCTTATATAATAGGCATAATTCTCAAATGTAGTCAACAATTACGAGTGGAGTTTCCCTTAAGAGTAAGCTAACTATATATTGCCCTATAATGGCACCAAATTAATGTCCCCAAAAGGGCCTGTATGGAGAAGAGAAGAAATGCACTGCATCCTAACTTTGAAACAGAGCGGATATCAAATATGGTGTGACCCCTCTTGGCTCTGTTGAATGGCTGGGAGGGCTCAAAGGGGAAAAGGGGCAGAGGTATCAGTTATTCTCCCGTCCCCTCATTGGCCCCTGCAAAAGTTTCCATTATTTGGGCGTTTGTAAATTGCCCTTAAATAAAGGGGCCTGTTCTAGTAAAAGTTGCTGACGGAGGACCAGTGTTCTAACCTAGCAAGTAATATATAATGCCTATATATATATATATATATATATATATATATATATATATATATATATAAAAAGTCTATGAGACTATATTCATCTATTGCCAGGGTAAGCTGAGATTAGTACGGCTCGCCTGTTTAGAAACCACTAAGTGTCCAAGAGTATGTAATTGTAATAATATAAGCATTAATATAAAGCTGGGAATTTAAATGTTGCTTTCAAATGGTTAAATTTTCCGCTCACCTCTGTTCCCCCTCCCTTAATCCCGGCTTCTTGCCAGCAGACAGACACCATAAGTACAAAAGGGGTAGAAGCAGCATGTTCTATGTCGCTTCCAATTAGCAGATTCTTTCATCTCTCTGCAGGTTTTTTTTTTTCCTTTCCGGCAGAAATCAATGGAGGGTGAGATTTCTTAGGCCGTTGATGCAGGCTGTCTCTGAACTGGTTTAAAAATATGTGTTTCCCCCATAAGAGCCAGGTATGCATCAGTCAGTATAGCAGACACCATATCTGAAGTTTGACCTAACACTTCTGTTGCTCCTATGTAGCGCTTGCTTTAAATCCTTAAATGGCAGTAAAATTTGATTACCCACTGCGTATTGTTGAAGAAAGTGTCTAACAGTCCTCACAGACATAGGCTAATTGTTTGAGCCGTTACATTTCAAAGACATTATTAGCTAAAGATAATTAACTTCTATGCTGCAAATTGAGATATTTGGAGCTAATCCTGACGTGTCTGCAGTAATGGATTAAAACTACCCATAGGCCCTGAACAATGTTCAAAGCAAGGCCCCCACTCTACATATTTATTTGTGCTTGATCGTCTACAACTACAACACTCCTTATTACTAAATATGCTCTTTAACCCAAATAAGAACCAATATATTATCCTATATTTTAACTGGTCATACACATATATATTAATATATTAAAGGGGTTTTCACACAACACAGACAACCCCTTTAATATGAGTACGTAGCGATCAGCTGATTCCCGGGGGTCCGCTTCCAGAAATCCTGGGCAAACATTTGATTTTGCCGGGTGAGGTCGTGGCAAGCCCACTAGCCTCTGCTTTTTACAGTAAAGGGAAATAATATTTATCCTCAGTGGTGTCATTAGGGCATGACACCAGATGCACATGCCCAGTGTTACTTTGCCCGTTTCACCAGGTATCGTTGGCTGAAGATTGGTGATCTAAAGGATGTAGATACAATTCAATATTAGCTAACAGGGAAGCTGCCGCGGGCATTAGGTTACAACAGTTTCCCCATCTCTTTGAATTAGCTGAGGTTGGAGACAACTATGACTATAATTAATGCTATAAGTATCCCACACATTCATGTCAGGGCAAATTATTTGAGAGTGGGGTTAAAGTAGGACAAAATGTTGCATGACAGATAGCACTACATAATATTCCCTAGTGAGATGATTAATGCCCCCAGCCTCCTCCTGGCAACCAGTGCCCCTATATGCGCCAAAGGTTTGCAGGTCTCTCAAGTAATAGCCCTGTCTTTTATATCTAAAATAAATAGTATATATTTTATACTAATCAAGCGTAGCATTTCTTTGCTCTCTAGGTTTTCAAATCATTTATGGCACTTAAGTTTTAATGTAGGTTAGCACCACAATACAGCTTTGAACGCTAAGCTTCTGCCCTATCTTTCACCCAGCCCACCATGACTGCAAGATTACCACCAGCCAGCCAGGACCGCAAGTGTTGGTGGCATGAAGGATTAACCTGAATCAGTGTTTTTATTGAACTTCTCCTTGATTATGATGACGTTGCATGACCATGGCAACAAGTTGCTGCCTACAACGGTGAAGTCCCTATGGATTAAACATAACAATGGTTGGCAGTGTTTGGTTTTCAACATGTAAAAACAGGGAGCAAGGGGAAGAAGTAGCTGTTTTATTGCGTTTATACTAATTTTGAGTTGTGAGCCCTACTAGAGACTGGGATTGATATGTGTGATTACAATTTATGTACAGTGCTGCCAAATATGTTGCCATTATAAAAGCAATGGAAAATGAATAAATAACAAGTACCATTGTCAATGCTTAGAATCACAATGCCAAGCTATTAAAGGAGTTGTCACCGGATAGGTCATCAGTGTATTATCGGTGCGGTTCCGATATCCAGACCCCACACCAATCAGCTGCTCTGGCTGCCTCTGGGAACCAGACATCCATGACGGAACCAAATAGCTTCGGCCACTGAATAGCGGCCGAGCTGCAATACTGCAGCTCTGCTCCTATTCATGTGAATAGGAGCAGAGCTGCAGTTCTGCAGCATGGCCGCTATGCAGTGTACGGAGCCAACTGCATCCGACACCGTACACTGCATACTGTGCAATAACATCCGATGCCCGCAAGCAGCCGGAACAGCTGATCGATGCGGGTTCCGGTTGTCGGACCCGCACCAATCATATACTAATGACCTATCCAGTAGTGGACAACCCTTTTAACAGCTTGACCAAAGTGAACATAACAAGGAGTTATAGGGGTTGCGCAGGATTAGAAAAGGGGCCTGCTTTTTTATCCCAGCAACCGCGCCACTCGCCACTCTTGTCCACAGTCTGTGTCTTGTATTGCAGTTAAGCCTCATTCATTTGAATTGCAATACCAGACACAGCCCATTGCCAAGAGTGACGTTGTTTCTGCAAAAAAATTATGGACAACCCCAATTCATTTTGTTTTTAACAATATTTTTTATCTTAGCTGTTATATCATTATTCTACTGTATATTCATATAGCACTTACATATTACTGGAATTGGTCCCGAAACCAACATAGGATATTACGTAAAAACTAGCGCTCACTATGAAGTTATTCATAAAAATCTAGTAAACTCTTCTATATGGTGAAAGATAAAGTGGGTATCTGAATGATTCCAACGTGAATACAGGAAGAACATGTAAATGGTGCCCTAGGCAGATGTGGACCGGAACCAAAGGCAACGATGCTAAAACCATTCCCGCATTATACAACATGGCAGGTGCAGAATTTCCTAAAGACACATCTAAATAACAAAACAACACAGATCGAACCCGCCAGGCCTAAAGGTCTAAGTTTATCTCAGGACTAAATAGCATACAGTGATATATTATTCAAAAATACTGAGAGCTGGTGTAGTGTCCCATAAAGGGAAACTGCTAACAATGAGATTGTAGGCCAATGGAAGGTTAATGCAGCCTAGTGATTTCATGGGGTAACCGACTGCAGCTGCTCTGCCTTTGGTACAGGACTGACCTATGTCACCCCAGCATCTAGAACAATAAAAAACAAATTCCGAAGGATGAGAGGCTAAAACAGAATTGACTTTGTCCTTTCAGAAACCACTTTGGAGCGGCACCTAAAGACACAGCAATGTGTTCATGTGTAAATTATTTGCACAAAATACAATTTGCTTTGCTAATGGGTTCCTTTATTTCCTTTGGACATTTTGTACAAGAAAAGTTTTCAGAAATCATTCCAGCCCAGGCGTTCCTATATTTCTCACTTCAGTAATTAATGCCTGAGGTTAAAGTCTTATCGGAGCTGAAATAATCTCGTATGAAGGAAACGCGCTCTCATGTATAATGTTACTAAGTAGGGGTTAAAATATTCAGAAATGCCTGAAATACATTGAAAAATTAGAAGAGGGATTTTACCACAGCTTTGACTGTAAGGCCTCATTTACACGAGCGTGTGCGTTTTGCGCGCGCAAAAAAACGCTGCGTTTTGCGTGCGCAAAAGGCAATTGACAGCTCCGTGTGTCATCCGTGTATGATGCGTGGCTGCGTGATTTTCGCGCAGCCGCCATCATAGAGATGAGGCTAGTCAACGCCCGTCACTGTCCAAGGTGCTGAAAGAGCTAACTGATCGGCAGGAACTCTTTCAGCACCCTCGACAGTGAGTTCCGATCACAATATACACCAACCTGTGAATAAAAAAAGACGTTCAAACTTACCATGAACTGCCTGCTTCCTCCAGTCCGGTCTCCCGGCCGTTGCCTTGGTGACGCGTCCCTCTCTTGTCATCCGGCCCCACCTCCCAGGATGACGCGGCAGGCCATGAGACCGCTGCAGCCTGTGATTGGCTGCAGCCTGTGCTTGGCCTGTGATTGGCTGCAGCCTGTGCTTGGCCTGTGATTGGCTGCAGCTGTCACTTGGCCTTAATTGTCATCCCGGGAGGTCGGACTGGAGGAAGGAGCCGGGACTTATCGGTAAGTCCGAACTTCTGTTTTTTTTTACACGTATATGTATATTGTGATCGAAAGTCACTGTCCATGGTGCTGAAACAGTTTAAGTCTTTGAGCACCGTGGGCAGTGACTGTCTCCTGACGTCGCGTACCCGAACATTTTTTGCCGGGTTCGGTCAAAACGAGTTCGGCCGAACCCGGTGAAGTTCGGTGCGCTCATCTCTAATTTGACACTCCGTTTGGATGTTTGTAACCAGAAAAGCACGTGGTGCTTTTCTGTTTACATTCATCCTTTTGACAGCTCTTGCGTGATTTTCGCGCAAGCAACGCAGGACCGTCCGTGTGGCATGCGTTGTTTTCACGCACCCATTGAAGTCAATGGGTGCGTGTTGCGTGAAAAACGCAAGAATATAGAACATGTCGTGAGTTTTACGCAACGCACTCACGCAGCGCAAAATTCACGCATCGTCTAAACAGCCCCATAGACTATTATAGGTGCGTACGACACACGTGAAAAGCACGCGCGTCGCACGCGCGTATAATACGCTCGTGTAAATGAGGCCTAAATCTGGGATGGTTTCTGAGAATAACCCGATTATTTAATTTTTAAAGGGGTGTCGTGAGCTGCTGTCATAGCAGAAAAGGCTACGGGATCGTGCACGTGGGCATATTACAGCTCTATACAACCTCCAAGTAATACAGCACTTATAACAGAATATGGGACCCTCCTGTTCCCCCGATTTTATACCGGGTTTTTTTACTGTCAGATTTAGGCCCTGTTCACACGGAGTATTTTTCAGCCAGAAAAAATCCTGAAGGAATTTTGAGGCAGATTTTGACCTGCCTGCACTTTTTTGCTGTTGCTTTTGCTGCGTTTTTGCTGCATTTTTTGCCCACAGCCATTGAGGACCGCGGGCAAAAAACTCCACCATAAAAACACTTTTTCTGCGACCCATTTATTTCAATGAGAGGTCAGAGGTGGAACCGTGGCAAGAAAGGACATGCCGCTTTTCTTTCCCGCGAGCAGCTAAATGCCACTCGGGGCAAAAAAAGCCTCTGCCTCCCATTGACATCAAGGACCAGCACCTATCTCTCAGCTGTTTGCGTAGCATCCTTAGGAATCATGCGCGCCCACCTCTCCATTCATTCCACATTGGGTGACCCCCGTTTCCTAGATAGATGTGGTTCCCAGAGTCATTTACTGCATATTCTGTGGAGGTGGGCATAACCCTTTAAGGAATTTGGCCAGGAAAGGCGAGATAACTATGAAAAAAAAAGGTGGTCCAGGAGATCTTGCTGCCATTTGATGTCAGTAAGATATATGTACACTTATAATTACCATAAGGAAAGGTTAATTCCTGTATAAGGACCATCTTTAAAATTATTGAAGTGGCTTGTGCCAATTCACTCATTCTGTTATCTTTAGGGCACTGCTGAAGCCTATAGACCAGTAAGACGTAATTCCCCTTATAAATCTACGTACGGTGAAGCAGTTGTTTATTCTGTCATGTTCCCGTGCAGTAGGATGACCGGAGTAGGAAAGAGAATACCGGTAGTAACCTGAGGCTCGGTCAGTCATAGCATTATAGTATAAGGAAGTAGAAGCATCATTATACTGGTAAAGTTACCAAAGCTTTAGTTTTGCCTTCTACAATGGGACATAATGGTTCCTAGACAGCTGTCCGGCATATTAATGTCCCTAATTGCCTTATTTATAAATGTTACCAGTCACTTGGAGGATTTGATGCTCCATGTGGGTTCACAGCAGTCCAGCAGGAACTGTTAATTCTGATAGAGTGGTCCTATAAGTCATCCTATCAGTACTTTCAGTACTTCCCTTCAGAAGATAGAAAGCACTTCTTAAAACTGTATGCCCAGTAGCGGGAAGTGGAATCAAGAGGGATCAAATAAGCCACTATAATACCTGTCACCTGCAGACATCCAGCAGCCCATAACATATCCTTAAAGGCTATAGACACCTTTAAAAGGCATTTATGTATATATATATATATATATATATATATATATATATATATATATATAAAAAGTTCAGTCAGTGTGTTTGGTGCAACTTTATAATTGTTTTTTATTAAGAACTATTGTAAAGGATCTGCCAGACACAACTTCTGTGTCGACGCCCATAGGTAATCAGTCTGCACCTGCTTCTATGTCTGTGAGACTGACTCCATCTTCCACCACCCAGGATGGCAGGCTTAGGAGTGGGAGAGCCTATCACAGCCTGTCCAGACGGAGCTAGCTCCCGCCCTCTGTCTATTTATACCTGCCTTTCTTGTTCCTCCTTTGCTTGTGATTCTTCTCTGTTTGTTTCCTGGCCCTGCTGCAGCTTCTTGAACTACTTATACTCTGCTTGTGATTGACCTTGGCTTTTCTGACCACTCTTCTGCTCTGCGTTTTTGTACCTCGTTCATCTCCTGGTTTGACTCGGCTCGTTCACCTCGCTTGTTGTTCACGTTGTTCCCGTGGGCAACTTCCCCATTTCCCTGGCTTCTTTGTACCCTTGTCTGTTTGTCTGTCGTGCACCTATTGAGTGTAGGGACCGTCGCCCAGTTGTACACCGTCGCCAAGGGCGGGTCGTTGCAATAGGCAGGGACTGAGTGGCGGGTAGATTAGGGCTCACTTGTCTGTTTCCCTACCCCGACATTACAACTATTTTTAGTTTTTTAAATACAGCGGACGTCAGTATTAGGGTATGTTCACACGCAGTAGCAAAATATGTCGCGTTTTTTGCGGCGTATTTTACGAACGTTATTGGAGCTGTTTTTCAATGGAGCCAATGAAAAATGGCTTCAAAAACGTCCCAAGAAGTGACATGCATTTCTTTGGCGCAGGCGTCTTTTTACGCGCCGTCTTTTGACAGCGATGCGTAAAATTACACCTCGTGGGAACAGAGCAATGTAAAACTCATTGAAAGCAATGGCCAGATGTTTTTCGGCATAATGGAGCCGTTTTTCAGGCGTAATTCGAGGCGTAAATCGCCTGAATTATGTCTGAAAACAGTGCGTGTGAACATACCCATATTTTGAATAAATGCTTGTTTATTTGGCTACACATTTCGACGTCAAAATGATTATTTCATTGGGCATTGCCTGGTTAGCTTGATAAAGACATCATTTTGGAAGTCAGTAAACGCCGACGGCAGCCAAAGGGGCCCAGTGCTTAGCTGAATGCTTCTGCTCCATCAATCGAGCTACCTGTGGGAGTGTCAGCATTCAGACTCCCACCAGAAAGTAATTAATTATAATAAGCAAAGATTTTTTTATGGATAAGTGAAGTAGACAGGTCTATGTTAGGGTATGTTCACATGCAGAGTCAAAAACGGCTGAAAATTACGGAGCTGTTGTCAGAGAAATCAGCCTCTGGTTTTCAGCCAATTTTGAAGCTGAAAAAGTTTTTTGAAGCGTTTTTTCTAGACGTTTTTGGAGCTGTTTTCCCATTGACTATGAAAAACAGCTCCAAAAACGGCTCAAGAAGTGAGATACTCCTTCTTTTTATGAGGCGCTTTTTTATGCGCCGTTTTTTAAAAAGGCGGCGTGAAAGAAACGCCCCGTCTGAACGAAAAACTGTTTTTCCCATTGAATTCAACGGGCAGATGTTTGTAAGCGTTCAGCTACCGTTTTTTATGGCGTTTTTATGGCATTTATGCCCCGAAATAAAGCTGAAAAAACAGCGTGTGAACATACCCTTACTGTCAATGAATAGCAATGCAGCTTTATTTGGTAGTAATGTTTAAGAGCTTTCAAGTGTTTTACTAACAGATTTAGCAAAATGTGGTATTAAAATAAGTTTGGGTGAAAACAAAATCATTAAAATGTAACTGCTGGCAAGAGGACTGGTGGATAAATATAGAGAAGGCTGGCCAGCTAGACTGCTGTTGTTACTTTGTGCGAGGTAGAAGTCAACACAGGAGAATTGGCAAGTAAAAAGTTATTTTGCTTCCGTTAAAGTACACACAGAATCGTTAGCTTTAATTATTCTAATATATCTACTTCAGGCATAATATATATGAAACTGGAAGTCGAAATTGAGTGTTGGCCTTAGGAGAGCTATTGCTTCACAAGCTTCATTCGGGCAGGTTTTATTTGCATGTCTACAGAGAAGAAATTGATCCTTATTCAGCTTCTCAACAAATCTATTATTCAAGTTGGAGGCCCTCTTATCTACCCCGCTAAAGCCGGGGCCAGTTTTAGGGGGTGGCTAACTTGGCAATAGCCCAGGCCCCCATCTCCTAGGGGACCCTCTAGGATGGGAACCATATGAACAAATTAAAATCAATCAGTATTTTTTGCTGTTTATGGTGGTATTATTTGGGAATAGAATTGTAGTATGATGTGGGAGGTATATGGCTCTGTTCACACTGAGTTTTTTGCCGCGTTTTTTGCCGCGGAAACCGTGGCAGAAAACGGCCGAAATTGACCCCCATTGATTTTAATGGGAGGTAGAAGCGTTTTTTACCGCGAGCAAAAAAAACGCACAGGGAAAAAAGAAGCGACATGCCCTATCTAACGCATTTTCCGCCTCAAAAAGCCCATTGAAATCAATGGTAGACTGAAATAAACTCGATTTTTGACGCGTTTTTTGTTGCGTTTTTCGGAAAAAAACGCTTGCGGTTATTCCATCTTTTCTATTGAAGAGATAGCTTAAAAAAAGCGGCAAAAATAATGGCAAAAACTGCGTAAAAAACGCGTGTGGTGCAAAACCACTTAAAAAAAACGGAGCTGATTTTTCCAGGCAGAAGTTTCTGCCTGCAAAAAACTCTGTGTGAACATACCCTAAGACAGTATTATGTGGGCTGTTTAAGTAAGTATCATTTGTAAAATACCTATTAATTGAGCAATATATGGCACTATTGTGTGGGCTGTATTTGGCAGGATTACTTTGCTTGTTGCCCAGGGCCCCATTTTCTACAAAACCGTTCTTGCCTAAAACTTTACTCATACAGTCGTCTTTTTTTTTTCACTAAACAAGTAGGAGAAGCTCTTTCTTGCTGTGGTAGGTTTATGTATGTTTATATGACATGATCAAAGTGGTCAAGCCAAGAAAATGCCTGCTTGCCTATTGCTGCTTATACCAAGCTACAGTGGATATATACCAGAGTTAACCAACAACAAGATATATGTACAAAATCTACTAAAAAATATAAGACATTAAGGTAGATTTATTAATAATGGCTTGAGAGTTAATATAAACCAAACATATTTGCAATTGTGAACCAATACTTTGTAAATCGCCAAATTAGGCCTCAATTTCGCATTGTACTCTTTCAATCCTGAGCCTGGTCAAATGTCCAGACAAAATTTTAGGGCCACATGTAGGGTGTTTCTAAAACCAGGAAACACAGTATAATAATTAGAGAGCTGTCTTGTTATGGTGGCACAAGCTGGGCACCACAAATTGGCATATCTATGGAAAATTTTCCTTGTTCACTCTGCAACATCGAGTGCACACTAATTTCTGCAATATACCTGCGGGGTTAACATGCTCACTACACCCCTAGTTGAACACCTTCAGGGGTATAGTTTCAAAAATGGGGTCAGTTCTGGGGGGTTTAGACTGTTTTGGTCCCACAGTGGCTTTGCAACTGCGACATAGCGACCAGAAACCAATCCAGCAAAATCTGCACTCCAAAAGCGAAATGGAACTCCTTCCCTTCTGAGCCCTGCCGTGTGCCCAAACAGCAGTTTATGACCACATATGAGATATTGCAGTACTCAGGAGAAATTGCTTTACAAATGTTGGGGTTCTTTTTTTACCTTTATTTGTTGAGCAAATGAAAAATTTTGAGCTAAAGCTACGTCTTATTGAAGAAAAAGGATTTTTTTTTATTTTCACTACCCAATTCTAATAAAATCTATGAAACACTTGTGCAGTCAAAATGCTTACTACACCCCTAGATGTATTCCTCAAAGGGGGTAGATTCGTAAATGGGTCAATTTTGGGTAGTTTCCACTGTACTGGTACCTTAGGGGCTTTACAAAAGCGAGATGGTGCTGTCACGAGTATGTGGACCCACTGGGCCGTACCGCTGAAGCGGGATAGCAGCTGGCCAACAGAGTACCAACTCAGTATATAAATAGTCCAAGCACAAGGATACCTGTAGTGGTTCAGACAGTAGCAACGGCTAGGCACAGATGGGACCTTGACAGCAGACACCAGACGTGGTGTAACACAGCAGGCGGAACCTGGTGGCACAACACGACTCCAACAGGTTTAAGGCACAGGAACAAATAGCACGGGATACAGGGCACAAGTAGGAGGGCACGGAAAACAGGATAACACTAAGGGACCATTTGCAAGACTAACACGGGTAAACACAACAACGCTCAGGCAATTGGCAAAGGAGCAGGGCCCTTCTTATAGTCCAGGCTGATCATGGGCTAATTAACAATATTTTACATGTGTGCACACTGGCCCTTTAAGGCTGGGCGTGAGCGTTCACGTGCACTCTGCGGTACACAGTAGAGCAGAGCGGAAGTGAGTGCTGGCGTCTCCTGGGGAGGAGATGCGGGCCAGTGTTTACAAGACCATGGCTTCGACCGTCGAGGGGTGAGTAATCCCGATGGTCCGCGGCCATGGACGTTACAAGTGCCCAGAAACCAATCAAGCAAAATCTGCGCTCCTTCCCTTTTGAGCCCTGTTGTGTGCCCAAACAGAAGTTTATGACCACATATTGTGTATTACCGTACTCGGGAGAAATAGATTTACAAATTTTGTGGTTCTTTGTTTCCTTTATTTCTTGAGAAAATGAAAAATTTGGAGCTAAAGCTACGTCTTATTGAAAATATTTTTTTTTATTTTCACTGGCCAATTCTAATAAAATCTATGAAACACATGTGTGGTCAAAATGCTTACTACACCTCTAGATGAATTTTTCAAGGGGTGTAGTTTCGTAAATGGAGTCACTTTTGGGTAGTTTTCACTGTACTGGTACCTTAGGGGCTTTGCAAAAGCGACATGGTGCCATAAAACCATTCCAGCATAATCTGTACTCCAAAAGCCAAATGGCACTCCTTCTCTTCTGAGCCCTGCTGTGTGCCCAAACAACAGTTTATGCCCACATATGGGGTATGTAATATCCATGGACGTGGGCTGTCAGGTTTACTCACCTCCTGACGGCCGCAGCCATTGTTCAGTGAGCGCTGGCCCACATCTCCTCCTCAGGAGATGCCAGCGCTCACTTCCGCTTCACTCTGCCATATCCCGTAGGCCGCACTTTAAGGGCCAGTGCGCGCACCTGAATTAAAGAATAAAATTAGCCCATGAACACCCTGGACTATAAGAAGGGCCCTGCCCCTTCCTGCATTGCCTGAGCATTGTTGTCGTTACCTATGTTTGTCTCTGCAAATGGTTCCCTAAGTGTCTTCCAGTTCCCAGTGTTCCCGTTCCTGCTACCTGTAACCTGTATCCCGTATTATACTGGTCAAGTGCCGTATAGAGTTGGAGTCATGCTGTGCTGAGTACTACGCCTGTCCTGTTACACCACGCCGTGTGTCTGCCTGCTGCCAAAGTCCCATACGAGCCTGTCTTGCTACTGTCCGAATTTACCACAGGTACACTTATTTGAAATATAGACTTTGACCTGTGTCCTATTGGCCAGCTGCCATACTGTTAAGGCTGTATGGCCCAATGGGTCCACGCACCCTACGTGACAGGGTACTTCCGTACTCCAGAAAAGTTACTTTACAAATGTTAGGGGGCTTTTCTTTTTTATTCCTTGTGGAAATTGTTTGTTTTTAGATAAACCTACATCTTATTGGAAAAAATTTAAATATTTCATTTTCGCGTCCAAATTCTAATAAAATCTAGGAAACACCTGTGGGGTCAAAATGCTCACTACACCCCTAGATGAATTCCTTAAGTGATTGCAGTTACTTTTTTTGGATGTTCTCTTTGTTTTGATATCACAAGACCTCGTTAAACCTGATATGGTGCCTAAAATATATTCTAATAAAAAGAAGGCCCCAAAATCCTCTAGGTGCTCTTTTGATTCGGATGCCTGTGCTTCAGACTTTTAGCACACTAGGGCCACATGTGGGATATTTCTAAAAACTGCAGAATCTGGGCAATACATATTGAGTTGCGTTTCCCTGGTAAAACCTACTGTGTTACAGAAATATATTAATTAACTATGAACTTCTGCACAAAAAAATTAATTTGTAAATTTCACCTCCACTTGTTTTGAATACTTTGAGGGGTGCAGTTTTTTAAAATGGTGTGACTTTTGCGTAGGCCCCTCAAAGCCACTTCATAACTAAACTGGTCCTTGTAAAAATACCCTTTTAAAATTTTCTTGAAAATGTGAGAAATTTCTGCTAAAGTTGTAAACCTTGTAACGTCCTAGAAAAATAAAAGGATGTTCAAAAAATTATGCCAATCTAAAGTAGACATACGGGAAATGTTAATTAGCATCTATTTTGTGAGGTATTACTATCTATCATACAAGCAGATACATTAAAATGTACAAAAAAAATGTAAATTTTTGCAAGTTTTCGCTACATTTTTGTGTTTTTCACAATTAAATACTGAATGTATCGATCAAATTTTACCACCAAAGTAAAGTCCAATGCGTCACGAGAAAACAATCTCAGAATCGCTTGGATAGGTAAAAGCATTCCAAAGTTATCACCACATAAATTGACACGTCAGATTTGAAAAATAAGGAAGGTCAAAAGTGGCTGCAGCGGGAAGGGGTTAAGGTTGGTTGTCAACCCTATGCTAATGAGTGAAGTAAGTAGAGGTCAGAGATTCAACTAGGCTTTCCTTCACCTGGGGCAAAGAATGAATTTGCTGCCCTAGCCTTTTATCTAAATAAACTTGCCAACTCAGAATGGTTTGCTGGCGCCCCAAGCACCCAGTCCCCGGCTGTCTCTCTCCACTCCCACAGTGTACTCTCCTGTCCCTGGTGTCTCCTATGTTCAGGCCATTGCTGTGGCCACACTGCCGCTCTCCTTCTAATCCTCAGCCTGTCATTCGTGTGCACAAGCTGTCTACTCCCTTTCTCAAGATATAAAAGTTACCCTTCCCCTCTGCTCCTGATCAAGTTGGTACTACCACTGTTGTTGTTAGTGCTTCTACTTGAACTAGTTATTGGATTATCATTACCAACATCTTGTATGCCAGCTGCACTGACCTTCTGTTTGTCTTCCATTATGACAGTATTGCGCATGCCCTGACCTTCGGCCTGTCTTACCGCGAGTGAATGTCTGCTGCCTGCCCTGCCCTGCTATTCCTGACCATCACTATTGCCTTCTGCCTTTGGTATTGTGTTCACATCAGCCATTGGCAATGGTGTCTACTCTGGAGGTAGCGACCTGGGGATTCCTAGCAGTCAAGGCAAGGTCTCCGTATGGAGATAAAGGGTGAAAACCTAGAAATCCCTTAGTGCTCCAGATTAGCCCCACACCATATCCATTGGCAACACAGTGGGTTTACACCATCCTCTGCCGTCTCGTGACACCAGGTAGCATGTAGATATTGTTTTCTTTGGTCACTATAATCCACACAAGGTCCCCATGACAACACTGCATTTTTTTGATGAGTCAGAAGAGGTCATGTTGTTGTCACGTATTCTGGTCAGGCTTTGGACTTGTAAATTCAAATGATCACATCTAAGGCCTCATGCACACGACCGTGCCCGTAATCACGGGCCTCGATTGCGAGCACGGCCGCCGCATTTTCGGAGCATAGCCCGCAAAAAACGAAAAGTAGGACATGCTCCATAATTCACAGCATGGTTCTACGGAAAGGTGTCCGTGGCCAATAGAACCTGGCGTGTCCATAATTGCGGACCGTATTGCGGTCCGCAATTACGGAGATTTTTTACGGTCCTGAGCATCGGGCCTCAATGTGTGCTAAGGGGGCTTTTTTAATTCTCGTCTGATTGGTCTCCAACTGCACAATCACAGCCGCCCAATTCTCTCTATACTTGATTTGTACGATTAGTGCATGGTAGGAAGGGGGCGCTGAGCATGATGAGCACCTTCAGTACTCTGTTCAAGAGCCAGGACACAGGAGATATCGCTGAAGCCTATAGACCACCAGAGAAGCAAATATTAAACCCTCTATTACTCTAGACCACCAAGGAAGCAAACGTTACTTATATAGTGCTAACATATTCCGCAGTGCTGTACAGAAGTATGTATCATCACTCACTGTCCCCAGTGGGGCTTACAATATAAATTACTTATATGTATGTTTTTTTTAGAGCGTGTGAGGGAATAGGAGTAAAGTTGTAAACCTACGCAAAAACTGAGAACTTTTTTGTGATAAATATACAGTATATATTTAGATATCTAGGTCTTTTGCTTGAGTTTCTCTTTCAAATCTGATTCAGACAGGGAGAAATACTAAGCAAAATGGCCCCGAATTCTAGCACATATTGTACCAAAAAAGTTGCATACATGGTGTCTGTCAAATTTATTACGTGTTTAAGAAACTTTTTGCACCTTTACTAGTGGTTTTAAAAATTATCAATTTGGCACAGTTTCTGCCTGTCTGGCCTAGTTTTATATTGTTTATTACTAAGACAGTAGTATTAAATTTGCCCCAATGTGTTCAAACAGACTTTCCTGTTGCCTGTACCTCCATACAGCAACTTGCGGAAACGTTTACAGCATCATCCCCATGGTCTTGTCACAACTTGATACTAAGTAGATCTCAAGTTCCTCTCAAGTTACAACAGTATATCTCCAATTCTCTAAGGTTGTCTACCTCTTTATTATATTGTATGATGGCGATTGGCATTTACCGGATCAGTAAGGTATATTTCTATCATAAAACGTAGTGAAAAGCAACAATTGAATTCAATTTACACGGTGGCAAAGTTCTTCTATCAACAATCCATAAGTGTCCTTTATGAAAGCCTCTTCAATTCCCCAGTTGTTCTTATATAGAGCTTTTCATTGACTTAACATGTGTTCATCTGAAAATGCTTAATGCAGCAATAAGAGATACTCAGATAAAAAGCTGGATAGAAAAATGAGCGCTGCGCTAATTGCATGCAGATACCCTGTATGGGGCGGCAGAGAGACTGCGAAATTCACGTGTTTGCGGACCAAATGTATTTTTAACTGTAAGGAAGTTTAGAAAGTGATCTGTATTTTAATGTAGTAAATTGAGTGATTTTATTAAACAGGTGTAACAAAATTACAGTGTACCCTGCCAATGGAACTTTAAATCTCACCATAATAGTCTCCAGCACAGATGTAATGTAACTAACTAATCTGCATAACTCCCACCACGGCGGCTGTATTTCTGAATGTCAGGAAATTACGACATTTTTACAACTTGTTAAATTGCTGAAAATTACATTGTCATAAATAACACTGCCATCTTTCTCTTGTGTGCGGATCGCGTGGTCAGATTTAATCTTCTAAAAACCTTGATTAAACTGTAAGATGACTTGGATAGCAATTGTTATGGCAGTGCAACAATTGGCCATTATATAGTTAAGAAAAAGAGCAGGATGCTCCATTTTAATATGATTTAGTACAGTTATATTGTATTTACTTTTGTATTCCCGTTTTGTTAGAAGGCTTTCCCATAAGTTAGCTGATCACAGGGTGTACTGCTACTGGGAACCCCAGTGATCAGCTGTAATCTATTGAAGAACCTAGCAGCAAGTGTTTAATTTCCCTGCAGCGCCACTACAGGGGAAATTAAGCATTACATGGCGCCCCTTGAAATCAGTTAGCAGTCTGTTTAATGAAAGAGTTTGCTAGGCCCTCCAAAGACAGAGATACTCCTTGTAGAAACCTGTCTAATTGATGGAGGTCCCGAACAAATACTCTAAAAGGGTATTTAAAAACTGTTTTTCTAAACCAAACAACTCCTTTAAGACAATTAAAATTAATCAAGATCCTATATATCATGGATGGATGTTATGTAATCCTTGAAGGGGAAGCCCAGGATATATACCGACCTCACCTTCCTTCCCCATTGGAACTGGGTAACTGCACAGGGCTTCTCAAAACACTGCCACATCAGCAAATAAGACATAAGGCAGACACACTGGGGGTCATACTGCACCCCCCTTTTGAAAGAAATTTGTACATAAAAAGGTGGGGTGGTAGGTACAAGAGCTTGTGAAGTAAAGTATGGTGGCCATAACCAATTGAGTCATTGCTATGAAGTCCTGTATTCTCTATTTACACCGTTTTTTCTATAAAAGTGAAAATATGCTATTTGGATCGCAGTGAGTTTGAATATTTGAGTATTTAAATGTAGATTATGAAGGAAAGTGTAATTTTTTTTTAAACTTGCCTTTAGAAAAGTATGGAAAATATAGAGAGTTTTTGAGGACACCCCAGGTAAATAGGAATACAATAAAATTGACAGTATTTTCATACAGATAAGGATTCCTACTGAAAAATGTGTTCAAAGTACCCTCTTGGCAGCATAGCGGCTTTCTTTCTGACACCTGCTTAGAATTTTGTATTATTTTTGTGGAATGTTCGCTTGTTTTGTTCAATTTATTAATGAGTGACATGATGATTTTGCACAGTCTTCAATGCAACAAAGTAACATGTGTTTATCTGTCTATTTGAACAAATGCTTTGAATTTGGCAAATAATGACCAGGTTTATCACACTTATATTCTGAGTGAAATATCTCAGTCTATTGTTCATATTACTTCGGAAACTTTGTTTGAATATATGTATTGTCGACACTTCTTTTAAAAAAAATAAAAAAAATATTTCCTATTGTTGCTATCCATGGGAAAATAGCACACTTTACTCATAAACATCACCCCTTGGGTCATTTGAAGACAAATTCTGTTAGCTAATTTCCTATCAAACTTGTACACACACAAACTACATGTAGGCATTGCTAGAGATATGAAACCCATGCCTACACTATTGCAAGGAAGGAATGTCAACCTTCATGCCCTCATCATCAGATGAGCGTAACTTCTTCAAAACCACACTCTGCAAATATAGCAGATTCATGTATATACTTTGTGAAGCAGAAGTTGAAATATACGGTTATGAATCTAACCTGCGCAAAAATAAAACTTTTTGAAGGCCGTATAATATGTCTATCCATTCTACCAATTAGTTAACAGTTATCAAATTTTACAGAATTTTCAAAAACACTGAATGTGTCATTGTATCATTCTGGAAGACAGGTCCTTTACTGATATTGATAAATGACATTCTAAAATTTGACAGTACAGCCTAAAGCTTTTTGGAAAAATTGTTAATGAGTATATTTCTATGAACAGATGCAAAGAGAAAGCAGCAGCACTCACATGGAAATCAATGAACAGGTGCCCAGCAAAAACGTCCCGATCCTCGGACGAAATGTCAGATATAGCAAAAGAAGATATGCGGCACTCCAATGAAGAAAATGGTGGTTTATTCAATTCCAATACAAAAGCAACGTTTCAATTCTACAATAGGATCTTTATCAATCATGCTTGATTATGAACAGATGCAGATATTTGAATAATAAGGTCTAGGTGACATTATTGATATGGGATCGAGTGTAATGGAATCATTAAATGTAATGTATTTGACATGTAAGACATTAAGAACAGTCAGATTAAACTTTAAAGTTATATTCTGTTAATAAGTGAGTGATAGCTATTGTTTTATCAAAGCCAGTAGAGTGGTAAACATTTGTATGCCACCTTCATGAATGCATTAAGAGATTGTAATACAATTAAAATTTACATTTCTCTGTTAGATTACGCAAAACATAACAATTTCTCAGTCTGCGTCTAGATATTGCAGTCACATACTTGTTATGGCACGGCCTAGGGTTCTTTTTGTTCCCTCTCAGAACATCCACCTAATGTGTCCAGTGCAGGTGAACAGACATGCTCAGTATGTCAATCCCACCACTGTAATTCTTCTGTAGACGGGGAGCGGAGTCGTTTCTGCTATTGTACAGGCCAGTCAATAAGAAACTAGTAGCAGCTTCTTCTCACCAATACTGGGCACAGTAGGTGGATGTCTTGAGAGGGAATCAAAAGGAAACCAGTGGGCGCCATAACAAGTACAGTATGTAAGAGCAGTATTTAGACACAGGAACATTTTGTTTAAATTATTTTCATTAAGAAATTGTTATGTGTTGTGTGATATAACCGAGAAATGTAGTATTGAATGCTGGGACAACCCCTTTAAAGAGAACCTTTTACCTGCCCATACATGTGCAGCATGTAATAGACAGGGCTTCACAAACACTGTCTCACTTGAAATAATTTTTCTAACTTCCTCCGTTATTTACATATCGGTACATTATATTTGGTGCCCGATATGTAAATAAGCCCCTGAACTGTCAATGGGGCGTTTCTATCTAACTAGATGGCAAGGGGGCGTGATCTATTCGCTCTGACACTGTCCAATCAGCTACGGACAGTGTCAGGGCGGCTTGCGCTGTGTTCCCTCCCGCAAGAACACACTTAGACTGAGGGAGCGCTCTCTGCAGAACGACTAGTCTGTGTGTGTTCTCGCGTGAGCGAACACAGTGCAAGCCGCCCTGACACTGTCCGAAGCTGATTGGACAGTCTCAGAGCGAAGACATCACACCACCTTGCCATTAAGTTAGATAGAAACGCCCCATTGACAGTTCAGGGGCTTATTTACATATCGGGCGCCAAATATATTGGCACCGATATGTGAATAACGGAGGAAGATAGGAAAAAATGTAACGTGAGACAGTGTGTGTGAAGCCCTGCCCATTACATGCTGCACTCAGCTGCACATGTATGGGCAGGTGAAAAGTTCTCTTTCAGAGAGTAGATTTTAGACAGGCTGGAGGCAATGTCTATTCACTCTCAAGACACTTCAGTAAAGTTAATGTGGGTGTATGTGACAGCACAGCACAGCACAGATGGACTTGAATGGAGGGAAGTGCATGACGCTGATTGGTCACTGATTGGTCAGCGTCATACACTTCTCTTTACAATGCCCACTTGTTCAAAGGTAAAAAACGCCAAGTTGGACATTAAGAAACTAATTAGCATAAATCTAAAATTGTTCATAACTTGCTAAAAAATTATTGTTTTTCAAAATAAAAACCACTGTTGTTATCTACATTACAGCGCAAATCAGATTATGTAGGAGATATGGCACTTATAATCTAGTGACAGGGCCTCTTTAAGAGTGACTGCCACTCTGGTGAACCAGGTGCATCCATGTATAAACGCTATGTATTTGCAACTGCTGCAAGAGAAATGTATGCCTTTAAGCAACTTCTGCCAGCGATAACAGCTGATCACCAGGGGTTAAAGAACAGGACCCATGGTGTTCAGCTGATTGTCGCACCCGCTTCTTATAGGACAGCCAATTTATAATGTTATTCACTCCCAATATAATTAGCAGCTTCTTGATGCATGAATTAATGTAATTTTGCTAAAAAAGGAAAGGGTGATTTTTGTTGGTCTTACACATATAATGTGTAAACACAGAAAAAGGCCATACTTGCAAATGGACACAGCCAGGTCAGAAAATGCTGATGAAGGAGTGAGCAGGTGCTTTAAATAATAATAGCCACTCCCACTGGTCTTGAGGGGAGTGGTGTGTGGTGCATGGGATGTGTAGTAAGAAATAATAAATGAATAGTGTGTGTGTGCAAGTGTAATACTATGAGTGAAATATAGGGGGCAGTAATGAGTAAAGTGCCTCAATAGAAATAAAATGGATAATGGGGTGCAAGTGTGTGAAACATGGAGGGATAGTGTGTACGTCATAAGGCACAACGTGTATAGCCAGGTAGAAGCCTATTTGTGACGCCTTGATAGTTCATAGAGCGGGCTACCCTGCTTGCTATGCCAAACAACAACACACCATGCTCTCCCAGCATCAAAGACCCAGCTGTGTCCAAGAGAAGCGAATATATGTAGTAATGAAAAATACCTGGGGTATTAGTAATCATTTTGGCCAAAAGGACGCAAGCTCGCAATCCACGACAAGGATCCCCAGACTTGCGAGTCCCTAACTCCTTAGATGGAACAGAACGTTCCTGATGTACAAACAGAACCGATAAAAACAAGGGGACATATATGAAAACACAGAAAAAGGCCATACTTGCAAATGGACACAGCCAGGTCAGAAAATGCTGATGAAGGAGTGAGCAGGTGCTTTAAATAATAATAGCCACTCCCACTGGTCTTGAGGGGAGTGGTGTGTGGTGCATGGGATGTGTAGTAAGAAATAATAAATGAATAGTGTGTGTGTGCAAGTGTAATACTATGAGTGAAATATAGGGGGCAGTAATGAGTAAAGTGCCTCAATAGAAATAAAATGGATAATGGGGTGCAAGTGTGTGAAACATGGAGGGATAGTGTGTACGTCATGAGGCACAACGTGTATAGCCAGGTAGAAGCCTATTTGTGACGCCTTGATAGTTCATAGAGCGGGCTACCCTGCTTGCTATGCCAAACAACAAAACACCATGCTCTCCCAGCATCAAAGACCCAGCTGTGTCCAAGAGAAGCGAATATATGTAGTAATGAAAAATACCTGGGGTATTAGTAATCATTTTGGCCAAAAGGACGCAAGCTCGCAATCCACGACAAGGATCCCCAGACTTGCGAGTCCCTAACTCCTTAGATGGAACAGAACGTTCCTGATGTACAAACAGAACCGATAAAAACAAGGGGACATATATGAAAACACAGAAAAAGGCCATACTTGCAAATGGACACAGCCAGGTCAGAAAATGCTGATGAAGGAGTGAGCAGGTGCTTTAAATAATAATAGCCACTCCCACTGGTCTTGAGGGGAGTGGTGTGTGGTGCATGGGATGTGTAGTAAGAAATAATAAATGAATAGTGTGTGTGTGCAAGTGTAATACTATGAGTGAAATATAGGGGGCAGTAATGAGTAAAGTGCCTCAATAGAAATAAAATGGATAATGGGGTGCAAGTGTGTGAAACATGGAGGGATAGTGTGTACGTCATGAGGCACAACGTGTATAGCCAGGTAGAAGCCTATTTGTGACGCCTTGATAGTTCATAGAGCGGGCTACCCTGCTTGCTATGCCAAACAACAACACACCATGCTCTCCCAGCATCAAAGACCCAGCTGTGTCCAAGAGAAGCGAATATATGTAGTAATGAAAAATACCTGGGGTATTAGTAATCATTTTGGCCAAAAGGACGCAAGCTCGCAATCCACGACAAGGATCCCCAGACTTGCGAGTCCCTAACTCCTTAGATGGAACAGAACGTTCCTGATGTACAAACAGAACCGATAAAAACAAGGGGACATATATGAAAACACAGAAAAAGGCCATACTTGCAAATGGACACAGCCAGGTCAGAAAATGCTGATGAAGGAGTGAGCAGGTGCTTTAAATAATAATAGCCACTCCCACTGGTCTTGAGGGGAGTGGTGTGTGGTGCATGGGATGTGTAGTAAGAAATAATAAATGAATAGTGTGTGTGTGCAAGTGTAATACTATGAGTGAAATATAGGGGGCAGTAATGAGTAAAGTGCCTCAATAGAAATAAAATGGATAATGGGGTGCAAGTGTGTGAAACATGGAGGGATAGTGTGTACGTCATAAGGCACAACGTGTATAGCCAGGTAGAAGCCTATTTGTGACGCCTTGATAGTTCATAGAGCGGGCTACCCTGCTTGCTATGCCAAACAACAACACACCATGCTCTCCCAGCATCAAAGACCCAGCTGTGTCCAAGAGAAGCGAATATATGTAGTAATGAAAAATACCTGGGGTATTAGTAATCATTTTGGCCAAAAGGACGCAAGCTCGCAATCCACGACAAGGATCCCCAGACTTGCGAGTCCCTAACTCCTTAGATGGAACAGAACGTTCCTGATGTACAAACAGAACCGATAAAAACAAGGGGACATATATGAAAACACAGAAAAAGGCCATACTTGCAAATGGACACAGCCAGGTCAGAAAATGCTGATGAAGGAGTGAGCAGGTGCTTTAAATAATAATAGCCACTCCCACTGGTCTTGAGGGGAGTGGTGTGTGGTGCATGGGATGTGTAGTAAGAAATAATAAATGAATAGTGTGTGTGTGCAAGTGTAATACTATGAGTGAAATATAGGGGGCAGTAATGAGTAAAGTGCCTCAATAGAAATAAAATGGATAATGGGGTGCAAGTGTGTGAAACATGGAGGGATAGTGTGTACGTCATGAGGCACAACGTGTATAGCCAGGTAGAAGCCTATTTGTGACGCCTTGATAGTTCATAGAGCGGGCTACCCTGCTTGCTATGCCAAACAACAAAACACCATGCTCTCCCAGCAT
Source organism: Rhinoderma darwinii (assembly GCF_050947455.1). NCBI lineage: Eukaryota > Metazoa > Chordata > Amphibia > Anura > Rhinodermatidae > Rhinoderma > Rhinoderma darwinii. The sequence continues at coordinate 30,927,828 of NC_134689.1, forward strand.
CAAAGACCCAGCTGTGTCCAAGAGAAGCGAATATATGTAGTAATGAAAAATACCTGGGGTATTAGTAATCATTTTGGCCAAAAGGACGCAAGCTCGCAATCCACGACAAGGATCCCCAGACTTGCGAGTCCCTAACTCCTTAGATGGAACAGAACGTTCCTGATGTACAAACAGAACCGATAAAAACAAGGGGACATATATGAAAACACAGAAAAAGGCCATACTTGCAAATGGACACAGCCAGGTCAGAAAATGCTGATGAAGGAGTGAGCAGGTGCTTTAAATAATAATAGCCACTCCCACTGGTCTTGAGGGGAGTGGTGTGTGGTGCATGGGATGTGTAGTAAGAAATAATAAATGAATAGTGTGTGTGTGCAAGTGTAATACTATGAGTGAAATATAGGGGGCAGTAATGAGTAAAGTGCCTCAATAGAAATAAAATGGATAATGGGGTGCAAGTGTGTGAAACATGGAGGGATAGTGTGTACGTCATGAGGCACAACGTGTATAGCCAGGTAGAAGCCTATTTGTGACGCCTTGATAGTTCATAGAGCGGGCTACCCTGCTTGCTATGCCAAACAACAACACACCATGCTCTCCCAGCATCAAAGACCCAGCTGTGTCCAAGAGAAGCGAATATATGTAGTAATGAAAAATACCTGGGGTATTAGTAATCATTTTGGCCAAAAGGACGCAAGCTCGCAATCCACGACAAGGATCCCCAGACTTGCGAGTCCCTAACTCCTTAGATGGAACAGAACGTTCCTGATGTACAAACAGAACCGATAAAAACAAGGGGACATATATGAAAACACAGAAAAAGGCCATACTTGCAAATGGACACAGCCAGGTCAGAAAATGCTGATGAAGGAGTGAGCAGGTGCTTTAAATAATAATAGCCACTCCCACTGGTCTTGAGGGGAGTGGTGTGTGGTGCATGGGATGTGTAGTAAGAAATAATAAATGAATAGTGTGTGTGTGCAAGTGTAATACTATGAGTGAAATATAGGGGGCAGTAATGAGTAAAGTGCCTCAATAGAAATAAAATGGATAATGGGGTGCAAGTGTGTGAAACATGGAGGGATAGTGTGTACGTCATGAGGCACAACGTGTATAGCCAGGTAGAAGCCTATTTGTGACGCCTTGATAGTTCATAGAGCGGGCTACCCTGCTTGCTATGCCAAACAACAACACACCATGCTCTCCCAGCATCAAAGACCCAGCTGTGTCCAAGAGAAGCGAATATATGTAGTAATGAAAAATACCTGGGGTATTAGTAATCATTTTGGCCAAAAGGACGCAAGCTCGCAATCCACGACAAGGATCCCCAGACTTGCGAGTCCCTAACTCCTTAGATGGAACAGAACGTTCCTGATGTACAAACAGAACCGATAAAAACAAGGGGACATATATGAAAACACAGAAAAAGGCCATACTTGCAAATGGACACAGCCAGGTCAGAAAATGCTGATGAAGGAGTGAGCAGGTGCTTTAAATAATAATAGCCACTCCCACTGGTCTTGAGGGGAGTGGTGTGTGGTGCATGGGATGTGTAGTAAGAAATAATAAATGAATAGTGTGTGTGTGCAAGTGTAATACTATGAGTGAAATATAGGGGGCAGTAATGAGTAAAGTGCCTCAATAGAAATAAAATGGATAATGGGGTGCAAGTGTGTGAAACATGGAGGGATAGTGTGTACGTCATGAGGCACAACGTGTATAGCCAGGTAGAAGCCTATTTGTGACGCCTTGATAGTTCATAGAGCGGGCTACCCTGCTTGCTATGCCAAACAACAACACACCATGCTCTCCCAGCATCAAAGACCCAGCTGTGTCCAAGAGAAGCGAATATATGTAGTAATGAAAAATACCTGGGGTATTAGTAATCATTTTGGCCAAAAGGACGCAAGCTCGCAATCCACGACAAGGATCCCCAGACTTGCGAGTCCCTAACTCCTTAGATGGAACAGAACGTTCCTGATGTACAAACAGAACCGATAAAAACAAGGGGACATATATGAAAACACAGAAAAAAGCCATACTTGCAAATGGACACAGCCAGGTCAGAAAATGCTGATGTGATATTTATGTGTGTGACTTCATAAATGCTAATTTTGAAAGATTTTTTTAAAATTTTAAAATTTGTAACATGGCCCACCCAGTGTCTGTTAAAGTGGATAAGCAGATTTTTATATTTAATAAAACGGTCGAACTAGGAGCATGTAACACAGCAGGACCATTAATTCTATGACTCTGGTCCCTGAAATTCAAGTTTCTAAGGTGTTTTGTATACTATTGTGCATCCTTAACACCAGAAACAGTAACAACAACTGCTGCAAATTACATTACTGTACAGGAGAAGTTGCCAAAAATGATGCCCACCTACTCTGACAGTGCTTTGTAGCTATTGACTAAAGCTACCTGACCCTGACTTGCTGCGCTGCCCGCCAGCTGCATTCATTCAGTATTAACAGTCTTATGTGCACAGTATATGCAGGGGGTGGGAAGGGCAGGAAGTCAGTGAGGTGAAGCCTTGACCAATAGCTGCAGAGCAGGAAGTGATGTCAGAGAAATGGGGCTTCATTCGAGCAACTTCTCTTCTACAGCCACGTAATATGTAGTAGTTGTGTTAATGCTTGGGATGTTTAGACCTATAGTATACTGAGAACTTTAAAAACTTGTATTTAGAAGACCAGAGTGAAAGAATTTACAGCCCTGGTATGTTTTATTACCCTAGTAGGTCCATTTTACTAATTATGAAAATGTGTTGGTGTTTTCCTTTAATGGTTGGTGCTTGGGCTGGTTCATGATGTAGTGTGTAAAATAACTGAAAAGATCAGTAGATTAAACACTTTTTTATACTGAAACACAGAAAAGGGCTTCTTGGTGTCAAAGTAGAAACAAATCTCTACTACGTCAACTATGTTCATTACAATTAAAACCCACAAAAAAATTTAATGTATAAGTGTTCACCCCCATTACTCATACACCTAAATCATTACTGAAACAGCAAATGGTTTTAGAAGTCACATAATTAGTAAAAAAAAAAAATCCTTGTCTTTGTATTACTGTCAAAAAAGCCTAATTAAATCTATTGCTATCCACTGAAACACAATGAAATATGAACAAGTTCAAAGGGGTCAATACTTTTAATAGGCAATGTAGTTACAGGTCAATTCAACAGCCGTTTTCAAAAGAAAATACTTTAATTAAAAGTTTATCTAGATATATTGGTTGTAACTTGTCAGGACTATGACATATGTCTTACTTTTAAACAAAAATTGCACCTTTCGATTCTTGAGTCCTTACACATTTTAACACATTCTGAAGGATCCAATTCCTGGATTCACATATTGTACATTTATAGGGATTTTCCCCAACTGTCTGAGATTGAGACAAGTGAGAAGATAAGAAAGAATTATGAGCTGTAACCTCTATCAATTCTAAGAAGGAAGAGGTACAGACAGTGGTTGAAATTTCAACAGCTCAAAATCTCGAGCACAATATCGGTTGCTGTTAGATTCATTTCCCCAACTATGATTTTTTAAATTGAACCAATTCAGTGAGTATCTTTATATTGTCAATAAAGGATTGGCCATTATAATTGGCCAGTCCTGAGAGACTGTAGCTAAGTTCCAGGTACTAATCTCAAATCTTAAAATGGGCAAATGTCCTTTGATTTGAAAGGGCAGGGGAACACTAAATTGGGTAAAACATTAAATTGTTGTCACCATTTATAAGAAATAGTGGGAAGGAATTCCTTAATGGCCCTTCTGTATAATTGACTTTGACTGTTTTTTCAATGTGGAGAACTATTTAAAGGATAGCACCATCCCCTGGTGCATGGACCCATAGAGTGGTATACGCACTCCATGTGTGACTATATGGTGCTGCCTTGAGTTATGGTTCTAGGAGACAATAGCTCTGTAAGACGCCATACATTGGAGTATGCAACATTTTTTTTTTCTTGGATTTTCATGGAATCAGTGGGAGAAAACTCCATGTTCCTACATGTGATATGGATCGCAAAAATGGCCTCGAGTTCTAAAGTCAAAGTTTTGAGGACCCTCAAAACACTTTTTTTTATGACTGTCTATATAATATTTTTTTATGACTGTCTATAATATATTTGATCTTTTTATCTGCAAAGAGCAACTAAGTTCATGAGAAATAAAATGCATCGCCTACACGCTTATTCAACTTGTTATACATAAGAACATCCAGGAACATTCCTTCCTACAATTTCAATAAACAAATCATCTACAAGATGTTACATTTCTGAGATCGCTTTCCCGAGTTTGTTAAATGAGAATACAAATAATGCGTCTCGTCAACTTTCATGTAACACAGACATCAATTTAGTAGGCACAACTGTTCTCTATTGACATTGGAATAAAAGGCTATCCCACTGTACTACTGCTACTGCTTATACAGTGGGTCGGTCACACGACGAAGAGTTGTTTCGTCATCAAAGAAGGCTGTTCAACTAGACTACCGGTCCCCCGGCAGCGCTATAAAAATCTCAGAATCAGCGCAACAGGGCCCGGAATGTATATTAGCGAGTGTACTCACATACTGCATAAATTATTAGCAGAGTTCACACGGCCGGATACGCTGCGTAAAGTTACACTGCGTATCCGCCCTGACAGCCGCAGGGAATTCTGGACAAAAAAACGCACCAAACTGTGGTACAGTTTTTCGCCCGGAATGTCCGCTTCGCAAAACTGCAGCACTTAGCCTCCTGGGATGACATTTCATTCCATGTGTCTGCGGCTACAGCTTGTGATTGATTGCAGCAGTCATATGGGATGAAATGTCATCCCAGGACACCAGCCTGGAGGAAGAAATACAAACTTCTGAGTAATTATAAGATTTTAATTTTTTCTAAGTTGCGTTTTTTGCGGCAAAATCGCTGCAATTCCATCGCAAAAAAACCCGCAACATCTGCTATTTGTTGTGGGTTTTACCTCCCCATTGAATTAATTGGGGAAAACCTGCAACAAATAAGCAACGTTTACGCAAATACAATTGACATGCTGCGGTATAAAATTCTGCACCGCATGTCATTTCTGAGCAGTTTTTCCGCTCACTATTTATGCCTCGTGCACACTTCCAACACGTTTTCACGACCGTTTTTGACGGATCCGTGTGTCCGTTTTAGCGGCCATATGCACTCCGTGTTTCCGTTTCCGATCGCCGAGCATGGTACTGTCGAGGGTGCTGAAAGAGTTAATGGGCTGCACTGATCGGCGGTAACTCTTTCAGCACCCTGGACAGTACATGCTCGGCGCTCGGAAAATACAATTTTAATAAAATAAAAAAATAAAAAATAAGTTCATACTTACTTTCCTCCTGTCCGGCCTCCAGGGATGACGTTTCATCCATGTCACCGCTGCAGCCAATCACAGGCTGTAGTGGCGGACACGCACGTCAGGATGATGTCAGAAGGCCGGCCTCCAGGGATGACGCTTCATCCCACGTGACTGCCTCTGCAGCCAATCACAGGCTGCCGCGTCATACAGGAGGGTCGGACTGGAGGAAGAAGAGGGACTCGTCACCAAGACAACGACCGGGTACGTATGAACTGCTTTTTATTTTATTTTTAATCAGGAGCCTCTTTTCTCTATCAGTGATTGATAGAGACAAGGGGCTGCCGATTAGTGTAATATATCTGTAATGTATTTCTGCCCGCCCGGCCGTTACAAGGCAACGGCTCCGTCACACACAGACGGCACACGGATGCCGTCCGTGTGCCTTCAGTTTTTTTGACGGCCCCATTGACATGGTCACGGAATCTCGGACCAAAGTAGGACATGCTCTACTTTGGATCGGAACGGAGCAACGGGACCGTCAAAAAAACTGAAGTGTGCATGGCCCCATTGAAATGAATGGGTCTGGGTGCTAGCCATCAGAAAAACAGCTAGCACCCTGAAGAAAAAGACTGAAGTGGGCATGAGGCCTTACACAGCGTGTGGATGAGATTTGTTCTGTCTCATCCACTTTGCTTCTACTGTATTATGCAGTGGATTTTCTGCAACGAATTCCATTGTGGAAAATCCACAGTATTTATGCAAAATGTGAACTGACCCTTAGACTGGGTTCCCACGGGTCTGATATACTGTGTAGAAATAACGCAGCGTGTCCGACCTAGAACCCGCAGCACATTCCGTCCGAAAAAATCGCACCACATTCTGGTGCGGTTTTTCGAATGGAATTTCCTTTGCGGAAGAAAGCACTCATACTTCCCCCCTCCGTCTTCTCTGCGCGTAGTCCGGCCTCCTATGATGACGTTGCAGGCCATGTGATGCTGCAGCCTGTGATTGGAGCTTAAGAGTTTACTGCATGCCGTTTTAGGGTCAGTTCACACAGAGTTTTTTTACGCTGATTTTGACATGGAAATCATGTCGGAATCATCACCATTGATTTCAATGAGAGGCAGATGCGTTTTTTCTCCCTGGCTGCTTCTGGCCACTAATGGGGGAAAAAAGCAGCATGTTCAGTACCACCTCTGATTTCCCATTAAAATCAATAGTAGGCAGAAAAAACCTGCGGCGCTCGTTTCTGAGCTTTTTTAGAGCCGTTTTTTGCCCGCGGTCCTTGTGTTATTTTAAATGGCCGTTGGGAACGCTGCAAAAAAACACAGGGGAAAAAAGCGCAGGCAGTTCAATTCCTGAAGGAATTTTCTGCCTGCAAAAAAACTCAGTGTGAACAGGGCCTTACATGGTACTCAATAATTACACAGTATACCATAACTCCCTCTAGTGGCGGCGGCAGGCAGCAAACATGTTAACTTTTAAATCCAAGTCTATCCTGGGGATATTTGGAGGTTTTTTTTAAGAAAAATGGAGCTCTGGGAACTATAAAGATATTTTAAGAAATGAATCAGCACAGAATCATGATAAAAAGCTGAGATTCACTTTTAAGCCCATGGTCACTGTAATGTACTGGATGTCTCCAGGCTGTATGTTGGGAAAGAAGTTTTTAGCATAGAGTATTATCATATTACCCATAGGGTGAGGATAATTGTATACAAGGCTTTAATCTGGGACCTTCTAATAAAGGTCCAAAACAATCACTGAGACGGTTCTAAACGTCGACAAGCTTAGAAAGTCGACTTATGTAACAGAATTTAAACCTGCTAATGAAAAATGAACTAATCCTTTTAAGAAGTTTATTTTTAATTTATACGTTCGTTAATATTTAAGTGTACTAAGAAGCAGGCATTGTACATTCAAGTTAACTGAATGAATAATAGACTGCATTTTGACCAAGAAGGAGATCTTTCGGCTTATGACTTCACCTTAAATTGCCTTATGTAGTAAACACTCAATAACCCAAAAAGGGAGCTGCAAAAAAAGTAATTCATCCAGAAAAATCTAATTGCCATTAACCCTTTCTCTACTTTTGACCCTTCTCCCTGATAACTCTAGTTGGTAAGGGTTTAATCAACTCCAAAGAGAAGATATGTCCCTTTAACACAAGATGAAAGGCCTGGAGGATGTAGGAATGGGTCGGGAATTAGTAGAGCAGAAAACTCCAAATGATGCAGAGATAATTCCTTAAGTGTGAGAATGTTACTCTCTCATCTGAGCTTCACAGGCCAGTGCTCCGCTTAAACTGACAGGATGGAATAATAAAATAATAATATATTTTTATTTAATGCAGGCATTAAAATGGTAGCAAAGCACATTTATAATTTGCTTTACCACCAGAGAGATTATTCACCATTGTTTTACATGAACGTTAAGATAAAGCGTAATAACATGCGTGTATATTGTTACAATGGTTTTGACATAATGATGCCCTCTTGGAAACAAAAGAGAACATATAGTTAAAGATGTACAGAGGTAGCATGACTTTAATTTTTATTTAACGCTTTGGACTTGTCTGTTTTACCTGCAGTACCATGCCACGCCACATGGTGTAAGACGAAACCTATCTTTTATCAATAAGGATAAAGCGATTATCTTCCAGGCATGTCTAGGAAGATACTATGAAGCACCACCTAGTGGTAGAAACATTAGTCCTCATTTTAAGGGCATTTGCACAACTTTGGTGGGGTAAAAAAGTAGCATATTTAGGCACACGGCTGTTTTGCACAAAAAATTGCTCTTTTCACTTTTACGAAGCATTCAGCACTTTTGTTTTTTTAATAAAAAGGATGTGTAGCTTAATAAAAGGGGGCAAGGCCACCATGGCCCGACATATTTATTATAAACGATGCCATTCTCAAAGACAGCACAAGATGCCGCTAAATTATTAAGAGGCGTGCGCCTCTTAATAAATCCCTTGCATCTATCTTCTACAAGCTTATGACTAAGACTGGCATAAGAAACGCCAGTCTTAGTACCTCTTGCCCAAACTCCTTAACATTGTTTGTTGGCATCTTAATGGGATCCCTTATCGTATTAGGATTTAGAAAATTAAATATTATGGTCATTTTTAAATATTCTATATCAGCATATTGAGGTTCCTTATGTAATCGTCTCTGTAGGAAACAAATCCGAATGTAATAATTTAATGAACTTTATTCCTTTCTATCCCATTTAACATATGCATAGTACTCATTCAGTGCAAATGCATTACTTTATTCATGTTGCTTATACAGCACCAACATATTCTGCAGCGCTGTAAAGACATCATCATCATACACATCAGCCACTGCCACAATCTAATTTCCACTCAAATTTCATAGGAAGCCACTTAACCTATCAGTATATTTTTGAAGTATGGGAGGAAACCAGAGTACTCAGAGGAAACCCCGCAAACACCGGGGCAGCATACAAACTTTACGTGGATGTTGCTCTTGATCA